>NW_026892702.1:2310000-2871455 GCF_033815535.1 Pezoporus flaviventris | reverse complement strand
CCAGAGGGTGCAGATAGTGCTGTGCTTGGGACAGGTAGCACCACGGTGCCAACCCTACTGAGCACCACCTCTGCCCCGGCTGTGGGAACAGCCTCTTCCCTAGCAAACAGTGGGCAAAACAGCCTCCCCTCTTATCCCTAAGCCTTTAACATGGAGTGACTCAGCCTTTGCTTCATCCTGCAAGCAGCTTATCTCTGCTTTGGCTCCTCAGGGCCTTCTCTCTGTTCCTCCTTGCTCCGCAGCCTGCTCAAGCCAACCCCCCTGCCTGCAGCCCTCGCTTTATTCCTCAGCTCTTCCCTAATTCTGCAATTTGTCAGGAAGCCAAATGCTCCCAGAGCTGTTTTTTCCTTGGTCCCTGCTGCTGCTGCCACTCTTTTCCCAACAGCCTCTGTTGCTATTGTGATTTCCACAGGGTTTATTCCAAGAGACGCAGGTATCAGCTGATTAAGAAATGCAATTAAGCCTCAGCAACCCAACCTTGTGGCATTGCCAGCAGCGATGTGGGTTTAACTGGTACTCGGGTTTATTCACACAGCTCTGTGTTGCTGGAAGGTCCTTTCAGCCTCTGGTCTTTGGGGCTGGATCGTTGCTTTCTGCCCCTCACAGGCTGGGTTTGCTGGGATGTGTGTAAATGAACCAGCTCGCGCAGCAGCACCTCGGGTTTGCAGGGAGTATCTCTTACTCCATCTGATGGTATTGGGGTGGGGAGAGCAGCTTCTCAGCTTACCAGCACCTTGGGATAGTGTTAAAGGGAAATGTAAATGCCTTCATGCAGAGCTGCCGTCCTGCTGACTCCAGTGAAGTGCTGCAGTATGATCTGGCTCTTCAGGGCAGGATAGGTGGAAATACTGTCCTGGCATTATTAAATAGGGATCATAAAGCACATGGCTGCGTGGAGGAGCCCTGGGAGCCTTCTGTGCCTTCAGCTGAACCCACCCTGAGGCCAAGTACCTCTAAAGCATCCTTCAGGCAGCCCCGAGTGGTTGTCTGAGCACAGGGAGATGAACAAGAGATGCACTGAGGCGCTGGCACAGGGTGCCCAGAGAAGCTGTGGCTGCCCCATCCCTGGCAGTGTTCAAGGCCAGGTTGGACACAGGGGCTTGGAGCAAGCTGCTCTAGTGGAAGGTGTCCCTGCTGTGGCAGGGGTTGGAGCTGGAGGAGCTTTAAGGTCCCTTCCGGCACAAACCAGGCTGGGATTGTATAAACCTTCTCTTCTCCTTCCTCTGCATTGCAGCGGGGAGGTTTAGAGCTCCATCTGGGGCTGTGGTTGTCTGGAGGTACCTGCAGAAGGGCTTTGTCCCAGTGTGTGGGGAGCTGGGGGCAGCAGGGGAGACACCACATAAATGACTGTTCCTGGTCTTCTGCAGGTGAATCTGGTCCTGAATGAAGGGAAATCCCTGGGGCTCATGATCCGAGGAGGGGCAGAGTATTCCCTGGGCATCTACATCACTGGTGTGGATAAAGGCTCTGAAGCAGAGAGCACTGGCTTAAAGGTAAGAACAACCCCGCAGTGGGCTGGGATGGGAGATAGAGAGATTGAGTTTCATGAATTGAGGATGCAGAGCCACGTTAGTGGCATTTCCTACCCCTTGTCCCAAGCCAAACGGGTCTCAGTGGAGAGGTGAGAGTTGGTTTCCTGGAGCTGGCTTTTCAGGGCAGGTTCTTTGGATGTTTTGGATATTAAACCTTTAGGGAGCAAGGTGGTTGTGCAGGGAGGACGCTTCTGGAGCAGATTGTGCCTTGTCTTCTGCCTTAGCACAACCCCACACCTGGTTTCTCCCCTTTGAGACAGCTTGGGGATGGTTTTGATGTAGATACCTGAGTGCAGCCTGGACTGGAAGTGAAGAAAATCACTGCTACCTCCCTGAGCTGGCAGGGAAGAGTTTGCTGTTAAAGATCCTGGTCCTGTGTCCTCTTCCTGCATCTCGCATCCAAAGCCCTGATGTTTGGAGCTAGTGTTTTGCACAGGGTGCAGAGCATGTGTTGAGCTGCCGTGGTGAGAGGAGGCCGAGCTGCCTGTGCCAGTGTCCTCCTGCAGCACTGGATTCACAAGCATCATGTCCTAAAAGGCAGAAACAGCAGGATCACCCTCAGGGATAGAGCAAAGCTCATCTATCAGCAGCCTGGCTTGGTGGGACCTCCGGCTATGTCAGGCTCCCTCTGTAGTCTAATAGGTTCCTACAGGGTGTCTGTGGGGTGACTGGGTCCTTCTGAGGCTGCCCTGGTCCAGAGTTGGCTACAGAGACCTCTTGAAAAGCGCGATCTTGCATCTCTTTCATCCCACCATGTACACACATCATCTCCAAGCTCCTCCAGCCTTCCCGCTGTACCAGGCCTCAGAACAGGATGGGACTGGGACCTCAGCTGTTCCTGCAGGGTCATTTGGGTTAAAATCATATATGTTCTAGGAGGTTCACCAGCCAAATAAGTAGAAAAGGGAGCTGTTGGACTGTGCTGCTCATGAATGGAGCACATTTGAAACACGGACACCTCAGGTTGCCGTGTTTCATCACTCAGGGTTTCTCTTCATGTGTGGTTTTGCTTCCTCCAGTGCAATCCCATGGGCTCTGAGGGACGGTTCTTTCCCTGCTCCTTGTGTCAGTCAAGACTCAATAGATGTTAAACTCCTCTGAAATGGTGCTGGGCTGCTGGGCATTGGTGTTAATCCAGTCTGATCCCCTCTCTGCATTCTGGTGGTCCATTTCTCCATTGATCAGCCCTGAAGGGTCTGGGGCTCAGCCTCCAGCTTTGCTCCAGTGGCCCCATAAAGTCACTTAAAGCTGTCAAAGCTGATAGCATGAGGTGTGTGGACAGTGTGGTGCAGGGCTGTGATTTAGGCTGGAACAGATAGTCTTGTTGCTCAGGTTGCTGTGGCACACAACATTGCATCTAACTGGGCACTGAGATCACCAGTGCTTTATAGACAAGCCATTGGTGGGGGTAAGGCAACCAGTTCTGGACTTAATCATCCTCTGCTGGCTCCTGTTTCCTTTCTCCTGACTCTTCTTGACACCAAAGGGAAATGCTGAGCTTGGAGTTTTGGATCGGTCCAAGTCTTAACATCTCTCTCAGGTCCTTAGCAGGGAAATCATGGAATGCTTTGAGTGGGAAGGGCCCTTAAAGCTCCTCCAGCTCCAACCCCTGCCACAGCAGGGACCCCTTCCACTAGAGCAGCTTGCTCCAAGCCCCTGTGTCCAACCTGGCCTTGAACACTGCCAGGGATGGGGCAGCCACAGCTTCTCTGGGCACCCTGTGCCAGCGCCTCAGCACCCTCACAGGGAAGAGCTTCTGCCTAAGAGCTCATCTCAGTCTCCCCTCGGGCAGGTTAAAGCCATTCCCCTTGGCCTGTCCCTACAGGCCCTTGTCCCAAGCCTCTCTCCAGCTTTCCTGCAGCCCCTTCAGGCACTGGAGCTGCTCTAAGGAATCAGCTCAATTGTGGTAACATTCAGTGGAAGCTCTAAAACCCACAGAAGTGTTCAGTGCCTGGGAAGTCAACAGGAACTTCCCAGTGACCCAGCAAGGCTGGGTTGAGCTCCCATTGAATGGTACCACAATTCTTCCATTGCAGAGTGCAGTGAATGACCTGGAAATCACATTTACCCACCAGTTCTTCCCTCCTGGTGCTGTCACATCCCTTCCACCACCACCTGGAGCAGCAACCTACGCCCAGCCATCTCCAACAGCAGAGCATTAAACGTGGCAGGGGTCGGAACTGGATGAACTTTTAGGTCCCTTCCAAGCCAAACCAGTCTGGGATTCGATGAATCCGTGATAAAAGGCCTTTCTTTATCTCCAGACCTCCCAGCAGCTCTAAGCTTACAGCCTGCAGCACACACAAACCCAGGTGGGAAATGGTGCATATCTGAGATCACATCAAGGCTGGCATTCAGGAAAGCTCCATCCTGCTGGCACACACACACACACACACACACACAGAGGGATGAAGCTGTGTGCTGCTGCTGCGACTCCTGTGTGTGCTGGTTTGCAGTGGAACCTTGGCTGTGCTGAGCTCACAGGCGTGGGGATTGAACCAAGGAAAGCAGCAGAAACAGGGGCTTGGGTCAGTGTGGGAGCAGTAACCATGAAATGAACAGAAAGAACTGGAGAAAACCAATGCAACCACTTCTTCTTTTCCTGCCTTTTCAGGGCTGTAGGAGATGGAGCCTGGCACTGGCACAGGGTCTGTGCTGGGGACAAACATCCTGTGACTCTGCAAAGTCACCCATGCAGCACGTGGAGCAGCTCCAGCCAGTCCCACTATTCCCAGCTCTGTTGGGGAGAAACAAATTGTCCTGTGCCTTTTATCATCTCTGTCTTTAATCCTCACGTCCCAGAGCGCTGTCCCTGCTGCCTTTCACCGTGACCTTGCACTGATGCTTGCACTGACATCCCCAGGAGATGCTGTGTACCCTGGGAGGTGCAGGCAGAGTGGTGCAGGGTGGCCAGCAAGGGGTGACCTATGGTCTGGGAGAGAAGGATGCTCTGCAGGGAGCCCCCAGCATCATCTCTCACTTCTTGGTGCCCTCAGAAACACTCGGCCATCTCCATAGGATGCTCCTTGTCCCTGCTTGCCCAAGTGACCTTCTCCTATGGTAGGGTCCAAAACCCCTGTTGGAGCTTGGAGCAACCAGGCTGGGATTCTCCGATTCTGCCAGACTTTTAGTGAAAACCTTCTTGCACCTGTGGCACCAAATCTGCATTTTTGAATGTTTTAATAACAAGTTCCACATTTCCCTTAAATTTTGATGGAAGGGCCGTCGATGTGGTGTCGAAAACCAGTCAAAACCAAGGCAGCTTCTCTGAGGCCCAAAAGCTCAGCTGGCTTCTGTCTGCCACAGAACCAGGGTCTGAGCAGTGTGTCGCAGAGGAGACCTAGTCCTGCCGATGCCCGTTTGGGTACCACTGCATCTCCATGGCCACGAGCAGAGCACTTCAGGTGCCAGCAGAGAGCAGGCTGATCTCTGCAGTCAAGTATTAAACATTCATACTCTTGGCCTTGGCTTTCTTCTGTTTATTCATGATGAAACTTCAGGTTCTGTCCCCACTGACATTCACAGCGATGCCAGTGCAGGAGCTGAGCTTGTTCTGCTCATCCCCATTTCTTCCTCCTTCATTCCTTTTGCAGGTCTGTTTTGTCAGGATGTGGGTCTTTAAGCCAATTTCTCCTCTTCTTGACCTTTACATCAGAAATCGCAGATTTCGGGTGGCTTGCTTTGAACAAACAACTCAATATTGAGACGCCAGCACAAAGGCTGGGGTAAAAAGAGGCCACCGCAATCAGTTTATGCCTATATATACATGAGTGAGTAAAAGAGAGACTGTAAATAGGAAGAGGTGAATGATTTTACGTCATTGGTTTTAGTCACAAAGCTGCCTCTCGAGAAGGGGCTCGTCTTTAGAGGTCTGCACGTAGGCAGGAAGCTATAAAAAGCCTCGTGGCTGCTTCGAGTCTGGGGAATCGGCTGAATAGGGTGCAATGAGGATGTGCGTGGTTGCGGTGCGCAGATGGAGCCCGGAGGCGGTGTGGAGTGGTCCTTCAAACCATGTCACCCTGATGGGGACAGGCGGTGCTTCAATGGGAGGCCAGCACAAACCAGTGCCTACCCCAGGAGCCAGCCTCCTCTGCTTGTGTGCTTCCATTTCCCATTTGCATCTGCTTTGTTCCACATCCTTGTGCTGCAAGGTTTGGGGAAAAGAACATGTTTTCGACAGCACCGAACCCACTGTTCCCTTGCCTTGCTCCCGCATAAGGATCCTTCCAACAGGCTGTATTGGCCTCATTGGATGTGAGTTATCTGCCCCAACCCTGGGGAAGCTGATTATAACCTCTTTAGTTTTCTGCAAGTCTTAATTTGGACATTTCCACTTTTTCTTGCCCATAGTTTCAATTTCTTAAGGTCTCCTTTTGGTAATTCCTTGTGCTAAAGGGAGAATCCTTCCACTTCAGGAGTACCCATAAGTAATTTAACCTCTCTCCTAGCACGTTAGTAGCATTTAATAAGACTCATGCTGGTGCCAAACCATTTGGCATCCCATTAGCCCCGTTATTCCCAGCTCAATTTGGTGTCATTTAGCATTAATTCACTTTAAAAAACTCTCACCCACTTCTCTGTGTGACTGAATTCCTCCCAGAGCCAATTCTGATCAGTTTAAAGAGACTTCAGGTGCTCACAACGCTTGCCTTGAGCCCATTCGTTTCTCTTGATTGCACCTCCTGTTCTCTCTGGCCCCAGGAAGAGAAGGAGGCGAGGCTGTCATTGGGCTCTGTTGTTTCTGCTCTCTGGTTCTTGTCAGTCACCTTTCACATGTCCTGTTCAGCCTTTGCCTTTCAGGGTAGATTTTTCCTTAAGAAATGAGAATAATCCCATTTTCAGAGCTGATGCTGTTCCCTTTCCTTTCCTGGCTGTTTTCTGCAGGGAGGGCTCTCGCTGCTGCTGAAGGAAGGCACAAGAAAGCCCAACAATGCTTATTTTGCACATCCCGACTCAAACACAGGTCCTAGGACTAACTCTGAGCCTGCTGCAGAGAATCACAGAAGGGAATCATAGATTCCAGGCAATTTCTCCACCTCTTGTTACATTTCCATCAGGAGCTGGGTGCTCGGGGGCAGGAATGTGCCCACAGCAAATAATGTGCCAGGGTCAACTCTTGCTTTCACAGATGGTTCTTTTGCACCTGTGCAGTTTTGCGTTACCTTCCCAATTGTCCTTGACTTTGGAGGGGTAAGGGGATAAGGAGGGGGGAAGTAATTATTATCAATGTTAATTAGCAAAACCAATCCTTTCCAGCTCCAATAGGAGCCTCTCATCAAGATAGGTAGAGGTGGTCCTGTGCTGGGCACTGTGCTGAGCACAGCTGGAGGCTGAAGGACAGATACGGGTGAAGTAGCTTGTCCAGGGCCCCTCTGCTCTCCCTGTTATGGCTTGTCAGGTTCCTTTTGGTCCTCTCTTGAAAGGAGAAACTAAAGGAAGGCTGTTAGATCTGTATAATGTGAACAAAATAAATAAGGACATTTTAATCCCTGATCTGGAAAACTATTAAAAATCCATACTCACAATAATAGTATCGAATCGGACTTGAGTTTTCACTGTTTGATGCTGCAGTGAGCCTGATGCTCCTCATTTGAGCAGCAAAATCCACTCCAGTGGATTGCCCAGTGAATCAGAAAGACCTGAGGACTGATTCTTATTGCACTGCATGCGTGTTTCTCGTGGCAGTTGAGGCACTTGAGTCATCTCCTCTCCCTGTAGTGTTGGTGCTCAGCAGTTTTCACATTGTCAGCTTAGACCCAACAGAGCTCGCAGGGATGAGGAGTTTGTGGAGTCTGATGATGGGGATGCTCTCATTTGGGTCACTTGTCTTTCCCTGGGCTCCTTCCCATGTCTTGGTCTCTGTTACCAGCTCAGACTGCCTTTGGCTCCCTTTCTGCACTGAAAGCATGAGAGACTGAACAGTGCTTGGTGAGGGAAAGCACTGCTAAGCAGCAGTTAACCATCAGTGTGTTATCAGCGTTAGACTACAGCACTGCAGCAGCCACTGGGAAGATTAACCCTATCCCAGCCAACATCAGGACACCGCCTTTGCTGGAGCAGTCATGGAATCACAGAATGGTTTTCTCTTGGGTTGGAAAGGACCTTAAAATCATCGATTTCCAGCCCCCCTGCCATGGGCAGGCGATGGATCCCGGGTGCTTTATGCTGGTGGTGCTCCTGGTGTTCGCTTTCACCCCAGCAAAGTCCTGGGTAGCACTGGTGAAAATTGGGTGGCAGCAGTCACAGCCACCCCATAGACTTGGCTTCTCCCTGGAGTAAGGGAACTAATCCCAGTCCAGGAGTGAGCTGAGAGGATGGTGTTGACTCTCCATGTAGTTCTATTAGACTTAGGAATTCTCCCCATTCCCTTTCATCTCCTCCTCCGAGAGGGAGGTGAGGGACTTAACTGATGCCTCATTCTGTTTGCACTGCAGCACAAAGGGAATAAAACAGTTTTGACAGAGCTGAACAGAGCCTGTGCTTGAGCAAAGCTATGGAAGAGCAGTTTCAAAGAGGTGGCTGTGAGGAGCAGGTTGAATTGTGCTACGGGAGCGAGGAGGGCTAGCACTGAGAGCCCTAGAGCAAAGGGAAAGAGGACATGGGGTGCTCTATGGGTGCTGTGTCCTGAGTGTGGCCAGGCTGTCAGGGAAAGCCCCACTGCAGCATGAAAGCTCTTGGGAGGAGCTGGGGAGGAAATCGGAGGAGAGATGAAATCCAGCTCTCTCAGCTCCTACAGTACTGCTTGGAGGCTGAGGTGGGACACTCGAGTTGAACCCTCCCTCCGGCACACAGAGACCTGGGTTTGGGGCTTCCACAGATGGTCCCTGGCCTCCCACATTGACAGGAGGGGTTGGGGCTGGAGGATGAGATGTTCTCTGGGGGTTGTTACAACCAAACGTCTGTAGATGCAGTTAATGGGGGAGACTGGGCAGACTGGTCTGGTTTGGGATCCTTCATAGGCTCCTCCAGGCTTCACTGGTCAGCTTGAGTGCTTGGTCTCCAGCCACCAGCACTTGGTCCATCTCCCTCACTGGTCCCCCCAGTTGCTGTGTCCCCAGTTGGAGGTGGGATGGACGGAGCAGCTCCTCCCTGGTGGGATTGGAAGCCATATCCCTAGCAGGAAAGCCCCCAGGCCATGGCAGCCTCACCGCATCCTCACTCCGCAGGTTGGAGACCAGATCCTGGAGGTGAACGGGAGGAGCTTCCTCAGCATCCCCCATGACGAGGCCGTGAAGCTGCTCAAGTCTTCCCGGCACCTCATCATGACGGTGAAGGACATCGGGAGGCTGCCCCATGCCCGCACCACCGTGGATGAGACAAGGTGGATAGCGAGCTCCCAGGTGGGGGACACCCTCGTCACCTCAGCAGGGTACGTGCTTGGTGCACCCCATGCAGGTTGGTTATCAACACAGAGCTCCTCTGTGGTGGACACAGTCACCAAGGGGTGCGTGGAGCTCCAGGACCTGGAATGTACTGGGTACTGTGGAGCTCCAGTACCCGGAATGGTGGCAGCCAGATGCGATGCAATGTGCGCGGGCACCCTGTCCATGGGAGCACCGTGGCTTCTCAGACATGTGGCCCCCATGTGTGGGGCTTAGGAGACAGCATCTCTGGCCTGGAAGGCGGATCAGGGCTTTAGAGCACACTGCTGCCCCTTCCCTGTTCCCTTACGGGCACAGAGAGGGGAGAACATCACAGGTCTGGAGCCAGGCTCAATGCAGTGAGTGATGGGCACGCTCTGCTCGGTGCTAACTGCTCTTCTCCGTCCTCGCAGGGCAGTGGGTGACCGTGCTGCGGAGGTGACAGCCAGGGTAAGAGATACAAGTCCTTCCTGGTACCTTGGCAAAAGAAATCACCATTCTTGCACCCTGTTTTCCATGGGAGGGAGGGATTTGTGTTCCTGGCTTGAAAGGGATGCTGGTGCTATGAGGTTTAACTGGCTCAAGCCTTTCTCCTCCCCACCTCATGTTGCCAGCTGTGTTTCTACAAGCAGTGCCATGATCCCCTCTCCTGTGCCACTGGTGGGTCTGCAGCACATCTGGTGCCTCCAGCCTGAGAATGGTCACATTGACAGGCAAGGACCCCTGCACCCCACAGAGGTGACTCCGATGCCTTCTGCCTGGCAGCTGCCTCTGGGCCCTGCCAGCTCCTGGGGTCATTCCCGCCTGGAAGCAGAGCTGCAATGCCAGCAGGGCTTCTCTCAGCACCTCCTCGCAGAGCTCCTGTCTTTGAAATGGAAATGCAGCAGCGAGGTTTCACAGGTGGCTCTCAGTGATAACAGCTCTGTGCTGTTCCGTGCCTTGTTCACTCCTTGCAGCGTGTCCAGGATAGTCAGGGTCTTGGCTCCGTATCCCTCTGTGAGCTCTGCCAGCACTGCCTGGGAGGGGAGCAGCAAGGACCTCCCCTTAGAAACCCCTCTCCAAGGCAGAAGCCTTTCATCCGCAGCCTGGTTTGTCTCTCCCTTTGGTTCCCAGTAGCTCTTTCTTCACCAGGCTCTGCTTTAAGCTTGCAGCGGGGGTAAATGTGCCTTTTCCACAAGGTGGGAAGCTTGCCCTTCCTCCTGGCCCCATTTCCCCAGCTCTGCCAGGAAGGGAATGCAGCCTGCTATTGAATCAAGAGCTGGCCAAGGGACAACTTGTGAGCAGAGCCCTGAAGGTGCTTTGGTTATTCTGCATAAACTGGCTCTGGAGTTACAGGGACAAGTGACACTGAGCGAGCAGCTATGCTGGTGAAGCCTTGTGGACACCTCCCTCTGGTCATTTTGGAAGCATTCCCCTTCCATTCCCTTTGGTACAGGCAGTTGGGTGAGAGCAGCGGCCTGTAATGCTAGGATAGGGCTGGCAGCAGAGCCCAGGGCGAGGGGCTGTCCCCGCTTCCCTCCTTTCAGCCGATTCCTTGGCATCCCAAGCCAAAGCCTCTCTCCTGTCTCCCGCAGCCCGTGTTCTATCGGGGCCTGGCCGGCTCGCAGGTGACACTGAGCACCATGGTGAACCAGACCCGTGTCATGCTGGAGGAGCAGGCACGGCACCTCCTCAACGAGCAGGAGCGGGCCACCATGGGCTACTACCTCGATGAGTACAAGGAAGGCAACATCTCCGTGGATGCGCTGGTCATGGCGCTCTTCGAGCTACTCAACACACACGCTAAGGTGAGGCCCTCACCGTGCTCCGGGATGGTTCCTTGTTCCTGGTGGACTGAGCAGAGCCATTGGCACAGCAGATAAGTCTCCAAGGTTGTCTCCTCAGGGACAGTGGTGAGGGTGGAAGGCAAAATCCAGATGTAGGGCACTATGGGGGTTAGGGGCTGGTGTTTAGTAGCAGAGGAGCTTCTGGTAAAGGTTAGGACCAAACCTCCTCATGGACTACGTGGAATGGGTTGGGTTGTGTTGGAAGGGACCTTAAAGCTCGCCCAGCTCCAACCCCTGCCACGGGCAGGGACACCTTCCACTGGAGCAGCTTGCTCCAAGCCCTGTGTCCAACCTGGCCTTGAACACTGCCAGGGACGGGGCAGCCACAGCTTCTCTGGGCACCCTGTGCCAGCGCCTCACCAAAGGCTCCATTACCTGCCAGCACATCCCGTTCCCCCTGGTGGGCAGTGTGGGAGGCCTCCCGTGCTCCAACCTGTCCCTGGTGCCTGTCTCCTGGCGCAGTTCTCGCTGCTTTCGGACGTGCGCGGCGTCATCTCCCCACAAGACCTCGACCGCTTCGACAACCTGGTGCTGAAGAGGGAGATCGAGTGCATGAAGGCGCGGCAGCCCTCGGGGCCCTCCCTGGCCACCGACTCCTACTCCATGATGTCCTACAGCGACACCGTCTCCTCCTCCAGCAGCCACTTCACTGCCACCACCGTCAGCTCAGCCCGGGTGAGTCCCTGCAGCCCCCCCATATCCCTGCGGGGCTGGAAAGGCATTCCACCTGCAGGAGAAATGGTGGATTCCTTCCCTGATGCATTCCCCAGAGCTTACCCGGGTGCAGCAGTGTGACCTGTAGGCGCATTGGATGGTGCCAGGACATGTGCTTGGTATCTCCGTGCTCCTGAGACTGTGACTGTCCTCTGCATGGGGGCTTGACCTGGTGCTGTCGCTTTGTCCCCTGTGCAATGCAAGATGCATCCACACAGGGATCTCAGTGAGTTGTCCCTCTGTGCCTGCTGCTATCCACCAGCTCTGGTGCCTGAATCACCTCCTTAAGGATGTTTGCTGCCTTCTCTGCATCCTAGCAGGGACCTCGATGGCCTGGGCAAGCCCCTGCCCACTCTCCAGCACTGAGTGGCAGCTCTCCCACGTCTCCCTTCACTGCATGCACCCTCTGAGTTCCTGTAATCGCCTCCAAGTGCACGTTAATCTCCCGGCCATCAAATGCCTTTCACCATAAATGCATCAGCAACCTTGGAATTGAAAACCTTCCTGAAAGGAGCAGATGCCAAGAGGCTTTCTGCTGGTTGGGTACAAGGAAACCAGCCCATGGCCAGGGAGAGTGGGAATGTGGTGCAAAAGGTGCAGGCAAGGTGGGAGCTGGGGGCATTCCTGGGCTGTCCCTGCCTGCATTGGTCAGTCCAGCATCCCAAGAGGCCTCAGAGAGCTTCAGAGCATCAAAGCTGGGCTTTTGTCCCATTGGGCCTTGTGAAGTCATAGGAAAGCTGTGTGCTCTGTTCACAATGGGTTGCAGTGAGATGCTTTCTGGATCAAGAAAATCAAAGGTCTTGTTCCTGCTCCATGACACCAAGCATGGCTGCTTGGCCTGGTGTGTGAGCCGTGCTCCAGCCCTGCCTGGCACGTGAGCTGAGGTCAGGGATGGAGACCAGGATGCTGTGCTGGCATAGAGAAGAGCGCGTGTACACTGCTTTAAGGGCTTCCTTCAATCATCCCTCAGAGTCATAGAACAGTATGGGTGTCCCTTGGTCTCACTCCAGGTCCTCCCTGGCCATGGGGCACCTCTTTCCATGGATGTGGAAACATGCCCTGCTCCAAGCTCTGCCTGGGGTGTTGGGAATGCTGACACATGAGGTGGTTGTCGCCGCTGCTGCTGGAACAAGTGCCAAGCAGAGAGCATCACGGTGGATGGATGCTTGTCTTAGCTAGCAGGAGACATGAGGGGCAGAGCTCCCGAATGGTTTCTTCTGCCCTGATCTCTTGCTGCTCTCCCTGCCCAGCACTGGCTGCAGCTGGATGTGGATCCTGCAGGATGGGTTTGGAGGGAGGAGGGATGCCTTGTGCTGGGTTTGCTTGTCTCCCTCACTGGTCCTGCACCCCACTGATGGTCTGTTTTGCTTTTGTGCTTGTTTCAATCTGCTTCCCCCCCCCCCGCACGTCCCCAGGAGCGGCTCTTGTGGCTCATAGACCTGATGGAGGTAGGGGCTGCTGGAGCGCTGTGGTTGCCATAGCAGAGGGGATGAGTGTGTGTGTGGATGGGTGCCGGGAGGGAACAGGCTGTGCAGGGACCAGCATGTCAACAGGGACTGCATGAACAGCGCCTTGATTCATCCCTTAGCCCTGTTGAGCCATTCCAGTCCCTTTGCTCCAGCACAGCTTAAGGCCTTGGTGCTGCAGAGCACACAAGACTCAGCTCTGAGCCAGACCCAGTGTTCTGGTTGCACTGGAGCCCTGTGTGTCACTGGCAGCTCAAGGATGGGCTGATTTTAGGGCCAGCAGCATTGATGGACCCCACACTGGCCCTGCTGTTGCTGCCTGCCTCTACCTGCTGCTCTGCTGCCTTGCTGTATGGGCACCCTGGCTAAATACCAGCAGGATGGTCACATCCTGTCATAGAATCCCAGCCTGGTTGGGGTTGGGAAGGACCTTAAAGCTCATCCAGTTCCAGCCCCCTCTGGAAACAGCAGTGCTCCACAAGGGGATGCTGTGGTGTTCCCAGATGGAGTTTATCACAGGCACCCTCACTGTGGTACACAGAGTTCTTCGCCTCTGTGACAACTGAGTTGTAGCAGCAATGATCAGGTGCAAGCTGTCGATGAGAGCAGGGTGTTTGTCATTGCTCACAGGCCAGGCAGCACTTCTTGGGCACTGCCTCCTGCCCAGTCCTCGTTGTTAGCATTACCCCCAGCAAAGATACTGCCATCGGAACGTGCCTTCTCCTCCACGGGCCTTATCCCACAGGCTCTGCCTTGCTTCCAGCTCCCTGAAGTTGCAGGATTGGGCCCCAGGAGGTAACCCAGTTTTGTTGCTAAACCCTTGTCTGTCTGTGGTCTCTTTGGTCTCTGTGCCACAAGAAGTACAAGTAAGGAGAGGCTGGCACTGAGCTGTCCCTGTCCCTGGGCAGTGAATCTCAAGCACAGGAATGCACAGCCTCTTTGGCAGGTGATCTCTGTGTCCCCATAGGGAGAGCAGAACGAGAGCAGAGGAACAGGGGGCATCTTCCTCACCAATCTCCTGTTATTGCTGCTCCAGCTCCTGGTGTCCTCTGACCCCTCCAGGACAGGCACAGCCATCCCATGTGGAGGGTTCTCATGTGCTTGGCACGATCCTCTCAGGCAGCGAGGTTAGAGACAGGGTGAAGCCACCACGTGGGTGCCATTGTCACCCTCAGAGCCCCCAGAGTCAGGTCTCTGTGCTCAGGCTGGGGCAGGGAAGGGGCTCTGGGCTCCTCCAGCCCTGTGGATCCATTCTGGGATGGGAGAGGGAAGGGGAGAGCGGAGGGGAGCTGGGCATGGGATGGTGCTGTCATTCCAAAGCAAACCCTGCAGGGTTCAGGCTGAGTGGCTCTGCAAAGATCTCATTAGCAGTAAGTGGAAAATAAGGGATTCCTTTGGAGCTGTGAAGTTAATGAAAGGTTGGGTTGTATTCCCCAGGGAGCTGGGAGCTCTTCCATCACTTAAGCAGTGAATGGAAACTGGCTGGCTGAATCAAAGATGCTGACATGCTTTCCAGCTCCATCCCTCCTGCCCTGGGCTCCGGGATAGTAAGGGCCAAGGATTTCCATCTGAGGGTCTGGAAGAGCCTCACCTGCCTCCAGTTTCCATAAGAAACTGGAAAACAGGTTGGGTAAAGGAGCAGCATCGGTGGGAGGGAGCAGCCTCCTCAATAATCACCTCTCAGAGCAGTGGCACTGTAGCTCCAATGGCTCTTCCAAGGGAAATCCAAGCAAGCTGTCTTAAAATAGCCAATGCATGAAAGCAAATGTGCTCAGCTTAAAAGCCATTGCACTGGGTAGCCCGGAGCAGTTGCTGTTGGATTGCTTTTGCTCCCCAAGTCCTCAGCGTGGGGAGAGGAGAACCTGCTGCTTGCACAGGTCAGTGCCAGTGTCCCTGGGTGCTGAGGGAGGACAGAGCCAGGGCTGGGACACAACACATGGTGGATACTGGATGGAATCAGCCTTGGCCAGAGGAAGGAGTTTTCCCAAGCTCAGGCTTCACCTGTCGCTCTCCAAACAAGCCTTTTCCTTCAGTTCTCATTCTCCAGGGCTCTCTCCGAAGCCAGGGAGCTCCAAGTACTTCCCATCGGTGGTTTTGCTGCTTCTCTAATGCTCTTCTTTGTCTCCCGTGTCTATTCTGGGATGCTGACATCTCACGGCACGGCAGCAGGCTCCAGCAGATGGGGGGATGCAGCTGCAGCAGCGGCTCAGCTGATCCCTTGTTTACCCTGCAGTGAATAACACACGGTTGAAAACAAACTGTACCCATCCCATTCCAGCGCCAGGGAGCAAACAGCCCTGGGAACACGATGGGAATGATGCGCAGCACCGCTCCGGATTGGGAAGTGCTGTGGGAGAAGGATGCTGAGCATGGATTTGCTTGTCCAGGGCCTTGCAGGGGAACCAGATGGAGCTGGGGATGGCAAAGGCAGCAGCAGAGCCTGGCTCTGGGCTAAAGTCAGGAGGAGCTGGGTTCAGCCCTGGCTGCACACCCTATGTCCTCCCGTCCCTGCTGGTGCTCAGCCAAGGTGCCTGTTTGCTCTGCTTGACCACATCTGTGTCCTCTCCTTGGGTCCATCCTGCTGACAACTGCCCCTGCACAGGCAGACTGACAGATTCCCATTGCCCACCTTGCTTGCTGGAGCTGGGATGAGTTTGGAGCTGTGTTGGGACATTGCCTATTGCCTCCTAAAGGGAAAGCAGTGACAGCAGGTTCTGCTTGCATCTCACTGCTCTGGTTTGCAAGGGAGGGAGGTTTTACACTTGTCTCTTACCCTTATCCCAGCAAAGATGCAGGTATTGGACCTGCTGGGTCCAAACCAAACAGGAGGAGCTGAGGTTTGGATTAAGAGGAGCACATCCTCCTTTTGCAGGTTCACAGCATGCTCTGAGCACGCTTCCTAGCTTGGGAGAGCCTGTATCCAAACAAAGCTGCTTTGCTTTGGATCCCAGCACAGTTGCTTTGCTCAGATGATGTGTGGGTCTGCAGGGAACCTCGAAGGAAACAGAGGTTTCACCCTTTGGGTGAAAGACTGGCCTTGCATGGGGGAGTTGGGTGAGCACCCTGCATGGTCCCCATGGGGCTGGCGCTGTGCTGGGTGCTCAGTGCTGCTCTAACCTCGTTTTCTCTTCCTCCTTTGCCCTCTCAGAACACGTCGGAGTTGGAGGGAGGTGGAGATGGCCACCAGAGCAGCATCAACACCCTGCCGGATGTCTCCCTGGTAAGGCATCAGACTGGAGATGGAGGTAAAATGGTGATGCTGAGATTTGCCTCCATTCTGTAGCTCTTTGCTTAATCAACACCCCATGGGTGTTATTGAAGCAACTTAATCAGACCGGTTTGGAAGGATTCTGGCTGGGTAGCATCTGTGTAGAGCAGAAGTTGGGTGGTCTGTGCTCTGATCACCCTCATTTGTGAGTTACGTTCCTGTCAATAAGGTCAGGAAGGTGTTTCTGTGGAAGTCAGCTCATTTCTGCCATCATCACCATGAGAAGGCAGACGGAGGTGGCTCTGAGCCTGGGGAACGTCCTAAACAGTGTCCTTGCTTTGGCAGGATGACCTCTCCTCCTTCCCAGACGAACCACCCAACTTCAAGCCTCCACCTCCTCCTTCAGCCCCGCAGATGCTTCAGGCCCCCTCCTCTGACCAGCACAGGACCCAAGGGAAGGACAAGCCCAAGCGCCCTTCCTCTGAGTCCTCCCAGTCAGGCCTCTTCTTCATGGCCCCCCGGCACCCCACGCCCCCCCCCAGTCACCCCGAGAAGGACACGGTCAGCATCACCTCCACAGCCAGCGCATCCACCGAGGAGTCAGCCCCAAGCCCCATCTATGCCACCATCTCCCCAGCCCCGCACAGCGCCAGGAGGCAGATGGATGCTCAGCTCTCCTTGGTCAGCCAGCATCACATCGGGCCCTTCCCCAGGGTCCAGTCCCCAACCAGACTGAAGAGCCTATCCCCGGAGGGGCCTGCATCTGGTGGTCTTCAGAGCCCCCCTTCCCCCTCGCCTCCTCCTCCTCCATCCCACCCGGCACCCCCTCCTCCGGACAAGGGCAGCCCCCAGGCTGTGGCCAACCAGCACTTCATCATGGTGGAGGTGCACCAGCCCAACAGCGAGCCTGACGTCAATGAAGTGAGGCCCCTGCCACAGGCCAGAGGTGGGTGATGTGTTATCAGCCATGGGGTGACAAAGTGAACCCTCTCGGGGGTGCTCCTCAAGAGAGAAGTGACAGATGTTAAGGGCATGACAGATGTTAAGGGCAGAAAGGGGCTGGAGGGTAAGACCTGCATCAGACTGCTGGAGTGTGAGGCTTGGTTGAAGGGCTTCCCCAGTCTCAGTGGGAATGGGGGCTTCCAGCACATGCTGGTGAAGAGCTCTAGGGGAAAACATTCCCATTTTGGTTCAAACTTCTGGTCAGTAGGGTGGGGAAAGCTTCAGAGCCTGGATCAGTGCTGCCGTGCCCTGTTCTTTGGTTTGCTTTTCATCATAGATGAGTTTCATTCAGAAAACAGCTTGTGGAGTCAGAGAATCCCAGCCTGGTTTGGGTTGAAGGGACCTTAAAGCTCCTCCAGCTCCAACCCCTGCCACGGGCAGGGACACCTTCCACTACAGCAGCTTGCTCCAAGCCCCTGTGTCCAACCTGGCCTTGAACACTGCCAGGGATGGGGCAGCCACAGCTTCTCTGGGCACCCTGTGCCAGCGCCTCAGCACCCTCACAGCGAAGAGCTTCTGCCTAAGAGCTCAGCTCAGTCTCCCCTCTGGCAGGTTAAAGCCATTCCCCTTGGCCTGTCCCTCCATCCCTTGTCCCAAGCCCCTCTCCAGGTTTCCTGCAGCCCCTTCAGGCACTGGAGCTGCTCTCAGGTCTCCCCTTCAGGAGCCTTCTCTTCTCCAGGCTGCCCCAGCCCAGCTCTCTCAGCCTGGCTCCAGAGCAGAGCTGCTCCAGCCCTCGCAGCACCTTCAGGACGGGCCGGTCCTGCCCCCCATGGCTCTGCCTCCGCTGAGGCGGGGCTGCGGTACCCCGGCCATGTCCCGTTCCCGGCCGTGCTCGGGGAGCGGTGCCGGTGACGTTGTCGCCCTCCTGTGGCGCCGTCCTCCCACTGCAGCTCATTCACCTCGGGGCTGTGGATGGGGCCGAGGGACCCGCTCCGGGCTGAGCGGGGTCGGATTCTGCCCGCAGGGTGTCAGCGGTGTGAGCCCAGCTCCGCCAAGCCCCGGGAGATGTCCCGCACCCGCTGCCCTCTCTGCGGTGCTGCCAGACCTTGCTCCCTGGTGCTCATCTCCATCTGCACCCACACTTCATCCTGAGGGGAGAAAGCTCCTACCTGGCAGCTCCTCTTTGCTCGGGCCTGTCCCCATCTCCTCCCAAACCCTGGTATGGAGCATGGGCCGTCTCCAGCCTCCTCCAGCAGCATCCCTAAACCCATCACCCCCTCATTCCATCCCAGTTCAGGATTTGGGCTGGATCCTTGAGGCCCTTTGTTCCTTGGCACTCTCTGTGCACAGCGCTGCTGTTATCATAGGATCCCGGCCTGGTTTGGGTTGGAAGGGACCCCAGAGCTCCTCCAGCTCCAACCCCTGCCACGGACAGCGACACCTTCCACTAGAGCAGCTTGCTCCAAGCCCCTGTGTCCAACCTGGCCTTGAACACTGCCAGGGATGGGGCAGCCACAGCTTCTCTGGGCACCCTGTGCCAGCGCCTCAGCACCCTCACAGGGAAGAGCTTCTGCCTTAGATCTAACCTGAACTTCCCCTGTTCCAGTCTGAACCCATCACCCTTTGTCCCATTGCTACAGCTCCTGATGAAGAGCCCCTCTCCAGCATCCTTGTAGCCCCCTTCAGACACTGGAAGCTTGGGAACGTCCCTCCAAAGTCCAGGTCTAAATCCCAAGGGCCCTGCCCAGTGCTGGGAGCGGTTGGGATGTCCCTGCCCTGGGGACATCCTAACCCCACAACCTGCCTGGTGTCCCACAGCCTCCACGCTGTCGCAGCTCTCGGACAGCGGGCAGACGCTGAGCGAGGACAGTGGGGTGGACATCGGCGACGTGGAGCTGAGCAGCAGGGACAAGGGCCAGCAGCTCCTCTCTGGGAAGAGCCGAAGCCTTCAGGAGGCCCGGAGCAGTGATGGGGCAGCAGAAGGAGCCTCCAAGCCGGTGAGGGTGGGTGCCCGTGGATGCTGGTGCAGGTGGTGGGAGGTGGGCATCGGGGTTGCCCCTGCCGTAGGCAGCACCCGCTCTTCTGTGCTTCCATGCACAGACATGCACATGGAATGTCGGGAGTCAAAGAGCATCTGCAGGTGGTCTGTCTGTGCCTCTCCTGTGAGCCTTCCTTGGGGTGACCCTGCTTGTCTTGGGGTGACCCTGGGCAGGATGGGAAGGGACAAGGGTGCCTATGGGGTGCTGGCAACGGCAGGTGGGAGTACAGCAGCCATGAGGAAAACCACCCCATCCCCAGGGTAGAAGCCTCCATCTCCATCATCCCCATCCCCTACCAGGGGCATCCTTGGGATTGGGGATGCTCCATTCCATCCCCAACCCATCCCAATTCCATCCATATCCCACCCACTGCTAGGGCCATCCTGGGGACTGGGGATGCTCCATCCCACCCCATGGGTCCTGGTCCCCCTCAGCAGCACTGCCCATCTCTCCCCAGCCAGGGCTGCTGGAGCCCACATCGTGCCTGATCCGTGTATCCAAGAGTGCTCCGACCCTGGGCATCGCCATCGAGGGGGGAGCGAACACGCGGCAGCCGCTGCCCCGCATCGTCACCATCCAGGTAGGACTCAGTGCACATCCTGCACATCCCTCTTCTCCCGAGCACCCTCTGGGGAAGGAATTGTTCCTCAGTTCCATCTAAACCTCCCCTGGCGCAGCTTGAGGCTGTTTCCTCTTGTCCCATCCCTTGTTCCTTGGGAGAAGGGGGGATTTTGGAGGTGTGCTTCCCCCCAGAGCATCTTCCCTTGCCGTCAGCATCATTCTGCTGCAGGGGAGGTGCTGAGGGTTGCATTGGTGTCCCATGGAGCATCCCATATCGTAGAGCATGGCCTGGGAGCTAAGGGTTTGCTGTGGATCCAGAGGGGGTCTGGCAGCCCCGAAAGCTTGGCTCTGGTGTCTCCAGATGGCTGGAAGCTCCCTTTTCCTGCTCAGATAGAGGGCTGGGAGAGGGGGAATGGTGGGGGACAGCTGGGGTGGATGCATGGCTGGGAACAGCAGCTTCCTCTCCTGCTCACCTGGGGCAAAACTCAAGTCACTGACAGCAAAGCAAAGCAGAGCCAACTCCACCTTGGTTCTTCTTGGCCATTCCACTGGGACAAGCAAAACGGGAGCCAAATTTATCCCCTCTTTCGGAAACATGAAATGTTTCTCATTTCCCCCCCAAAACATCCCTGGGATGGGGGATGGGATCAGGATCTCTCCACCTCTATCCTGCAGCGCGGGGGCTCAGCACACAACTGTGGGAAGCTGAAGGTGGGCCACGTCATCCTGGAGGTGAATGGCACGGGGCTGCGGGGCAAGGAGCACCGGGAAGCCGCCCGCATCATCGCCGAGGCCTTTAAGCTGAAGGAAAAGGACTACATTGATTTCTTGGTCACAGAATTCAACGTCGCCCTTTAGGGATCCAGGCTTTGGGATGGGGAGCATCCCGAATAGGAGCGGAAGGCAGCGCCGAGGCGGGAAAGCTGCATTCCCACCCCGCGGAGCCCTCTCCCGCTGCGCCATCCCGCACGCACAGACACCCCCCAGCTTGTCCCCAAGTGTCCCCTCTCCTGCTGCAGACTCATGCCTGGGTAGGGCAGGCTGCGAACGGGCAGAAATCAGTGCACATCCCATAATGTCTCTTGGATCGGGGTGGGGGGCGCTGCCCTTTGGGAGTATCCTGAGGTTCTCCAGGGTGGGAGTGGGGCAGGAGGGCAGGGGAAGGTCCGGGTGTCCCCGCTGCCATGTGAGTGCCACACAAAGCACAAGGTGGGCTCCCGGCTCAGGCTGGAGGGGGTTTGGGTGGTCCCTGCTCCCTCGGGTGCTGGCCCAGGCGGGTGGCACAGCCATAGGTGGGGATGCAGAGGGAGCAACCGGAGGCCTTGTAAATCGCTGGCAGAGTCCTTGTGTTTCTATAGACAGAGCTTGTGCTTTAATTTTTCAATAAACCAATCAGGATAGACAAAGGCTGGGATTGCGGGATTCCTCCGGGCTGGAAAAGGGGGGCAGGAAGGGAATGGACAGGGGTGGCTATGGCGTGCTGGCAAGGGCAGGTGGGAGTGTGGCAGCCATAGAGAAAACTGCCCCATCCCCAGAAAGGGGTGCTCCCTCCCCATCTCCTGCCAAGGGCCATCCCAGCCATTGGGGGTGCTCCCATCCCATCCCATCTCATCCCCTGTCCGGGCCATGCTGGGAAATAGGGATGCTCCATCCTATCCCTATACCTATCCCACCCCCTGCCCGGGCCATCCCAGGCATTGCGGGTGCTCCATCCCATCCCTTCCCATTGCCATCCTCATCCCCTCCAGAGCCGTCCCGGGGCGGGTGCAGGAGTTCCCCACCAGGGGGTGCCGGCGCTGCATAAATTATGATAATGACAGCCCCTCTGATTGGTCTCCCGCCGCGGGCTATGCAAATACAGGGGAGGGCGGGGTTTATGCTAACGACTTCCCATTTCTTGCTCTGCGGCGCTCTCCGATTGGCGGGTAGCCGCCGATATGCTAATAAGGGCGGAGGCCCCGCCCCGCCGCCGGCCCGCGCTATTGTCCCGCGGGGCGGGGCAGGGGGAAACGGCGGCGGGACCGGGGCCGGGGCCGTGATCGCGATCGTGGTCGCGATAGGGATCGCGGTGCGGAGCCTCCGCGCATCGGGCGAGGAGCCGGCGGCCGGGCCCTCCCTGCAGGTGAGCAGCCGCGGGGCAGCTGTTGTGCGCGGGGGCGGTGGTGCTCCTCCAGCGGTGCCCAGATGTGCTCCCCACATGTGTTCGGGGGGGCCGGGGCAGGGCGATGGGGCTGGCGCCGCTGCTCGATGTGCTCGCTCTGATCCCTGCAAGGCTCCTTCCGCAGCTGGAGGGAAAGAGAGGACCCCCGGGCACCGCTGGGATCACAGCGGGATGCGCAGCTGGGGGCCGCGGGGATGGGCCCATCCCGGGGGGGCCGCATCCTGCAGTCCTCGGCGCTCCTGAGCCCGGCTTAGGGTCCCTGGGCGGAGCGGGGGATCCCAAGCCGAGGGGATGCACCCGGAGAGTGCGGGTCATGCCTAGTGCGAGGTGTCCCTGCCCGTGGCAGGGGTTGGGACTGGATGGGCTTTAGGGTCCCTTCCAACCCAAACCAGGCTGGGATTTCGTGCCGCTGCGCCGCTTCTGCCCACGTTGTCCCCAGGCCACCGGAGCCTTGGTGGCCCTTGGGAAACTTGTCAGAACTCTTCTTATTCCGGTGCTGCCTCCCCGCCCAGGGCTGGCTCTGCCGCCCGCAGGGTTCCGGAGCCTTGCGGAGGGTTTCATCAGGCTGCGAAGGGCGGCGCGGAGCCATGGCCGGGGCTCACTCGCACGGAGGCTGCGGGATGCGAGGCCGTGCCGCTGCCTGCGGCTCCTGCGAGGAAGTGGCCGCTGCCTCCAGCTTCAGTTCCTTGTTTTACTTAAAGGGCAGCTCTGTTCGGGGGGTGCCGGCAGCGGGGCCCGGGTTTCTGTGGCTCTGCAGCAGCCATCCGGGCTGCCCATGGATGTTTAAAGGACCCCTTGGAGAGCGCCCAAATCCAGCTAATACGGGATCTCTGCTGCCGGCTCTTTCCAGACAGGGATTAAGGCCGCCCTTTGCAAGGCATTACTGCCATCAGCAGCCCCCAGCTCCTGTATATAAGGAGAGGTTCAGCCCTGGATCTTGCCGGGCTATGCCATGGGGACAAGGCTGTTCCTATTGAGGACAGGACCGTGTGTTGGGGACAGGAGGGTGCGTGGAGCAGGCAGGAGGTGGGAAAGAACCGCGGGGCTTTGCTTCTGTGGAAGTGATGGAGAGATGCTGTTTCCACAGGGATTTGGTGCCTCTCCGTGGGGATCTGCTGGTGTGGAGGAGCTGGAGGGGTATGGCCCCTCCAGGCAGAGGAATGGGGAGACCCATGGGGTTTAGAGAGGTGGTGCAGTAACAGGCACATGTGCTTTCAGAGGACAGAGAGGGTTTGTGAGGCTCTTCCTCACTAGGATGGATTCTCCCATACTAAGCAAGCAGCCTCTCTGCCCTCTTTCATGCTCATAAACCAGGAATGAACTTGGAAAGGGTTTTTAAACCAGGAATTCCTCCCTCCTGGAGTGCCCAACTTCATCCTGAGGCTGTTGTTCTGGCTTCCTTCAACCCACCAACGGAGATGCTTTGGGGGGCAGCATGGATGTGTCTTAGATAAAAAGGGAGCTGAGGAGGGGAAGGGGAGCATGGAGGTGCCAAAGGAGACCCGTGGGAGGTTGAATGCTGTCTGGAATTGAGTTTTGGATGGGAATGGGTGGTTTAGGAGACTAAAATAGCCATTGCTTGCCTTGGGGGGAGGAGGTAAAGCCTGTTTTGGGGTTCAACAGGGGGCTTTAACCCCCTCCTAGAGCAAGGGATGTCTATTTTAGGGCATAGGGATTATCATTCCCCATTGCCATGTGGATGGAAGTGGGCATTAGCACCCCCCAATCCATCCGCACCACCCAGGGTTGACAAGGCAGCAAAGGCAGAGTGACAGCCCTGTCTCCCCCCTTCCATGGCACCGAGCAAGCCCCGGGGCTGAGGATGTGACAGTCTCCTCGGCTTGTCACCACTAATGAAGCCAGGAGCCCTGATGGGGCTGTGTGCCCTGCATCACACATAGAATGAGTTGGGATGTCTCAGCCTTCATCAGTCCCATGGGATTGGAGTGGTGGAGGTTGAAGATGCCTAAAGAGGAGCAGGCATTAAGAGGTGAGGGCAGGGATGGGCAGAGGTAACCCCTCCTGCCTGCTGGGTGTGCTGAGACCTGGCAGCACTCGGCACTTCCAGTGCCTCAAGGGGCTACAGGGAAGCTGGAGAGGGGCTTTGGACAAGGGCCTGTAGGGACAGGCCAAGGGGAATGACTTTAACCTGCCAGAGGGGAGACTGAGATGAGCTCTTAGGCAGAAGCTCTTCCCTGTGAGGGTGCTGAGGCGCTGGCACAGGGTGCCCAGAGAAGCTGTGGCTGCCCCATCCCTGGCAGTGTTCAAGGCCAGGTTGGACACAGGGGCTTGGAGCAAGCTGCTCTAGTGGAAGGTGTCCCTGCCCGTGGCAGGGGTTGGAGCTGGAGGAGCTCTGGGGTCCCTTCCAACCCAAACCAGGCCGGGATTCTGTGATCACCCTATTGCAAAATCCTGGCTTTCCCAGAGCAAGATACGCAAACAAACACGCTTGGATTGTTTGCATTCACTTTGTGGCTCCTGACAACACTTGTCCGCCTTTTCTGTTACCATAACAGCGCCCAACAAGATCCCAAGTTTTCTCCCTTCCCGCTGTGACCATTGGTGGAGGCGCTGCCTGGGCTAGTGATGAGCGTGGCTGGATTTGCCAGCAGACCCTGCCGCCTGTGGCTGTTGCGGGCAGAGCAGCTCTGGGGACGGGTTGGGGATGGGATGGAGAATGGGGGTGACAGCCCGCGGTGTGTGGGTAGGGCATGATCCAGGCACCAGCCTGCTGAAACCAGGTAGGAAACAGTTTAACCCTCTTTGCCCTGAGACAACAGCACCCACCAGCTCCTTTCACTCCTCCCCCCCCAGCTGGTGTTTTGGCTCCTCATCTCTTGGGGTGCTGTGGGGCTCAAGGTGGGTTGGGGGGCACTTGGGCTTGGGGCTGGAAACATCCCAGCTCCAATAGAGGCTAAAGCCAAAACCCCTCTTTAGCTCCTCTGAGCAGCCGCAGAGCCTGGAGCATCCCATGGGCAGCCCCATCTCTGCTGTCAGCAGAAGCCATGGAGTGGAGAAAGGAGCTGCTCAGCCAGGGTGTGGGATAAAGCCTTGTGCAAACACCCCAGCAGGTCTGCAAGCCCTTAGGGATGCTCTGGGGTTTGCTCCTTGCTCTGCAAAAGGATGCGGGCACGGCTGGGAGCGCGCTGCTGGTGCAGGGGTGATGCTGAGGACCTCCGGCAAACAGCCCCCAAACCCTCATCAACAGCGGGATTTAAGCCATGGAATCAGTAGATCCGAGGCACGGCAGTGGGTTAGGAGTGTTTCCCCCCAGCATGTGGGTGCCATAGGTTGATTTCCTGCTCAGCAGCATCCTGCTGAATGCAGCCACCCCAGGCCCGCGCTGTGGTTTCATCAGCTCATGCAGCCTCCCCACATGCTGCTAATTACACACTAATGAGCTGGATTAATTGTCTGCCTGGGAGGGAGCCAGGGTGGGCTGTGCTACCTGGTTGTGGCCGTGGGCCTACAGCCATGGGGCTGGACCAGCACCTCGGGGAGGGTTTGGGGGGGGTTCTGCCTGGATTTGGGGGCCTGAATGCTGAATTTGGGGGCTGCTTGGCATCTTGGTGTTCCATCTTGGTGTTTTATGGAGGCTGCTGCTGGTCCCAGGGATCCCCCCCACATTTTGCTCTGGTATCGTGCCCCGAATTGGTTTAAAACCCCAAAGGCTGGGATGGAAAGTGCTGTGGGAGCAGGGTTTGCCCTCCCTCGGGGTCTGATGGGGTTAAGAGCTTTGCAGCCACCTGCAAGCTCACAGGAAGCTTCGCTTCCTCCTTCTACAACAACCCTGCGGCTGCAGAGAGGTTTTAGGGTGCTCAAAGCAAGGCTGCTTTGGGGACCCTCAAAGGGGTCACAGTGATGAGCTTGTCTCATGGATGCTGGTGCAGGTGAGTGCACCCCACCTGCACCCCCCTATGGGCAAAGCTGGGTTGTGGGGGGCTCAGATCTTCCTGAGGGAACGGTTGGAAACCCCAGGGCCTTTCCTGCTGCCCGCCCCATGGCTGGGTTTTGGCATCCGGCATCACTCGAGGTGCAGAGGGAGGAGTGGGATGAGGCTGAGCTCCTGCTTCTGGGTCCCCAGTGGAGCGAGCGTGCCAGGCCTCTGCTGTCATCCCTCTTGTGTCAGCCCTCCAGAGCTGGGGGGACAGTGGGGTGCTCCTGATAATGGTCCCCAGGCTGTGGCTGCCTCAGTGGGGTGATGCTCATAGGGTCATTGTACGGGCTGGGTGCTCCCTGATACCCACCCTGGGGAGGGGGGATTGAAGCCTTTTGGAGTGACCCGGAGAGGCTTCTTCCTCATGGGGACCTCTGGGGGACCATTGTGTCCTTGAGAGATGCAGCAGCTCCAGCTTCGTGGTGGGATGCTGTTGGGTGTCACCTCTGATGGCCTTGGTTTGGGGGGGGGGTAAAAGCTTTTTGGGGTTGCCCCTGGGGGCCTCCTTCCCCATGGGGACCATTGTGGCCATGGAGGATGCAGCAGCTCCAGCTTCACAGTGGGATACAGTCGGACGTCACCCTCATTGTTGGGGTTGCCCTTGTCCCCAAGCTCTGGGGGAGAGGGGAAGCACCAGCAGCGGGGGGGACACCCCAAACACCCGCCTGTGTCCTGCTGAGCACCCTCCCTGTCCCTCACCCCCGTCAGGATGCAGCGGTGAGGATGTGACCTACATTCACGGCAAGGATGTCCCCAGCCTGCCACGGCCGGGCCATGAAGCGGCACAAGTGATGGTGCCGCGGTGCCCGCGGGCCATGGCCAGCCCAGCACCATGGCTGCACCGCACACAAACACAGCTGAGGCGCTGGCAGGGAGAGGAGCAGCAGCAGGAGGAGGAGGAGGAGGAAGACGACGGCTTCCAAAGGCAAATGGACGAGTATGGGGTCATCGGCCTGGGGGATGACGCCGGGAGCCCACCATGGGGTGAGTTGTCCCTTCCCCACTGCCCACAGCCCCTCCTGGGGTGTCACTGGAGCAGAGGGGGGCCGCAAGAGGCCCGGGGTGATGCAGCAGCCCCGCGGTGCTGGTGTTTTGCAGGCCATGGAGAGGACCTGGAGGAGAGGTCCCCAGTGCAGGAGGGTCGCTGGCACCCGCAGCAGAACCTGGTGGAGGAGGATGAGGACCAGAGCAGCTTTGGTGGGGATGAGGAGCCCTGGGGGGCAGAGAGTGATGGGGACCCCTACCCTGAGCTCTCCTATGAGGGACAATGGGGCTCGGGGCTCAGCAGCAGCCCAGAGCCGTTGCGGGATCCCCGGGCTCTCTGCCAGCCCCATGGCTGCAGCACAGATGGGGGGCACACCTCGGGGCTGTCAGATGCCAGCCCTGGCCCTCCCACCCCATCTCAGTGGGATGCTGGAGGGGGGCACAGGACCCCAAAGCAGAGCATCCTGCTGCACCGCTCCACCGAGGATCATCGTGATGCCACCAGCACCAAGCCTGTGCCAAGCCTGACACCCACCAGGGCCCCCCAGAGCACTGGGGACCCCCCTGCACCTCGGGGCCTCAAAAAGGCAGCACCCAAGGTGCTACCCCCCCGGCAGTCCCTGGACCCCCGGCGGCAGCACGGTGGCAGCAAGAAGGCGAGGAATCCCTCGGGCATGGGCACCAGCTATGGCCAGGGGCAGCTCAACCACCCCCTGCCCGACCTCTCCAAGGTGGAGGCGCGGGTGAAGGTGACCCGGAGCTACCGACCACCGCGGGGCCGAGCCCTGCCCAGCGCCCCGGGACCCAGCATCGGCTTCAAGTCCCCAGCTGAGATCGTGCGGGAGGTGCTGCTGAGCAGCGGGGAGGGGGTCCCCCCGCAGCCCCCCCCCACCGCGGGGCTGCCCCATGGGTTCAGGTCCCCCGAGCAAGCCACCGAGCTGGTGCAGCAGCTGCAGGTAATGCCCGGCACCCCCAGTTCAGCCGTAATGGGGGGGGTGTGGGGGGGGAAATGGCCCCCCCTGTGTCTCTCATAAGAGGTTTGGTGCTGATCACCCGGGCAGGGATGTGGGCAGTACTGGGGGATGGAGGCAGGGATGCTCGTGGTCCCCAAGCCCAGGGTGCTGGTACCCAAACACCGATGCCCGCTGGTACTGGGGTGCTTGTGGCTGCCCCTGGGAGGATATGGAACTTCATTGGGGCCACATCTGCACCAGGTGGGCTGGGTTTCTGCACCCCTATGGAAGAACCCATTGTCCCGACATGGCTCCTTCTGAGCCTCATCCCCCTTTGCCCCCCCAAGCCCCCGTCCCCATGCTGGAGGCCATCCCATGTGTCCCTTCCCTGCAGGATGACTACCACAAGCTGCTGACCAAGTACGCTGAGGCTGAGAACACCATTGACCAACTGCGCCTGGGTGCCAGGGTGAGTGCCAGGGCTGGGGGGGGGGTCCCTGCTCTGATCCCACCTGCCAAGGGTTATAGGATCCCAGCCTGGTTTGTGTTGGAAGGGACCTTAAAGCTCCTCCAGCTCCAACCCCTGCCACGGGCAGGGACACCTTCCACTAGAGCAGCTTGCTCCAAGCCCCTGTGTCCAACCTGGCCTCGAACACTGCCAGGGATGGGGCAGCCACAGCTTCTCTGGGCACCCTGTGCCAGTGCCTCAGCACCCTCACAGGGAAGAGCTTCTGCCTAAGAGCTCATCTCAGTCTCCCCTCGGGCAGGTTAAAGCCATTCCCCTTGGCCTGTCCCTACATCCCTTGTCCCAAGCCCCTCTCCAGCTTTCCTGCAGCCCCTTCAGGCACTGGAGCTGCTCTCAGGTCTCCCCTTCAGGAGCCTTCTCTTCTCCAGGCTGCCCCAGCCCAGCTCTCTCAGCCTGGCTCCAGAGCAGAGCTGCTCCAGCCCTCGCAGCATCCCCATGGCCTCCTCTGGCCTCGCTCCAACAGCTCCACATCCCTCTTGTGCTGCTGCCCCATAGCCGCACACAGAGCTCCGAGCAGAGGGGCCGGGTCCCCTCCATTCCCTGCTCCCACACTTCTCTATTTGCCGCCTTCCTCCTCCCGGGGAGCTGCGGTTGAGGAAGCCCAGCCCAGGGATGGGGTTTGAGGCCCCCTGCCCTCCATGGCGGGGCCAACACCACCCCATAACGGCGGAGGGGCCTTCCCCAAGATGGCGGCTGGCAGCGTGTCGCCATGGCCCCCTCCCGCCCTGTGCGGATGGGAAGCGGGGTCAGGGGCGCAGCGTGGGTGCTCCTGGGTGCTGAGGGCACGGCGGGGGCAGTGCCGGGGTGCGGGCTCAGGCTGGGACCTGACTCCCGTTCCCTCCGCCAGGTGAGCCTGTACTCGGACCCGCCGCAGCCCAGCCGCAGCCTGGCCATGGGCGCCATGGGCGCCGGCAGCAGGGTGCTGGCCCTCAGCATGGCGCAGGCCAGGACGGCGACGTTCAGCGCGGCCACGGTGTCCTCACCGGGTGGAGGTGGGTTGGACCCTGTCCCCATCCATCATGGCGTGGAGGGGTCCCACTGCTGTAGAGGGACCCCCCATGTCCTCCTGTTTTCATGCAGCTCCAGCACCTCCCGAGCAGGGGGGAGCACCCCAACCCTCTCCCAGCCCAACAGCCATGGGGGGCTGCCCCACTTGCCTGGGGACCTGCTGCTGCCCCGGGACCCGGCTGACACGGACCCTGGCAGGGCAGGCACAGAAGCTGCAGGCCCAGGCAAGTGATGGGCACTGCAATGGGGGTTGCATTGGGGCTGCCCTGGGGGTTCATTGGGGCTGCCCTGGGGGTTCATTGGGGCTGCAGTGGGGTTTGCATTGGGGCTGCCCTGGGGGTTCATTGGGGCTGCAGTGGGGTTTGCATTGGGCTGCAATGGGGTTTGCATTGGGGCTGTGGTGAGGTTTGCATTGGGGCTGCGGTGGGGGTTGCATCGGGCTGCAATGGGGTTTGCATTGGGGGGGCTGCAGTGGGGTTTGCATCGGGCTGCAATGGGGTTTGCATTGGGGCTGCAGTGGGGTTTGCATCGGGCTGCAATGGGGTTTGCATTGGGGCTGTGGTGAGGTTTGCATTGGGACTGCGGTGGGGGTTGCATTGGGGCTGCGGTGGGGGTTGCACTGGGGTTTGCATTGGGGCTGCAGTAGGGTTTGCATCGGGGCTGTAGTGGGGTTTGCATCGGGCTGCAATGGGGTTTGCATTGGGACTGTGGTGGGGCTTGCATTGGGGCTGTAGTGGGGTTTGCATTGGGGCTGCAGTGGGGTTTGCGTTGGGGCTGTGATGGGGTCTGTGGTGTGGGGCTTCATTCGGGTGCTGCATTGATGTGCTGTGGTAATGGGGTGCTGCATTGGGGTGCTGCAGCGGTGGGTTGCCTGCAATGGATTGCTGCAGTGTGGGGCTGCATCAGGGCTGGTCTCATCCCTTTCCCTCCCTGCAGGTGGATTCCTTCGAAGGCTGGACCCAAGCAGGAAAGCCCACACGGCAGGAGCAGCTCCAGGTACATCAGCCCCTTCCCAACACCCGCTTTGCGGATGCGCCCATGGAATAGGAGGGTGGCAGGGACCGAGCTTTGAGGCTGGGATGTTTCCTCCCTTGTGCTGCAGCGCTTTGGGAAGCTGAAGGAAGCACAGGATGCTCTGGAGCAGGCGTACCTGGGAGCACGGCAGCACCCAGGGGCCTTGGGGGACTTTGACCCTGAGCGGTGAGTGCTTGGTCCTCTCCCGGTGCTGTGGGGCCGGTGCCTCCCAGCACTGACGCTCCGTGTCCTACAGTGCTGTGGAAAGGGAGATTTTCCACCTGGGATTGCACCTGGAGGAGCTGAAGGAGCGGCTGGAGCCTGGGGGCAGGCAGCAGCTCCCCTCCAAGTGCCTGGACCAGCCCCAATCCCCCCCAACCCCTTCCCCATCATCAGCCACCCGCTGCCCGCACCCCGAGGTGAGCTGGGCAGGGCTTGGGGGGGGCAAAGCTGATGGGGTGGGGATGGGGTCATGCTTCTTGACCCCCCCCTTTTGCTGTGCCCTACAGAGCCCCATGGTGATGGATGGACCCCAGGGGACAGCGGGGGACACTGAGTTGGTGACAGAGGGGCTGCCTCAGCCCCTCTGGCACAAGCAGCAACAAGTGGAGGATGATTTTGGGGACCTGCTGGAGCAGTGAGTGTCCTGTCAGGGGTGCGGGCAGCAAGCGGCACCCCAGAACCACCAGCTCCTGCCTGTGGGTGTTGTACCCCCCCAGGTACAAGCACTTCAAGTCCTTGCCGGAGTCGCTAAGCCTGGAGCAGCTGAGCCTGGCAGAGAGCAGGTCGCAAGAGGAGGCAGATGGAGCTGGAGCACGGGATGGTGCCCCCAGCAAGGTCCCCTGCAGGACACGGTCACTGGAGGAGGGCTCTGACCTCGAGACCTCTCCCCTGTAAGTGCTGGGGGAGGCCAGGTACCCCAGACGGGGCGAGTGGGAGGTTTTCAGGTCAGGTTTGACGTGGCTGTTATTGATAGGCTTCAGAGTTAACAGCCAAACTGCAGCAGGGCATTTCCCCACATCGGCTTGCTCTGCCCCATCACTCCTGCTCTGTCCTCTCCCTGCAGGCACCCTCTGGAGAGAAGAGCGGTGCCACTGTCCCCTAGGGAGCCCCCGTGGCCAGGGGGGGCACAGGGCCACCAGCCCCTCCCCACCACTGAGGAGCCACCATCTGCAGCCATGACCTGCCTGGGGGTCCCCAAGGCGCCCCAGGCACCCCTGTCCCGCCAGGTGGGCAATGCTGGCACCCAGCGCCGGCCCCACAAGGTGAGTCCTTGTGCTGGGGTACCCCCAGACCCTGTCGGGGGGGTGCTCAGCACTGATCCTGCCCTCCCCTTCCTGCAGGAGCAGCGCATTGTGTCACCAGAGACGGACAGCGGCTTCGTGGGCTCGGAGGCCAGCAGGGTGTCACCCCCTGTGCACACCCCTGAGCACCGGCCCCCCAGCACCGGGTACAGCTCAGGGTCCCCACTGTCACTGGGGGGGGTTGGGGACATGGGCTGTTGGCTCTTGTGGGGGATTTGGGGTGCTGAAGGGGAGCAGGGAAGGGATGCCTGGCGGGGGGAGAAGTGCAGGGTGACCCATGGCTGGGGGACAAGCCATGGGGGCTGCCTCATGACCCATTCCATCCCCAGGAAGCCCGGCTCCCTGGGACCTTCCGTCCCCATCCCTGCAACCCTCCATCCTCCATGGAAGAGAGAGGTGACACCACTTCCCTCTGAGACCACGGTGATGGACACCACAGGAGGGACCTGCCAGCCCCCCAGCACCCCTTCGCAGAGCAGCTCCCCCCGACACTGGACTCAGAGCCCGAGCAGCGAAGCAGGACATGACCATGGTGGTGTTGGAAGTGAGTAGGCAGTGTTATGTGTCCCAAAGGACTGGGATCTGGGGGCCTCTGGCTCTGTGGTGTTCCCCCCAAAACCCCCTTGGGCTTCTGGCCTGAGGTTGTCTTCACCCTGCTGCTTGCTCTCCATGGGTTCTCCAGGGGGGGACACCCCAACCCCACCAACCTCATCTCATGATGCTCCCCCTTCTCCAGCTCACACCGACTCGGACGTGGAAGGCAGGAGCTGTGCCAGCACCAGTGGCCCCCTGGGCACCACCAGGGGCCCAGCCAGCCCCCCAGCATCCCTCAAAGCACCGTCCCCAACCCCCCTGTCCCTGGACCCACCATCCCTCGACCTGGCTCACTGTGATCTGTTGGGCTCCCGCTTGGAGCGCGAGTGAGTGTTTGTACCCCCCAAACTGAGCTGAACCCCCCCGCGTGGTGCAGGGACCCCACCAAGCAACGCTCCCAAAAGTATCAGCATCTTCTGCAGATGCTTCTGTCCTTCTTGGGCAGCCTGGACCTAGATTGGGCTCATGGTGCATGGGGTGGCTGAGAATGACCCCCCTCCCAGCCCAGTCAAGCCCTAAGCTTGGGTTTGGGGAGCATCACAGCATGTCCTGGCCGGTGCGGATGGGGAGCATGGAGCTGCTTCCCAGCACTGCTTGGCTGGAGATGCCCTTCACCGTGGCCTCTGTCCCACGGCAGCCAGGCCATCCGGGAGCTGCAGGATGAGGTGTGGCGGCTGCGGCTGCGGCTGGAGGAGAGCCTGCGGCATTCCCACAGCTATCCCAAGGGAAAAGCCCCCCCGCGTGTCACCCTGGGCAGGAGGCAGCCGGTGACCAGTGCACCATTGTCCCCCAGGGCCGCAGCACCCGTGGGGTAGGTGGCTTAAAGGGACCCTGGGCTGGGTGGGAGGGTGGCAGCACCATAGCCTATGGGTGTGGGAACACTCCATCCCACCCCATCCCATCCCATCCCAGCTGTGACTATGGAGAGGTTGGGCTGGGGGTGGTGGGCTGGGGGGATGATGCCTACGGGGGCACTGTGGTGTCTATGTGGTGACAGCAGCTCTGTCCCCTCCCCAGGGAGCCGAGACCCCCGGTGTGGGGCAGGATGGCCCCCAGGGTGGCCCCCACGAGGAGGGGGAGGTCGGTGTCAGTGCCACGGGACAGGCCAGAACTGGACCTCAGTAAGTGGGACCCCACCAGCGTGGGGACAGTGTCCCAATGGGAGCGTGGGGCTGATGGGGCTGCAGCTCCTGGTGACCCCTTGGGGCCTGGTACCTGTGGGGCACTGGATCCCACCCTGCTTCCCTCTCCTCCACCCCAGCCTCCGAGTCAGACCCTTCTCCCACTGGACCCCGGGTCACCCCCTCCCCATGGAAGACCCCCCGGAGCCCCCCAGATGCGGTGACGTTCCGGGGACAGCACACAGGTGGGTGTCACTGTGCTCGGCGCTGGGGACGCAGGGTGCTCACCGCCACACTGGGGTGCTCACGCTGTGTTTTGGCAGGGACACGGTACCAGGCAGGGGTGCCACGAGCCAGCACAGCACCGCGGGAAGAGCCACGCACCCCTGAGGGCCCCCGGTGCCGCCGGAGCAGGGCTCCATCCGGTGAGTGACCCTGGAGCAGCTCCCAGCCCCTTCTGCCCTTCCGTCGTGCAGCTCATGGAGCTGCTGATGGCTTTAAATCATAGAATCGGAGAACCCCAGCCTGGTTTGTGTTGAAGGGACCTTAAAGCTCCTCCAGCTCCAACCCCTGCCACGGGCAGGGACCCCTTCCACTAGAGCAGCTTGCTCCAAGCCCCTGTGTCCAACCTGGCCTTGAACACTGCCAGGGATGGGGCAGCCACAGCTCCTCTGGGCACCCTGTGCCAGCGCCTCAGCACCCTCACAGGGAAGAGCTTCTGCCTAAGATCCAACCTGAATCTCCCATTTCAGTCTGAACCCATCACCCCTTGTCCTATGGCTGCAGTCCCTGATGAAGAGTCCCTCTCCAGCGTCCTTGCAGCCCCCTTCAGACACTGGAAGCTGCTCTGAGGTCTCCACGCAGCTTCTCTTCTCCAGGCTGAACAGCCCCAGTGTTCTCAGCCTGTCTCCATACAGGAGGTGCTCCCAGCCCCTGATCATCCTCGTGGCCTCCTCCGGACTTGCTCCAACAGCTCCATGTCCTTCTTATGCTGGGGACACCAGAACTGCACACAGTGCTGCAAGTGGGGTCTCAATTCATTAATTGAATTAATCCATTCATTCATTAATTACAGAGGTTCAGGGGCTGTGGGCCTGCTCCCCAAGGTCTGGGGCTCTCCCCACTCCTTGCTGCAGGCACTGGGAGCAGTGGGAGCCTGTCCCAAGCCCTGTCCTTTAGCTAAAGGTTAACCCAGCCTGTTGTGGGTGGCAGCACAGAGCCGGGCATTGCTGTGTCTTGTGGCTGCAGAGGGCTTTGCTGAGCCCGCTAGTTTGCAGCCCCCCCCATTGCAGCCCACACTGCAGCTTGCAGGGAAAGGCTCCCCTCCTGTCCCAACTGCTCCTCCAAACTGGTCTGCACTTCCCCAACCCCCTTGCTTGGTCTGTGGGGACATTCCTGGATACACTGGCTCCTCTCTCCACAGCAGGGCAGGCGGGCGATGCTGCGAGGCAGCCCCAGCACAGCACCCCGAGGAGGACATGCTGCCCTGCCTGCCGGGCACCCATGGGTGCCCCCTCATCTGATGGAGCCACGCACGGTGGGTGACACGTGGCTTGTCCCTGCAATAGGGGTGGGGAGTGGGGAGCAGGGATCACCCCTCAGACCCTTGGCGCACAGCGCCGGCAGATTGCCTGGGGACAGAAGTGCTCCCCATGGGGCTCGTTTGTTCCCATCCAACCCAATGTGGCACTTGGGGGGCTCACATGGGGACATCGAACACCCCTGGGGGCATCTAACCACCTTCTCCCCACAGCAGAGCACGGCCCTGGTGCCGCATCATCCCCAGGCTCCCACACTGGTCCCAGAGCCCAGAAGCTGGAGCAACCTGGACTTTGGTACTTGGCCAGCCCCGGTGCCAGCGCTGCCATCGGCTGCCTGGCACCAGTCCCCATCGTGCCTTATGCACCCTCTGTGCTGTAAGGACGCTCTGCGGTGGTGGTGTGGGGGGACTGGGGTGAGGTCAGCATGTCCTGGGGAGGGGGGTGAACCCCAGAGGGGCTGTGTGCCTGGAGTGCGTCATGCAGCCCCTGGATCCTTTTTTGGGGGGGTGGGGAACGGGACTGCATGGGGTTGAGTGTATGGAGGTGGGTGCTGGGGGTTGAAGATGCATGAGATGGGGGAGAGGGATGAGAAACAAGGCAAAGGGGGGGCACAACCCATGGAGCAAAGCCAACCCCCTGTCCCCTTCTTCTTTGCAGCTACTGCTCCCCAGTGGTACCTACCTCACCCCACACTATGGGACAGTGTGGGTCAGAGCATCCCCCCCGTTCCCCTGCCGCTGGTCCCCACCGCTGCCTCCCCCTGGATCTGGAGGAGCTGAACTGGTCCCTGAGCAGGGCCATGGCTGCTGCCCGGAGCGTGAGGGTCACCACCACCCGCATGAGCCGGGTGCTGGCGGCTGAGCTGAGCCAGGCACGGGGCCTGCGCCACTCCTGCCTCTTCTGAGCATCCTGAAGAAGGAGGAGGAGGATGGTGTCCCCCTTCATCAGCATCTCTGCACTGGATGCTCCCTGCCACATCTGGGGGCAGTGGGGCTGGAGGCATCGCCGTGGGGTCCTGGCTCCCATCTCCATCCTGCTTGCCTTAGACCTTCTGCATCACTTTGTCCATCTGCGTGTGCACTTTCAGGACCAGCCACGCTGCAAGAGTTGGGGCAAGACAGGGGCAGAGGTCCCCTGAGAGCTGCAGCATCCCATGGGATACAGCCCCACTGGGGTCACACCATCCCCTGGCACCAATGGGGTGACCCCATGTCCCCCAGGGCAGACACCCCCCCTGAGCTGAACACTTCTGGGGCTGCTCTGACGTTGTGTAGGTCCTACCACAACACAGCCCCCAGTGGCAGCTGTGTTTACCTCCATGCCTGCATAGGCAGAAATACATGCAATTCCCTAAGTTAGCCCCTTTTCCAGACTTTAGGCTTCTTTTGGGGGTGTCATACCCAAGCTTTGGTCTGGGAGCCCCTCTCCACCCTCTGCTCTGCCCTTGGACTTGAACCCAGCTGGGTTTTCCCTCGAAAAATGCTTCTTTTTGTGATTTTATGTGATTTTTTTCTCCTTTAAGGTAGCTAGAAACAGCTCAGTCATTCGGTAAAGGCTGACTGATGGTATAGCCTGTGTGTGTGTGTATGTATATGTATCTATATATAGATATACTATATCTAGACACGTATCTATAGCTATATCTAGATATGTGTCTATATAGTATATGCAGATATGTTTCTATATACAGGCATAGTATATATAGATATGTATCTATAGCTATAGTACATATAGATATGCATCTATATATAGATACATATATATATGTTCTGATTTTAATTTCAAGCATAATCCTTAGGGCATTGTTATGGGGTGTTTTTGGCTGCTCCTGGATGTGGCAACCCCCCTGTCTCATCCTGACAGAAACCGAGGAGGATTTGGGCTGTTCCTTGGCATTCCCAGGGACTCCGGGCTCTGGGCAATCACCCTGTGGGACCCATGAAGGGGCAGGATTGAGCCCAGAGGGGTCAGCACCCCATGGGTCTGGCCAAACCCCCTGCTCCATCCTGAGCATCTCAGCCTGTGGGAGCCCCTGGCTGTGTTTATAGGTAGGACCTACCTGAAGTGCCCATGTTTTATTTTACTGTGGCTGTACAAAGCTCCCCTTTGGGGGGGATCACAAATGCCCCCCATGAGTTACTCAGGTTTAGAGCCCCTCCAAAGCCACTGAGCCCAGACCTTGCAACCAGCCCAGGTTGTGGTGATGGGCTGGGAATGGGGGGGGGTCCCAATACTGTGGTTTGGGGGGGGGGGGGGGGAGAGAATTGGGGCACACAGAGGGGCTTTTAAAGAGGGTTTCTATGTCTTTGGTTGCATCTGCTCATCCCTGTGTCCCAAGTGTCCCAGCTGGGAAGCACACAGGGCCTGTGCAGCCATACCCAGCTCTCCCAAGGGCACCAGCCAGGAGCAAAGAAGATGTTATTTAGCGTATCTCTGATTTTGTAAGGCCAAGCAGAGCCCTTTGGCTGCTATTTTGTACTGAGAGGATCACCTATTTTTGAACAAAATAAAGGCAGTTGGTTGCTTTGCGGCTTTGCCTTCCTTTCCCAAACCGCTTCCTGGGCCAGTTTCGGCATCACCGCACCAGGATCCTTCCCCTTGGAAGCGTTTGGGGGCGGGAGAGGAGATTTCCCTGTCCCCTGAGTAAGCAGCACGGCACAGGCAGGTTGCACTAGGGATGGAGATCGCTTTTATTGAGTCACTCGAGTGCTTTAGTACAGAACAGATATACAGAGATGATACATGTTTGTGCTTCAACACTTTCCAACATTTAGATTCCAGTAATTCCAAGGTAAACAAGGTCCAAGACAGACTAGATTAATTCTTTTTTTTTAAAGTTTTCCTTTTTGATAAATTATTTTTTATATAAATAACTGTTAACAGAAAAAATAATAATAATAATAATGTCCAACATACAAGATCCTGAAGCATTTGCATTGCTAAAACCAAGGAACTCAAAACAGGGCGGGAGGACCAAGGAGGAACCAACAAAGATCAGTGCAATGATACAGCCTTTGCCCTAAAAATATATATTTAACTTTATGGGCAAGGAATAGATGGGGAAGGAAAGGGTTTGGGGGGGGGAACCACCAACGAGGCAAGAAAGAGATTTAAGGGAAGGAAAAGGGGGGTCACAGCCTTCAAGAACAAAACGATGGACCCCAAAATATTGCAGTGCACCTAACGGCAGGGGAAAGGGGGGGGGGGGGCAATAAAAACCAACTAAAAACCCAAGGTTTGGGTAAATCACTATACACCAAGCTTGTAAGAACATCACAGACACAGTCATTAATATACACAGAGTCTGGGGGGGGGGCCTCGGGGTGACGGCACGCTCGGGGATGCTTCACCACGGGATGACACAAGGAGGCAGGCACAGGAGCGCCGACTTCCATGGGGATGGATGGAGAGGGAGATATATATGTACAGATCCAGGGGTTCTGTCATATATATCTCTCTCTTTCTATATATATAGAGAAAGTCCCAGAGAAGGGGGGGCTGCAGCAGGGCAGAGGAGCAGCCATACAAGCAAACAGGCCCCATCTCCAGGTTTTGACCATTTTGGTCCCTTTTCACATGGGAATTGCCACAGCGTGAAGCATCTCGGGTGCAGCCTGATTACCACCTCCCCGCCCTCCATGCCAGATGCTGGCGAGCACATCTGGCAGGAGCACCCACCACCCCGTAACAGGAAGGGACAGGCAGAGGCTGGAGCCATGGGGGGGTGTTCACCCATTATCCATCCGCATGGAACCACATTCCCTGGAGGAGCGTTGGGATAAAGGCCAGCAATGGGCTGATGGGGCGCTCAGTGACGAGCTCCTGGGCGCTCCCAATAGCTGCAGCTACAAATAGAGAGAGAATTGGTGCTCTTTTCCTCTTTTCAACGCAACGCATCGGGTTTAATGTGTTCCTTTTGGGCTGTTGTCCCCTCCCTGTGGATAAAATGAGATTGGGAAAGCGCTGGGAGGGGAATGGGGGGGGAATCAACACAAGAACAAGATCAAAAGCGGGGCCGGGGCCGGGTGCTGCTTGCACCCAGGGGGAAGGTTGGATTCGGCATCGAGTGGTGGCGGCGGCGGCGGCAGCGCTTCCTTTTAACTGCTGCTTTCCTCCTCTGTCTTATTGAGTTTCTTCAGCGTGTCCAGCAGTTTCTGTGGGGTGAGGATGTGCGTGGACCCTGCAGGGCAGAAGAAATGGAGCGGGAGCATCAGTGATGGCTTTGGGATGCTCCAGTGACGCCCCGGTTCATGTCCGCGCTGTCCCCGGTCCCGTCCCCCCGCCCCAAGCGAGGCCTTACCTGGTGGCCACAGCCCCGCACGCCAGTGGAAATGCTTGCGAGGAAATGTATGTCTTGGGAAGGGTATAATGGGAAAGGAATGGCAAAGGAGATGTGGAAGGGGTGCATGGAGCAGGGTGGGATGAGGCAGGGGCTGGGGGTGACTGTGAAGCAGGGTTATGGTCAGTGGAGATGCTCCTGGACACTTTGGGGATGCCAAAAAGCCACAAGGGATGAGGGCAGGCAGCACAAACGGATCTTCTCCAGCCCCCAGGCTCTTCCCCTGCCTGCACAGAGCATCCTTGGGTCAAAGGGGTGTCTGGGAAGGGAATGGGTGGGAGAGGAGGAGGTAAAGGGCTCTTGCCTTTCGCTGCCCTTGCAGCCTGCCTGGATCCGTGCACACCAGCACATGGCTCATGGGAATGCCATGATGGCCTCACCGGCAGCCTTGGAAAAGGGACCACAAGAGCAAACCTGAACTTTCCCATCAGGATTTCAGCTCCATCACACCCTGGAGCTGGGAGCAGGGGGGTCATGGCAGCACCCAGTTATTGCTGGAAGGGATGAGAGGGGCCGGAGCCAAGACAAGCAACCAGGCTCTGCCCTGGGCACTGAACCTCCAGCCCCAGTGCTGGATGTGGGACGTGGGCAGCATCCCGGGATGCTCCATACCCCTGTCTGACCCTGCGATGCTGCTGCTGGACCCTGACCCACCACCCCCAGCCCCTCCAGCCCTGGCAAAGGGGGAGCTCATGGCATGAAGGAGCCGGCCAGGACCGGCCAAGAGACATGGCAGAGGGATGATGGAGCGGCGCTGGATGCTTTTCCACCCGGTAGGAGGAACTTGCAAGCATTTTCCTATCGGAGAACGAAACAAACGAACCCCCCAGTAATAATAATTAAAGAAAGGAGGAATCAAAGAAAACCCTTCAGGGAGGAAGAGTTTCTTTTTCATCAGTAAGCTGCCTTTACTTGGTTTCTTTGGCTCACTCCATTGCTGGAGCCTGATCCTCAAATGATACCCTAGTGGAGTCCCTGAAGTCGGGGTGCCTCAGGTCCATGAGAAATTTGGTGGGAGTGAGAATGTGAGTAGAACCTGCAGGAGAACAGAGCGGGGCTGACGGCTGCGCCCGGGCCCCCCCACACCCTGCGCCGGCGTGAGGAGAGGAAGGACGCGGCTGCCACCCGGAGCATCGCAGGCGCATGCAGGGGATGGTCCCCAGAGAGAGGTGGGATGTGATGGGCAGCGGTGCTGGGTCCCGGGGGGCTGCGGGAGGTGATGGAGAGGGGGCTCCTGCTCCCAAGGGAATACAAGGAGAGGGATGAGATGCCGGCAAGAGGCTCTGCACCTCTGAGGTGGTGAGGGGCTCCTGCCCCACAAGATGTGTATCCAGCCGTGCTTCCCTGGCGGAATTTCAAGGGACCTAAAGCTCCTTGCTAACATCTGGCAGGAATTCCACCGTGTCCTCCACGCCTGACCCACGGCTCCTCCAGGAGCTGAACACACATCCTGTCCCACAGGTGTTGCAATGGGAAAACGCACTTCCTGATGCACTGCACATGCAGCGTGTGTGCAACCCGAAAATGCATCTCTTGCTGCCCACACAGTGCCCATCGTGGTCACTGCGTGCAGTTGCACACCCCTATTGCACGTTTCCTCCCTGGAACAACCCCACTGCCGATGGCGCAATGGGGCTGACAGGAGCAATGCAAGCTGCAAAACCCCCTTCCCATTCACCCAGCTCTGCTTGACCAAAACCAGCCGGGCAGAGGAAAACTGGGAGCCAAGGCAGTCCCTGGGGAGGAAGGACAGAGGGGCGACACCGGGCGGCAGGAGGAACCCTTTCCGCAGCATTCCAGCTCCCACAGTGCTGTGGAGGCAGGAACAGGCGGGATGGAGGAGGTGGGATGAGCAGCCAGCGCGGCGGGCGCAGGGACAGGGCCCCACTCACCTATTAGCACTTCCCACTTGCCGCTGGCTTGTGTCACCTCGTAGGCGCAGCGCATCTCGTTCATGCTCACACCGCCCAGGATGAAGATAATGAGGCGGGGACCACTCCGGTACTCGCCAGGGGCCTTGTTCTTGTGCCAGTGGCCATAGCGGGCACTAAAGGGAGGAAGAGGAGGGTGAAGGATGGGCATAAAGCATCCCAGAACCCCAGGATCCCCCCATGTGCTGGGCTGCACCCCCATGGTGTGAGCAGCAGCTCGGGGAGGGGATCCTGCCCCTCTGCTGTGCTCTGGGGAGACCCCCCCCCGAGTCCTGATCCAGCTCTGGGGCAGCAGCACAAGAGGGACGTGGAGCTGTTGGAGAGAGGCCAGAGGAGGCCATGGAGATGCTGCGAGGGCTGGAGCAGCTCTGCTCTGGAGCCAGGCTGAGAGAGCTGGGCTGGGGCAGCCTGGAGAAGAGAAGGCTCCTGAAGGGGAGACCTGAGAGCAGCTCCAGTGCCTGAAGGGGCTGCAGGAAAGCTGGAGAGGGGCTTGGGACAAGGGATGTAGGGACAGGCCAAGGGGAATGGCTTTAACCTGCCAGAGGGGAGACTGAGATGAGCTCTTAGGCAGAAGCTCTTCCCTGTGAGGGTGCTGAGGCGCTGGCACAGGGTGCCCAGAGAAGCTGTGGCTGCCCCATCCCTGGCAGTGTTCAAGGCCAGGTTGGACACAGGGGCTTGGAGCAAGCTGCTCTAGTGGAAGGTGTCCCTGCCCGTGGCAGGGGTTGGAGCTGGAGGAGCTTTAAGGTCCCTTCCAACACAAACCAGTCTGATTCCACAGTTATGTCCCAAGCTGCTGTCAGAGCACGTTCAGCCACAAGTGCTGCTGCACAGAGGGAAACTGAGGCACAGGATGCCTGAATGAGCGCAGAGCAGCTCACAGATGCACAGACGAGGGCTGGATGCTGTCAGTGATGCAGGGATCTGTGTCTGGGAGCAGGGGGTTCGGTACCCACCTGACAGCAGTGGTGCTGAAGGAGGCGGAGGAGCGGGTGGAGATGTATGGGTAGTGCTTGGTGTCCAGCTTGTCATCAATAGCATCCTGTGGGCAGAGAGATGGGGTCAGAGAGGGGCAGGCGTGAACCCAAGAGGCCCTCCATAGCACTGCATCTGACAGGATTGGCCCATTTACGTCAGGATTCATTTGCATATATTTGCATAGGCTGAATTAATGGGACAATTTGCCTGTGTTCCTGTCATAGGGGGCACTTAGGGTGAGAAGGGTGATGTGATGCTGTGGGGCAGCACAGGCTGCAGCACAGGGTAGGATTCCCCCCAGAGTAAGGGCCCTGCTCCTGCTTTACTCAGTGGTGATTATGGAGCTGGTGAGGTGATGCTGCCTTCTGCAGTCCCCTCTGGTCCTGAAGATGAGGTTTAGGGATTCCCTGGGCACGAAGCCACCCCAGAGGGCTTCCAGGTGAGCTTTTATGGGCTTGTGGGAATTGCTGGAGCTGCAGCACTGCTTGCTGGTGGTGCCTGGGAGCAGAGGTGGCACTGACTGCATGGATGGGCCCTTCCCTATAGGGGGGCTATAAGGATGCTGGGGAGGGACTCTTCATTAGGGACTGTAGTGATAGGACAAGGGGTAACGGGTTAAAACTGAAACAGGGGAAGTTTAGATTGGATATAAGGAGGAAATTCTTTCCTGTGAGGGTGGTGAGGCACTGGAATGGGTTGCCCAGGGAAGCTGTGAATGCTCCATCCCTGGCAGTGTTCAAGGCCAGGCTGGACAGAGCCTTGGGTGCCATGGTTTAGTGTGAGGTGTCCCTGCCCATGGCAGGGGGGGTTGGAACTGGGTGATCTTAAGGTCCTTTCCAACCCAAACTGTTCTATGATTCAGTGATTCTATTCTATTCCCCAAATGTGGCTCCAGGGTCTGTGCCTCATCAAGTGGGATCCGTCCATGCTGGGGAGCAGTTCTGGTGCCTGGGGTCCCCTGGCCATGTCCAGGGGCAGCTCCTGATGGGGCCATGCCTGTTCCTTGCCTTGGCTGGGACACCCCTCTGATAATGCCACCCAACCGTGCCCATTATGGCACACAAGCAGCAAATAGGGCATGGAGCAGGGTGCCCAGAGAAGCTGTGGCTGCCCCATCCCTGGCAGTGTTCAAGGCCAGGTTGGACACAGGGGCTTGGAGCAAGCTGCTCTAGTGGAAGGTGTCCCTGCCCGTGGCAGGGGTTGGAGCCGGAGGAGCTTTAAGGTCCCTTCCAACCCAAACCAGGCTGATTCCATGGAGAGGTCATGGTCCTCTGCAGCCCCTTCCCGGGCGGTGCTGAGGCTCCTGCTCCATCCCTGTCCTTGCTGCTCACCTCCATGATGTCCTTGATGACCGGGGTCCATCGGGAGAGCTGGTAGGTCTGCTCGCTGATCCGCTCCTTCCGCTCCGGCTTGCTCCGGCGGCGCAGGGTGGACTGGGCAGAGGGAGAACACAGACACCCTGAGACTGGTGCGGGACCTCACAGGGGTGCTGGGGGTACCCCATAGGATAGGCACATCCCAAAGCACGCCGGGGGCCGCGCAAGGAGGACCACGGGCAGCAGGAGGCGGACACTCACGTCTGTGATGATGGGCACCCCGAGGTGGGCCATGTTGGTGATGATCTCGCTGTCCTCAGCTGGGATCTGAGCGTGCTGGATCAGCTTGTTCAGGTTTTCCTCAGTGATACCTGGAAATGAAACAGGGAGATGGTGTCCTCCTGAGAAACACCTCCCCATGAGGGACACAGCCCCTCCACTGCCACCCCAGGACAGTGGGACCGGTGGTGGTTGGGGATATGGGGCCTCTCCCTCCAGCATGAGCCTTGTAAAGGGTGACAGAAGCTTTTCCATGTGGCTTATGTTGGTTGAACCCTGAGCTGCTCGCCACCACTGTCCATGTGTCCTCCTCACCATTCTTCAGGAAGATGTAGAGCAAGATGATGCGGATCTTGTCATAGGTGCTGACATTCCCATCCAGCAGGATGGGGACAATGGCCCTCATGGGGTCCTTGATCTTCTCTCCTTCCGCATCGGTGCCCATGGCCAGGTCCTGCAGATAACACACAGCATCCCTCAGCCCACGGCTCAGTGCTGAGCTGCGGGGCAGGAGCTCCCAGCTCCAGTTGTCCCCACTGGGGATGTGGGGCTGGTGGTACCTGTTCGACTCGGCACAGCTTGTCCACCGTGCCCTGGTAGTGCTTCATGCAGTCCTCAGCCAGGTGAAGGTGGGTTGAGTACTGGGGAGACACGAGTCCTGTGGTCACCACCAGCGAAGGGTCCCCATGCCACCACCCCAAGCCCCTGCCTATGGCCAGGGACCCTGCGGGGAGAGCCTGCTCCATAGACGGGCTCTCTGCATGGACATCCCACCCTCCTCGTACCTTGCTGAGCTCCTTCTGGTACTGCGGCATCTTCTTCAGCATCTGGGACAGGTCTCTCATGGTGGTCTGCAAGGGAAGGAGCCACGGTCACTCACCCTGGGGGACCAGGAGCAGGGAGGGGGTGACCTGCCATTGGCAGCTCCGCAAACTGCAGTGATGGGGGGAGAACCCCCCTGAGGACCCTCCTCTGCCCCCCAAGTGTGCTTGGTTGAGGCTGAGATGGAGCTTCCAGCTTCTGGCCACTTTTACATCCTGTTTTCACCACGGCCCCCTCACTGCCACCAGCTCAGGGAACCAGAGGCACCCACATGGCCCTCATACCAGGGGCAAACTGACCCCAAAGTCACCTCCTTCCTCCAAACCTAGGACCCGGGTCCAGCACCCCAGAGCCATCTCCCCCCGTCAGGAGACCTGAGCACCCTTTGCAGAGGTCCCCATCGGGTGTCCCCCAGGAGACCCCCATGTGCCCGTTGCCAGCTTGGCGGATGCAGTTGTCACCTTATCGCCTGTGTTCATCCTCTTGCTGGAAGAAAACTCCTTCAGGGACCGGGTCACCTCCCTGGGGAGAGGAGGACAGCGCTGTCAGGGAGCAGGGACACCAACAGGGCTGTGTGGCAATGCCAGCAAGCAGGGACACTCACTGCGACACCTCGGCGATGTGCTTATGGCGCAGGGTGACCCACAGGTCGTCATCCTCATCCAGGAGAACCTCCTTAATCCGGGCTTCCCCAATGCCACTGGTCTCGTACCTGGGAAGAGGACAGGGAGCATCACAGTGGGGCCTGTAGGGATGTGATGTCCCCTTGGTGCCTGGGCTCAAAGGAGGTGGGGGACCAGGGTGCCCAGAGAAGCTGTGGCTGCCCCATCCCTGGCAGTGCTCAAGGCCAGGTTGGACACAGGGGCTTGGAGCAAGCTGCTCTAGTGGAAGGTGTCCCTGCCCGTGGCAGGGGTTGGAGCCGGAGGAGCTTTAAGGTCCCTTCCAAACCAAACCATGCCATGACTCTATGACATGGGGCTCTTCTTGGCTCTGGGGTGAAGTTGCTTCAACTCAGTTTCACATCTCCCCTTCAGCTGCTAAACATTAGGAAGAAGCCATGGGTTGAAGGCAAGAAAAGCCCCTTTTGCATCACTGCCACCCATCATTCCCTGCCATGCTGCAGGCGGGAATGGTTTCCCCCAACCAATGGCTTGTGACGGATGGAGGGATGAGCATCCCACTGCCCCTCATGCCCAGGGTGGGACCATGGGGACTCTGGGGCCAGCAGCACTGCACTCACTTGTAGACATCATTCTCGATGGGCAGCAGGTCGTAGCTCATGGCTTGGAAAGTCAGTTCATGGAGCACCGGGGACGCAGGGTCAAAGCCACGGTCCAGGATGAGAAGCTGGGAACGAGCCTTGTCTGGACCCTGCAGAACGGGGGGAACCATCAGCAGTGGGGCCAGGGGCTCCTCCAGCCCCACAGGCAGTTGGGGGATGCCAGGGACACTTTGGGGTCCCCACTTGGGGTCTGTGACTGCGACTGAGAGCTCCAGTGGGACTTTAGGAGTGAAGCATCACCCGAGCATCCTCCCCTCGTCCCTGCTCACCTCACCCATGGTGGGGTCATCAGCTTTGTAAGCATCCAGCTTGTCCTGGATGAGCTGTGCCAGCATGGCGTTGTCCTTGTAATCCCTGCGGGAAGCAGAGGGAGAGGTCAGCTCCCGGGGGCAGTGGCATGGGATGGGGAGGAGATGCTGGTTTCCCTTTGCTCATGGGAGAGGAGGCACCTCAGCGAGTTTTGTTGCCTAATCCCACCTCCCCTTGGAGTGCTCCACTTGGGTTTTAGGATCCCAACCCATCTCCAAGAGCATCCTTAAGTCTGTGGCACTTTTACACTGAGCACTGCATCCCCATCTCCTCCATCCCCACACTGTCCTTAGCCACATCCATGTCCCACGCTCAGCATGGCCCCAGCTCCGCTGTGCTGGGGATGAGGACGTGTCCCCATGTCCATAGGGGGTGCAGGGGCACAGGGGGTGCAGTGGGTGCTGTCCTTACCCCCGGTACCGCACAGCCGGGTACTCCTTCAGCGTGGCGCAGAGCGTGGCGATCTGCTCCGCCAGGCGCTCCAGGATCGGGTTCTTCATCTGCGCCTTGTGTGGGCTGTAGAAGCTCTGGAAGGAATCAGCTGAATCCAGGGAGTAAACCTGGAGGAGCAGCAGGAGCGGGGTCAGAGCGGGGGGGAGCAGCCCCGGTGGGTTTGGGAACTGGATTTAACCCCAGCTGAGCTCAGGGATGCTCGGAGCATCCTTTGGGCTTTCTGTGGTCCCCGGGGTCTTCCCCAGCTCCGTGGCATGGTCCTTACCCACACGCAACGTGAGCAGAGGCATTCCCACAGCACTCGTTTGCCCCAAGCAGGGGCAGAGACCTGGGGACACGCTGCTCCCCTGGTAAAGACCAGAAGCCAGTTTGGCTGCGTGTAGAGATCACAGAACCAGCCAGGTTGGAAAAGGCCTTTAAGCCCATCCAGTCCAACCGTTCCCAGCACTGCCAAGGCCACCACTGACCCATGGCACTGAGGCCTCGTCTCCACGCTGTGTGAACACTTGCAGGGACGGTGACTGCAGCCCTGCCCTGGGCAGCCTGTTCCAATGCCTGAGCACCCCCTGGGGCAGGAATTGTTCCTCAGCTCCATCTAAACCTGCCCTGGGGCAGCTTGAGGCCGTTTCCTCTTGTCCCATCCCTTGTTCCTTGGGAGCAGAGCCCAGCCCCTCCTGGCTCCATCCTCCTGTCAGGCACTTGTAGGCAGCAATCAGGTCCCCCTTGAGCCTTCTCTTCTCCACACTGAACCCCCCAGGTCCCTCAGCCCTTCCCCATCACACTTGTGCTCCAGGCCCTGCACCAGCTCCGTTGCCCTTCTCTGGCCCTGCTTCAGCACCTCAATGTCTCTCTTGCAGTGAGGGGCCCAGAACTGGACAAGCCAGGAGCTCATCTTCCACCCGCTGTCCCCCCCCAAACACTGAAGGGTGAATGGCACCAGCAGGTCCAGCACCATCTGTCCCTGCAGTCCCCCTCATCGCATCCACTCACCCAGGCGGGCTGGCTCCCTGCTAAATCCCCAACAGGGATCAACAGCCCCGGCAAGTAATCAAAGCAGACAGGGAGGAAGGGCTGAGCAGGGGCTGAGGAGCCAGCCTGGGGTGTGAGGCTGTGACACAGACCCTGAGGGGCTGGAGGAAGAGCGTGAGCATCCCCTGGCTGCCCCATCCCGGCCTCACCTGGGACTCGGAAGGGAGGAAGGCAATGTTGATCTCCGTCAGGGTCTTGATGACCTTGGCAGCACGGGATTTCACCAGCTCATTGAAGAGGGCATCGGGGCAGGCTGTGAGGGGAGGGAGAGGAGGAGCTCAGCATCCCAGCATCCCTGCATGCCTTTAGTGCCAGGGACCTTCCCTCCCCTCCGGGTACTCACAGTCAGTGAAGAAGACATGGGCAGCTCTGTACTTGGAGGTGGGGGGATCCTTGAAGTCGTTGATGAGGGAGTGGATGGACTGCAAGAGAGGAGGGACCGGCTGTGCTGGGCACGGGGATGGCACCAGCATCCTCCCTCCCAGCATGAGGCATGCTCCAAGCCTCTGCTCCATTGCACCATAGGCCTCGCTGGAGCCAAGATGCTCCCTATGGGCCCCACGTGGGCAACCCACTGCCTCCCCCAGCCCCACACTGTGTATTCACCTTCTCGGAGGGGGTGATGAGGTACACGGCCTCCAGGCTGGGCAGCGGCTCCCGGCGCTTGTTGATGTCTTCCACAACTGGAGAGGGGGAAAACAAGGACCATGGCAGGGATGGGCGAGGGCAGGAGCTGTTGGACATCCCACCGGCCCTGCAACACCCCTCACCACTGCCCACCCAGGAGTCCCAACCCCTGGGGCTGTGTGGAGGTACTGGTAAGCAGTGGATTTGTCTGTGTGCTCCCATCCTGCTGTTGCTTTGGGTTATTCTCACATCCCTCACCCGGAGGGGACCGGCCGGGGCAGGTGATGCTTCTGTGGTACCCAGGCTGGGGCAAAACCTCCCAGTGCACAGCCTAGGGTGTTCTGCTGCTTTCTGAGTGCTGCAGGGAGCTATTTAGAAGATAACACCTTGTCTCCTCCTCAGACTGAGATACCACCAGGGAATGAGGTGTCTGGGCTCCTCCAGCCCCAGTGGGTAAGGAGGGAGGCTGTGAACCTGGCACCAGGACAGTGGTCCATGAGCAATGGGAGGTAGCACGGCTCCATCCCAAGTGGGATGGGCATGGATGGACTGGCTTGTGCCAGCCTGGAGATGTCTCTGCAGGCCCAAGAGGGAGGTTTTGCCTTTCCCACAGTGAGGTTTGCTGGGCTGGGAGCTGGTTACTCACTTGTTATGCCCTCGGTCATGATGTCGGTCATCTTGCAGCAGGAGGAGAGCATCCGCATGCTGAGCTGGTCCACCACCAGCACCTGCAGAGAGGGCTGTGAGCTGGGGCACTGGGGGCAGCCACAAGCTCCCCTTTCCCATCCCTTCCCCATCTTTGTCCCATTCCTTCCTCATCCCTTGCCCATCCTCAGGGGCTCCCTGCCTCAACCTACTCCCTGCTTCCTCCTCCTGTCCTCTCCCCCTTGCAGGGGTTGATGCTCACCTTCCATTCTCCCTTCTTCTTCACTTTCCGGATCACATCGTGCATAATCTCTGCAAGGAAAGGAGCACAGGGCAGGGTGAGCACCCCAAGCCCCCACTTTTGCACCCCAGGACCTGCTGACAGCAGCATGGGAGGCGCTGAACCCCCAACCCATGGTGAGCCCCACTCCCCAGCACCTTTCCTAGGGATGGGGCAGGAGATGGGGATGGGTTTGGGGTACCCAGGGAGGGCTGATCACCCCCAGCCCTGTTTCTATCTCATCTGGCACTAACAGCAGAGCCCACAGCAAGTGGGGAGCTATGGGATCACTGTGGGGGGGTCCCACCCCCCTCCATATCTCAGCCCTAATCTGAAGCACCAGGAAAACAACAAGGGCTTAAGAGCTCCTTTTAGAAACAAGACTCAAGCGGCCTCAGCCTGGTCCTTGTAATCCCCCAAATCCCATTTCACCTCCTGCGCTGGCCGGGTTTATGCAACCAACAGGGACAGCAGCAGCCGGGGGTCCCCCCGCACCCCTCGGCCCTATGGCCACCCTGCACCTATACACCATGGGGTGCCGGTGGGGCTGCTCCCTGTGGGGCTCAGGTTAAGGCCATGTGAGGAGTGGGGTGCAGTGGGTGTCCCTTGTGGGGCTGGACTGGGGGATAGGGGGTTTCAAGCCTTGCTAGAATCAGTATTTGCCCTCCTGCCAGACACATGTGCTGCAAAACATCTGCACTGCGGGGTCCCTGAAGGTCCCTTTTGTACCCCGGTGTGTGAAGCATCACCCCTCGCACAGCAGGGATGTGCTGGGAACTGCCCCGCCGATCCTAAGGGAGAATCTGCATCCGTGTCCTCCCCGTGGTGCTTGTCCCTGGCTTTCTGCCCTGGAGGGCTTTGCTCTGAGCCTCTGCTTCCAGGACCAGGGAGTGAAATGCCCAGTTAAAACCCAGCTAAGGAATGTTTCTATGCTATTAAACACGTGCTATGTGCAGCCCACTATTGAGGTGTCACTGCCTTGGGTCCCCCGGTAAAGCTCTTTTTGGGTTTATAAAGTGTCTGCCCCCTTCTTCCAGTCTCTTTGGGGGGGAGCAAGCAAGCGGCTGCGTGGTTCTGAGTTACCCCCAGGGATAAACCATGACACAAAGCTTTTGGAGGCAGCCGCTGCACATCATCTCCTTCCCAGTGACGTCTGCCTATGGGATGCTCCAGAAGGATGCTGGCCATCAACCTGGAGTCCTGCCTGCCCTTGGTCACATCCTTTAGCCTTTCCATCAGTAAAGGGGCTGCATGGCCATGGAAAGAGGATGGAGCTGGGCACAGCTGGGGTGGGAAAAGCTGCTGCCTGCACCTGTATGTGCTGCCCTTCTGAATCCAGGTCATCCACACAGCAAAAACGTGGAACAGGAATTGCTCTCCCCATAGGCAGGAGCCTGGCCCCATCCCGCGCTCTGGTCCTTCACTGGTGCAGGAGCACGGTCGGGAAGCAGGGATGCCAGCCAGAGCATCCCTCCTCTTCCTTCCATTACTCACATTTGGCTCCTTCCCCGGAGCAAGGCTCCAGGAATAACAGAGCTGTTTACAGGCAGCTCCAACCCTCCATCCCATCCCAACAACCTCAACTGCAAAGTATGTGGAGTGAAGCACAGGGGCCATGGTGGTGCCCCACGGATAGAGACCAGGGTCAGGGTCTGGCTGTCAAAAGACTTCCTGCCCCTGTGATGGCTTTGCTCTAGGGCTGGGAGGGGAAGGAAAGAAGGAAGGAGGTTGGGAAAGAGCATTGTGGGGCCCACTGGTGCAAAGGCTCCATTGCTGAAGCAAGAGGGGACAGCCCAGGATATGGGAGCCCCAGAGGTGGCACAGAAAGGGTGGAATGTGGGAATTCTGGGGTGCAAAGGAGATGGAGGAGTGTGCAGCCTATCCCTGGGGCTGTTCTGGCTCATGTGGCTGCTGGCACTGGAGTGGGGATGGGATGCTGGGCAGGACGTGAGCACTGCTCACACCATGGGGAGGAGCGTGGAGGTACCCAGGCATCTCCGTACAAGGACCCTGCATCTCCTGCTGGGTGGGAGATGAGCACATGGGGATGGATGTGGCACCAAGGGCTTGGCCAAGGCCAGATGTGAGAAGATACCAGACCTGTCCTTGAGCAGGGCAGTTCCTAAGCAGCACCTCTGGCACAAGCACATCCAGCCAGGAGAAAGGATGCCAGCACATACTTTGCTGTTGATGTCTTGATGCTATCAAGGATGAGCGATGCCAGGGAGAGCATCCTTAAGCCAATTCTTTATGGCCCCTTCCAACCCTAACCATTCTGTGATCCAATTCCACACTCAAGAGAAGTTATAGGACGAGCAAGAGACCCTTCCATTCCCTGAGGTCCTCAAGTCAAGCCTGGCCACCTCTTGTGAACCATCAGCCTGGCACCAGGACAGTGGTCCATGAGCAACATGAGGTTCCCACATTAGCAGGTCAGATGTTGCCATCAATGTCCCCAGGTGGTCTGGCCAGCCAGGGCTGTGGGACTCTAGCATCAGTGGGTGATGCTCACAGCCAAGCTTTTCACCTTCACCAGGGGAAAAAATGCATATGTGCATCTCATCCAGTGCCTTCAACACTTGGCTTGTCTGGACCTACCACACTGCATCTGATTCCTTCAGGTTGGAATGATTTTAGTTCCAATATCTACCGAGAACACACAATACAGACGGCTCTGGACTTATCCTCCAATGCAGAGACAACATCAGTGCCTATGGACAAGGAAGCACATCCCATCTGCCAACGGAGGACCGTGACACGTGGCATGGAAATGACCCACTGCATCATTTCCAAGCAGGGCCAGAAGGTGGTGACACGGTGGCCTAGTAGGACCTGAGCCTATACATCACTCCAAGAGGCTTAGCCCATGGTATTTATAGCAAGCTGGCTGGGCAACATGTCTCCAACTGGTTGTGGGGGAAGAGGAACCAACCCTGCCATTGTCTGTGCCCACACAAAGCCTGTGCTGAGATGGACTCATCTGGGACGCCCCAAGCCCGTTATCCTGCTTCAGAAAGAGCCTGGAACCCAGTGAGCAGCCCTGACCTCCACCAGTGGTGGAAGCAGTGGAACCACATCCACCAGGAGCACCATGATGGGTGAGGGATGCTGCAGGCAGGGACCACAGGAGCCCAGAGTGAGGTTTGCTCAAGACCTACTTCTCCTCTAAGCTGTCACGCTGCATCTCCAAGAGGAACATGTTTGGTTTGGGTTGACTTGGCAACTGCTTTTTGCTGGTTCATTAACTAATTGCTTAAGACAGTGTGAATGTTGCATAGACATAACCACGACTGAATGTAGTGGAGCACGGATCTGAGCATCCTCAGCAGGGATCTCAAGGTGTCAGCGCTCCACCCTCAAGCAGTCCCCAGTAAACCAGGCTCCATGGAGCAGAGGATGGCAGGAAGGCCATCAACCCCATTGAGGATGCACAGGATAACTTCACTTACAGGAGGCAAAGCCTGGCTGGTGTCCTTCAGTGCAGGTAAGAGCCACCTCAGGGATGCTTTGAGTCTGGAGAACACTGTGTCCATAACACAAGGCTCAAATATCTCCCCTGCAGCACTCTGTGTCCTCAACACCTTGCTGGAGGACATGTTCCTCACGTGGGAACCTGACAATGATGCAGCCCAGGTGCCATCCAGCTCCAGTAAGTCCAGAACCACCCAGGCTCGGCTTCACCCTTTCCTCCCCAGCCGAGGATGAGGCGATCTTTGCTATTTTCACCCACGTTGCTCCTTTTCCTATTTGCTCTGCCCTTGTGAAGGATGCACCAAAGCCATGGGAAACCTGCAGAGCCCAGAGAGGACAACAGGGACCTGGAGGTCATGAAGTCAGTAACACAGCCAGAAGGGAGGAAGGGAAATGGAATGCACGATCACTGCTGTGAATGGCTCTCGCTGCCTGCACTGGAGAACTGCGGTGACATTCACAAGGGTCTCCCTGTGGGACCACTCCTGGCACTGATTCCTCAGGTGTGCACAAGGATATGGGAGTTGAGCAGGTCTGGGTCGAATCAATGGGGCACAGAGCACATCAGCTCCCTTCTGAAGGCATCACCATTCAGTAATGCTTGTCCTCTTCCACCGGGTGATTCCATCCCTGGAGGAGTTGCTGTACCTGGATGCTTTGTGCCAAGAGGAGCTGCAGCAGGACAGCACACACGGGGTGTCAACCTGGAGGGGATGTGACCCCCTCCCAGGGGTAAGTCACCCTTTCCTATGTGTGTGACCATGACTTTCTGAGCTGGTTCTTCTCTGCCTTGAACCAAGAGGGTCCAGGTGATGTGTGGCAAGGTCCTGATGATCTCTGCTGCTCCCTTAGGGACACAACTGATGGGCTCCATCAGTGACCCTACAGCACACGTGTGTGTACACGTTCATATGGGAAACACAGAAGCCCCTACGTTAATGCATCTCCGGCTCCATCTATTTTTGCACTCTCCAAAGCACAAGAGCCAAGTCCCTTCCCGCACCGTGAGTTGGTGGACGCAGCATCTGCTTCTCAGCGTGCAACCAAAAGCCATGTGACAGTGATTCTCTTTTTAACCGTGTTGGTTTTGTGGGAAGAGGGAAGGAATCTCTCCTGGGATGCTTTTCCTCAGAGGTGCAGGGGAATCAGACTCTTCTCCCTTCTTTTTAGAGGGAAAGAGTCCAAGTTCCTTTCAACTTTCTTGCACAGGCAGACACCGGTGGGTGGATGTGATGCCAAAGTGAGGTTTGTCATTCCTGGTACCCTTCCATGGTCATGCGTGGGCAAGTATCCCTCAGCCCTCCTTCCTTCCCTGCCCTTGGGACCCCCCGGAGCTGGGCACTGGGAGGCTGGGCTGCCCAGGAAGAGACTGGCTTCAGCTTCAGGGTCTGCTCCCACCCATAGGGGACAGGGCACAGAGACCACCATGTGCAGGCAGGAGCATGCAATGTGCATCCCTGCGATGGTCCCACCAGCAGCAGCCAGCCCTGTGCCCTCTGCTGCCTCCTCTCCATTGCCAGACCTGGCTCAGGGGCAGCACACAAGCCTTGAGCTGGGCATGGAGTATCCTCCATGGGCAGCATCTGTGCCCTTAGCACAGGGGTGGTGGGAGCTACAGGGTGCCCCATGCATCCTGGGGGAATGACACACCAGCAACTGGCAGTGGGTCCCCATGGCCCCTGCCTATGCCTCACCCCTGTCCCTGGAGGTGCAGCACCTCATGTGCAGCTCAGAAGGAGCCAGATTCCACAAGTCATCACGTCCCATTGTGGACCCCTGAGAGGTTCAGATGGGGACACTGGGTGGCACCATGCGGCTGTTACATGGGTGCTGCGGGCCCATCAGACCTCATCCAGGTAGGATTTAACCATGGGGCTCCTCGGTGGGGCTCTGGCAGGCAGCACTCCAGCACAGGAGGCTGTAGAGCAAGGATGCTCCGCAGGAAGACCAGCTCCTGTCCTGGGGGAAAGGTGTTTTCCTGCTGTCTCCAGAAGGGAGCAGGGTTCTCCCTTATCCCAGGGCTGCTCTGCTTCTCCCATCTGTCCATGACAGCATCGTGAGCAAAAGGAAGAAGCCTTGGGGAGGTTTCTCTGCTCTTGCAGGGGCCCGGGGGGGGGTCAGATCCATTGTGGGCATCACTCCAGCTGCGTGTCTTGCACCAGCCCATGGCGGTGGCAGGCACCGTGCGGGTGTCACCCCTGCAGCAGGCCCGGCTTGGTGATGGTTCAGTGAAGTAAAACCCAGCCGCCTCCTCCTCCTCCTCCTCTCCACTGCAGGGTGCTGCAGGAGAGCAGGGACCAGCCTGGGCAGGGGAAGCTCAGAGCAAGGAGGTGCAAGGAGGCCCTGAGGCAAGAGAGGATGGGGAATGTGAATGTGATAGGGAGTAGAGGAAGATGTGGGGATGGGGGGGCTAGGAACAGGGATCAGCTCCATGCTTGGATGAGGTTTTGCAAACCAGAAGCAGAGCAAAGGGACTGGCTCTCCAGTGGGGTCCTTGGGAGGTGGCTGCAGAGGGAGCAGAAGCACAACAGGAGGACCTGGTCCTTGGGCATCGCACTCAGCTCTGACCCCAGCTGAAGGAAAGCAAGTCCTGAAGGGATGCAGCCATCCCTGATGGATGCTGCGGGGAGGTGCAGGGACACCCCCAGCCCGCACCCCATGGCTCTATGCGGGGGGACAATCTGATTCTGCCCATCTCCTGCAACACTCACCCACCTCATCTCCCTTCCCACCTCTTCAGGGGCCTCCAAACCCTGCTGTGGCACCAGCTGGTCAGAGGAATAATCCGGGTCTGGAGGGAAGCCAGGGCAGAATGCAGTGACGGAGGGGGGGCCTGGCAGAGCGAGCCATGACAACACGGCAGCATCCATCCAGCTTTCCTTCCCTCTGTCCATGGGGGAGATACCCTGCCCTGGGGGTCAGCCCCAGGCTTGGACCTCTTGCTCCTTAGGAGCATCTTCTACAGGAAAACCTTTGGGAATCCCTTTAGAGCAGGCTGGTGCAGTGGGGGAGAGCCGTGTGCCATCCGCATTGGTGCCCAGTGGGGGAGGTCCTGGTACCCTGCTCCTGACTCCAGCTGAAAACAGCACCTCAAGGCAGGCACGGACCCACCAAGGCCAGGAGCTTCCCATGGGAGCCCAAGGAGGGGTGGGAAGGCTGGAGCCCGCAGGGTGCTCCTCAGGGGCCCTGTCGCTCACTCCTCTGCAGCATTTTCCCTGCACATCCCTGCTCCCTCCTTCCCAACACCCCCGCTTCCCTGATGCCCAGCTCCCAGTTGTCACTTCCAGTCTGGAATGAGATTTTTCAGGGAAGCACAGAGCAGTTTGTTACCCTGAAGGGGAGGATGGAGGCAGATTTCCATGATGTGTGTGTGTGTGTTGCTCTCCCCCAGCCTATTCCAGCGCAGAGACAATGAATGGAATAAGGGATGTGCAGAGGAGCTGGTCCCTGTCCCCTCTTTCAGGAGGGCACTGGGAGACCTGGACGGGGCCTGGGAGCGGGTGGATGGCAGGAGGTTAGGGGACCCCTCCAAAAGCAAACCCAGCAAAGAGCCAACCTCCCTCCTCCCCAAAGCTCATCCTGCAGCAGCGAAACAACCCTTCCCTCGCCTTTTCCCTTTGCTTTTCCAGCCGGATGGGCTCAGACCCCCAGCGCAGCACCCCAGGGTGACGATGATGAGGAGGGAACGGCTCAACCCCCCCATCCTTGAGGCAGGGTGATGCATGGGAACAAAGCAGGGCCATCCATCCAGGGGGATCCCCCCCCCCCTCCCCTTTCCCATCGCATCACCACCCACCCGATCACACCACCAGCCCCGGCTGCACCATCCGCATCCCCACCGCGGGGATGTCACCCACAGCCACACACATACAACACATACACCCCCCCCCCCCGATTACACCCCAAATACCGCCCCCCCATCCCCAAAAACACAGGAATCCGGGCCCGGCTGCCACGGAAATAAATCCCGCAGGAGGCGCGGGGAGGGACGAGAGCGGCTTTTCATGGCTGCGGGGAGCACGGGGAAGTTTCACCGGTTCCTGCCCTTTCTCCTCTCGGTTTCAGCCCAATTTACGTATAAATAAATACGGGGGGGGTCGCTTTAATTTGCCCTTTGGAAGGGACCCCCCATTCCCCCCCCCCCCCGCTTCCAGCCTGGAGCGTTTTGGGACCCCCCCCTCTCCTCCCCCCCAAATGGAGACGTTGCAAACAGCGGCTGCAGGAAGGAAGCGATCGCGGGGCCCGGAACCGCCGCAGGACCGGGACCCGAGGGGCAATGCCCGTGGGAAAGGGGGATTTAGGGGGTTAAAGGGGGAATGGGGGGGGCGCATCCCGCCCCCGGGAACAAGGAAGCGGAGCCGCGGCCGGGAAAACACCGATATCCATAAGGAAAACCGCTGGAAGCGGGCTCGCTGCGGACAAAGCGAGAGGCCTGAAGCAACGGCCCCCCCCCGGCCCTGCTCAGACCCCCCCCAAGAGGGGGGCGAGCGGCTTTTCCCCATCATGCGATCGCCCCTCGGCCTTTAGGAGCTTGGGGGGGGGGGGGGGGGAGCAGATTCAAGCGCCTTTCGCTTCCCTCTTCCCCCACCCTCCGTTTCCCACCCCCCCCTTGTCCCCTCCCCTCAGCACTGCAGAAAAACCCCAAAACCCCCCAAAATGAATAAAAACGGGGGGGGGGCAGCAAACCCCAATCGCACCGGGCCGCCCTGTCCCCATGTCCTGCCGCCTGCCCCATGGGGGGGTCCCCTGTGTGCACACCCCCCCCCCCCCAAGGCGCTGATGCCGTCCCGAAGGTCCACAGTGCGCACCCGCAGCATCCCCCCCCCCCCCGCGGTAAAAGGGGGGGTCCTGAACCCCGTTATTGTGACACCCCCACCCCCCCCGCGGCGGACCGGACGCGGATCTTACTTTCTCCCACCACAGCCTTGAGTCCGATGGGGGCCATGGCTCCGGGGGGGGGGGGTGCAGCGGCTGGGGCTGGGGGATGGATGTGGGGGGGGACCCGCACGCACCGGAGCCGGGTGAGGCTGCGGGTGGCTGCGGCGGGAGGGGGGGGGAGAGCGGGGAGAGGGGGGGGGAGAGAGGGGAAGGGGCGGGGCTTAGCTGACCGCGCGCGCGGGGGGCGGGACCTGCGTCACTTGGCCCCGCCCCTCGCTCGCCGCAGCGGAGCGCCCCCTGGGGCCGGCACAGAGAACAACAACGCGAACCGGGGTGGGGGAAAGCAGGGGACTGGGGAAGGAGGGGATGGGAGCACACGGCTGGAGATGAGGGGACGTGCCCGGGTGTGTGCACCATGGAGCCACGGGGTGGTTTGGGTTGAAGGGACCTTAAAGCTCCTCCAGCTCCAACCCCTGCCACGGGCAGGGACACCTTCCACTAGAGCAGCTTGCTCCAAGCCCCTGTGTCTAACCTGGCCTTGAACACTGCCAGGGATGGGGCAGCCACAGCTTCTCTGGGCACCCTGTGCCAGTGCCTCAGCACCCTCCCAGGGAAGAGCTTCTGCCTAAGAGCTCATCTCAGTCTCCCCTCTGGCAGGTTAAAGCCATTCCCCTTGGCCTGTCCCTACATCCCTTGTCCCAAGCCCCTCTCCAGGTTTCCTGCAGCCCCTTCAGGCACTTGAGCTGCTCTCAGGTCTCCCCTTCAGGAGCCTTCTCTTCTCCAGGCTGCCCCAGCCCAGCTCTCTCAGCCTGGCTCCAGAGCAGAGCTGCTCCAGCCCTCACAGCACCTCCATGGCATCCTCTGGACCCTATATCTATATATCTATATAGATGTATCTATACTTATATATCTATACCTATGTATCTATACCTGTATATCTACATCTATATCCATATACATAATTTATATTAATTTTTAATATATATATGTATGTATGTGTGTCTATGTATGCCCATACGGATATGCTCACCACATCACTTAGAAATGAAGCAGGATGCGGGGCCACAGGACAGCAAAGGCGGGTCCATGGGGACGGGACTGGGATGAGGTCCCGTGCTCCATCCCAGCCACGCGCATTCCCAGCAGCCCTGCGCTGTGCAGACGCGCGTCTGGATCCTTTGCTGTAAAACCTGTTCTCTCCAATGCTTCCTTTCAGCTCAGCTGGAGTGGAGTTTGTCAGAGCCCTGGACTCGGTGCCAAGCGCAGGCTATAAATACAGCAGCTATTTAAGAGCGAGGTATTTATTTGGCTTTCCCAGCGCCCCGTCAGTCTTCCTGTGAGGACGAGCATCGCTTGTGTGGGGCAAGGATACAGCACGTGTAGGGAACAGGGGCCGTCTGCTGGGGGTCCCGTGATGGGGGTCCCTTCCTCAGGGATGCTTGGCCTGGGCACATGGCGGGGATGTGGTTGCTGCTCCCCTCGCTCTATCCTGTACTGGGTTGGTCCAAGTGATGTGAAGTGGGGTCTGGCGGGTGGGAGCTCTGCAGGGAGCAGCACTGATGGTGTGGGGTTTAACCCTGCCTAAGCGATGGATGGAGCTGGGATGGGAGACAAGGGTGGGTCTCAGGGGCAAGAGGTTGGAGGGAGCCAGTTTCCTGACAGACAAGTTTGAGGATGTTTGTGGCACTGAGGGGATGATGGAGGAGACACTTTAGCCCTGGGGCCACATCCTGACCCCTCCTTGCTGATCCTCTCCTAAGGCATCCGGGCCTCAGAATGTGTCCCAAGGGAAGGTGGCTGCAGGGCCACCCATTACTTTCATCCCCATGAGTGGAGTTAACAATCCCCAAGTGCTCCTGCTGGAGGCAGTGAGGGTGATGATTGCTCTGGGGGCGAGCAGGGCCCAGGCGTTGTGCTTTGGGTTTTCCCAGCTGTTCCCATTGCTCAGACATAGGCTTCATTTCCTTTCCCCAGTGCAAATGCCCCAGCAGTGGCTGCAGTGACCTAGCACCAGGCCTTGTGTGATGCGATGCCCCATCCCTGCCCTGGGTCTGGAAGTGGGGCAGGACCCACAGGTCAGAAGCCCACACTGCACAGTAAGAGGCAGAGCCAGGGCTGCATCCTGGCCTGATCCATGCCAGGAATAACCCCCAGAGGCCAAAAGGGTGAGACCATCATTCCCACAGCATCCTGCAAGCATGCCATTCCCCATTCCCATGCCACATTCCCATGTACATGCCATTCCCATTCCCATTCCCACAGACGTGCCCCTTGCCGGTGTCCATTCAAACATCCCATGATCCTGGTGCCAGCACCCCATGCTGGTGCCTGTGCCCATGCCTGTGTCTGTGCCTGTTCCCACACCTCCTGCCCATGCTGGTGCCGCTGCCCAAGGCAGACAGGCTCTTTGCCATGCCCATGCCATGCTGGTGCCCATTCCTGCACACCCTGCCCATGCCAGTGCCTGTCCCCAGACCCCATGCTGGTGTCCATGCTTGTGCCCATTCCCACATTCCATGCCATGCTGGTAACTGTCCCCAGACCCATGCCATGCCGGTGTCCATGCTGCTTCCCATTCCCGTGCTTCATGCCTATGTCAGTGCCCGTCCCCACACCTCATTCCGGTGTCCATGCCCATGCCATGCTGGCTCCCATTCCCATGCCCCATGCCCATGCCCATGATATGCTGGTGCCTATCCCCAGACCCCATGCCACTGTCCATGCCATGCTGGCTCCCATTCCCACGCCCTATGGCATTCCAGAGCCTGCCCCCAGACCCATGCCGTGCCAGTGTCCATGCTGCTTCCCATTCCCACACTTCATGCCTATGCCAGGGCTCATGCTGGTGCTTATGCCGGTGCCCATGCCCATGCCCACACCCCATTCCAGTGTCCATGCCATGCCGGTGTCCATGCCCATGCCATGCTGGCTCCCATTTCCACGGCCCATACCCGTGCCCATGCTGTGCCGGCGCAGTCAATGCTGTCGCACCCTCCGCAGTCTCCCTGCCTGCAGGCTCCCAGTTATCCCAGTCGCCACCAGCAGAGGGAAATGCTGATCCAGGAGAGGGAAATGCTGATTCAGGAAAGGGGAATGCTGATCCACAGCACTCACCTGCTCCACCCGTGCCCGGGTTAGCGCAGCGGCTGCGGTCCGGCAGGTGGGTGCTGGCCCATGAAGGGCTGTGCCCCCCAAGTGCTCACCCCGACCCTGTGCTGCCCCACAGCCCCTGGCACTGGCTTTGCAGGGTCCCCAGGTGCCCCCCCCCCCCCCCCCCCCCCCCCCCCCAGGCAAGGCAGGGATTTGAGCTGCTCCCTCCATCCCGTTGCGTGGCTGGGGCTGGATGTGCTTCATGGGCTCTGGCTCTGATGCAGGACCAACGGGCTGCAGCGGGTCTGAGCCAGCATTCCCTAATCGCCCTGTTGTGTGGGATCGCTGCTCTGGCACAGCAAATCCCGCTGGAGTCAGCGGGACTGGGGGTGCAACAGCCCATGGGGCACATCCCCACACGCAGCACTGCTGATCCAAAGGGACAGGCAGAGCTGCCGCTGCTTTATCAGCACAAGGCGGGTTTACTGCTGCAATTACACAGCTGTTAATGGCACCCATACCGGTTCCATGGAGGCCAGCAGCTCCCAGGGCACGAGCAGGACACGTTCACACCCGCTTGCCAGGAGCTTTTCCCTCTTTGCCCTCTCTGACCCCGCACCACAGCAGCTCCCTGAACAAGGATGGGTCTTATGCACCTTTGAGGCCTTGAGGTGACCCCGGCTGTGTTTGAATGTGCCCATTCCCCATGGATGGGACCCGACCCTGGCTGCCAGGGTCACTGCAGGGATGCAAGCAGCTCTGTCTGCAAAGGACACCCTGAAAACTGCATCTCCCTCCCTAAAGCACCCCCAAAACGATCAGGTCTCCTGGTGATGCAGGGAGGTGGAAACAGATCCTTGTCCCAGGGTCAATGAGAGTGAAAGGAAAACTCCACTGATTGCTCCTTATGACAGAGAAAGGGAAATAAACACCAGGCTGAAAGCTTTCTCCTGCAACGTACCTCTGTGTTTAGTGCTTGCAGGAATTCAGCATGTGGTAGGTGATAGAGAGCACCATATTCTGGGTGCTCTGCAGCGTTGCTGCTGAGAGGTCAGATTTACTCTGCGATGCTGATGGCTGGGGTGATGCGTGGGTACCAAATCCAGAGGGACCAGCTGAAGTGGCAGGTTTGGTTTACTGCTATAAGCATGGAAATACACCAAGGAATAAGCTTCTTATGCTTAAATGCTCCCTCATACATGGATTGGGGCATCAAGAGAGACCAGGAGATGTGCTGGGTCCCCAGGATGGTGAAGGAGAGGTTTGAAGTACTCTGCTCATCATGGTGGACTTGTGCATTGAATCCTGGAATGGTTGAGGTTGGAAGGGACCTTAAAGATCACCCCGATCCAACCCCTGCCATGGGCTTGAGTCCAGAGGAGGCCACGGAAATGCTGCAAGGGCTGGAGCAGCTCTGCTCTGGAGCCAGGCTGAGAGAGCTGGGCTGGGGCAGCCTGGAGAAGGCTCCTGAAGGGGAGACCTGAGAGCAGCTCCAGTGCCTGAAGGGGCTGCAGGAAAGCTGGAGAGGGGCTTGGGACAAGGGATGTAGGGACAGGCCAAGGGGAATGGCTTTAACCTGCCAGAGGGGAGACTGAGATGAGCTCTTAGGCAGAAGCTCTTCCCTGTGAGGGTGTTGAGAGTACCCAGAGAAGCTGTGGCTGCCCCATGCTCAGCGTGCAGTGCTCCTGTGCTGACAGGGGTTGTTTAGGATTGGCTTTGCAAAGCTAAGGCTTATGCCATGTACTTGGTCTGGTTAGCAGGGCTGTGTGTGCAGTGCCTGAAGCATACTCAAGACAGTGCTTCTATTAAAGAAATGATGCTTGGTTTCTGATCATGAAGTTGGTACCATGGGTGGCTATTCCCTGTTTTCTTCATTTGAGAGAGGTGGATGCATGTCCTCCCACCTATAAAATGCCCTCACCCCACTAAGGCTGACTTCTGAATGAATTCAGAGCCAGACTCCTCTGCGATCAGTGTTCAAAAGCCTCTGGTGGAAAGATTTTCTATTTTCAAGGAGATTTTGCTGTAGCTCGAATTCCCAGGGGAATCTCTTGATCTCAGCAGTGTTTTGGCCAGGGAAACAACCTGCAAACAAGCCCAGTGCTCAGGGAAAAGGCTTCTGATGGGCACTGCACGGAGAAAAAGGTGAATCACAGAATCCCAGCCTGGTTTGTGTTGGAAGGGACCTTAAAGCTCACTCAGCTCCAACCCCTGCCACGGGCAGGGACACCTTCCACTAGAGCAGCTTGCTCCAAGCCCCTGGGTCCAACCTGGCCTTGAACACTGCCAGGGATGGGGCAGCCACAGCTTCTCTGGGCACCCTGTGCCAGTGGAAATGCTGGGATAGAAACACTGGAATAAATACTTCAGCACTGAAGCCATTTACCCTTTGAAGTGACTCACAGGGGTAGAGAACCTGTGTTCGGATGGGGTGGGCTGATGTGCAGTGGCAACCTCAGGGGTGAGCCCAGCCTCTGGTCACAGCCCACACTCAATCTCCTCACTCCCATGGGTGCTGGGGCTGACACAGGTGACATCTGGGTGCTGTCCTGATGTCCTTTAGCCTCCTATTTTGCCTTTAGCAGAGCCCAGCCTGCCATGGCAGCACCCAGAACCCTCCCTGCTCGGGAGGATGCTTGGTCCCAGGCTGGCAGCACCCTGCCACGGCTGCAGGGGGGAAGGACCCCCGGTGTCCCCCTCAATGTGCTGGGCACATCGGAGCTGCAGGGAGAGGTGTGAGCAGCCTCCATCCCCTCCCCATCGGGGCCGCTGTGGCTGGCCAAGAGCTATTTTCAGGCAGGATAAACAGGATGCCTCGCTCCAGGCTGGCCACCTCCACTCCTCCTTCCCACTGCCGGGTAAACAGCCCAGCCCAGGAAAAGATTCCCTGCACAGCCCCAGAGCCAAGCAACCTGGCCACGGGTGAGCCACCAGCCAAAGCTGATGCTCTGGAAGCAGCCATGGACCTGTGATCCCAAGGGATGGATCCATCTCGGCAGCAACAACCCGGAGCCACCCTGCAGCTGGGAGCAGCCTGAACTTTCTGGCCACACCACCACGTCTTCCCCCTTCCTCCTCCTCCTCCTCTTCCTCCCTCGGTCACACCGGGCTCTGCGCTGTGCCCAGGGGCTGGGAATGATGCAGGCGAGGCCTTTCCTCCGGCCGGATCATGCCCAGGCAGCGCCGGGGGATCCTGTGCGGGCTGTTTCCGCTTGTTGCTCTCGGGAGAGGAGCTGCAGCAACAGGAGAGGAAGGAGGAGTTTTTCCAGCGCTTCCTCCAGCTCCTCGGCTGCTTCCCTCGCTGGGCCTGGGAGCTCAGCCCGTGGATCCAGCATGTGCTGTACTGATGAAGCGTTACTGGTCCTGGTACCCCACTTGGAGCGTGCCCTCCTGCTCCCCAGTGATGCCAGCCTGCTCCTGGCTCCCCCCACTACGGAAGAATGATGCCAAACAGGGGTCCGAAATACGTGGTTCGGTCTCTGTGGGGACTGGTTTAAGGCAACTTGAGTTTCCCCATCCCATTCTCCCGCACGACGAGGGAGAGGGGCCCTTCACCTGCATCCCGCTCTGCCCCATCCCGCTCCCAACGCCACCCTCAGCCTTCCCATGGCTGGGTGTGAGCGCAGGTAGCAGAGGGAGGAGCCGGTGTTGCAATCGGCCCATGGAGCAATATGTGAGGCGCGGAGGGGGCCGGTGCCAAGCAGCCGGAGCTCGTTTGCCTGGCGCCGGCAGCCGTAGGAGCTGGCGCGGGGCCCTGCGGTGCGGGCACACGGCATCAGGAGCGGGCATGGAAGGTGGTGGTGATGGGGGGGGGGGGGTACAACTCCGTGCCCCAATGAGCTAATTAGAGCAGATAATTACAAGGCGGGGCAGGGAGAGGAGCTTTTACAGGGGCATGTGCTGATAGGACAAGGGAATGGCTTGAAGCTGGAAGAGGGGAGATTGAGAGGAGATAGTAGGAAGTTCTTTAGTGGTCGGCTGCTGAGATGGGGAGGGGATGGGGGCTGCTCACGCCTCTCCCTGCCGCTGAGATGTGCTCACCCACTGCCCAGCGCACCCCGGTGGGCGCTGGGGGTCTTTTCCCCCCCCCCCATCACCGTGCCAGGGTGCTGCCTTGGGACCAAGCATCCGCCTGAGCAGGGAGGGATCTGGGTGCTGCCAGGGCAAGCTGGGCTCTGCTAAAGGCAAAAAGGAGGCTGAAGGGCATCAGGACAGCACCCAGATGTCACCTGTGTCAGCCCCGGCACCCATAGGAGCCAGGGGGCTTGGTCCTGGCTGCAGCCGGGTGCTGCCGGAGCTGGGCTGGGTTTCGCCCCGAGGATGCCACCGCACATGAGCCCTCTCCACACCCTGGAAGTCATTTCAAAGAGAAAATTGTTCCAAAGCTATTTATTGCAATTTTTGTATTCCAGTGTTTTTCCTGGCACAGGGTGCCCAGAGAAGCTGTGGCTGCCCCATCCCTGGCAGTGTTCAAGGCCAGGTTGGACACAGGGGCTTGGAGCAAGCTGCTCCAGTGGAAGGTGTCCCTGCCCGTGGCAGGGGTTGGAGCTGGAGGAGCTTTAAGGTCCCTTCCAACACAAACCAGGCTGGGATCCTGGAACACTCTCGCTGACGCTTTGCAAGGGGCGGTGCAGGGGGAGTGGCAGCGGGTCGGTGGGGCGCCGCGCTGCCTGGACCGCCCTGGGCGCTGCCTTCCTCCTCCTCCTCCTCCTCCTCCTCCTCGCCCGCCCCGGCCCGGCTCCGCTCGCCATGGGAGATGTGGTCTCCACGCACCTGGACGAGGGTCGCCGCCAGCACATCGCCGGTGAGCTCCCGACCCCGCTCCTCTCATCCCATTCGGGCTCTCCCCATCCCTCTCTTCAATCCCCCCCTTTTCCCCGTGTTCCCGCGAGCCTCCCGCCTCCTCTTCCCCTCTTTCCCACACTTCAAACTTCCTTATTTTTCTCGCCTCCCTTTCTTTTAGTTCCTCTTCCCACCACGTTGCATTTTCCCTGTGTTTTCGCCTATCCCATGGCTGGACACATCCCGGAGCGGGGCGGGGGTGGGGGGGATAACCCGAAGTGCCTGTCTGCTTCCCAGCTGAAGGGCTGGGTTGTGCCGAGGGTGTTTGTGTTGGCTCCGGTGTTCCTGCGCTTGAGCTTCCCCGGGCTGCGGGGAGGGAAGGCGAGGAGCCGGGGTCCGGATTGGTGCTGGCAAGCCGGGTCCTGTGCCGGGAAACCACTGTCAGCGTGGGATTCGCTGGGGCTGGGCCGGCAGATGAACTTTCTCCCCCTTAGCAGTGCTGGGGAATCCCTAGGGAAGCACTTCGCAAGGGGGGTTTGGGGTGGAGGGAAGGGCTCGGCTGCACCCTTGGGGTACCCCTGTGCATAGGCAGGGCTCGGCGCGGCCCCCACCAAACGCTGTGGGACGGGGAAGGGTGACAATGTGCTCATTGAGGGCCCGGGCGTCTCTGCCCCCGGCACAGGATGTGTGCTCCGTGCAGCCTGGGAATGGCCGAACGTGGAATTACGGCTTCTGTGCAGTGGGATTGGGGCGGGGAGGGTGCCCGGGGTGTCTCATTGACCCCTGTAAGTGGGGCCACCCCTGCCAAGCCGCTCTGCGTCACTTGTGCTGTGCTCCCCAGGGCTCCCGAGCAGGCAGGACCTGACCTCCCAGCCCTTCCCTGCCACGCTCCGGCTCCAGTTCCAGCTCCCCGGGCTGAAAACCCCATAGGCAGCCCCACAGGGAAGCCGCACCTTGGCCGGTGGCTTTGTGCTGGACCTTGTGCAGCGAGCTCAATGGCTGGGGTGTGCCGAGGGTTTGGAGGTGGCTCTGTCCTATCTTTATCTCCACCATAAAGCCATGGGAGCGGCTCTGGAGTCCTTTATCCCCAGGGGCTGGTGTTGATGGAGCAGCGTGGGGTGGCTGTGGTGGCACCGGTGCACGGACCCGGTGTGCGATGGGGCCCATGGGCCATGCCGTGCGGGCTGGTTGGCAGGAATGCTGCCGTGGTATGTGGCTCAACAGGGTGCCAGCAGGTTTGTGAGCTCCGGAGGAGGGTTTGGAACTCGCTATGGGGTTCGTGTGTTGCACAGTTGAAGCTCAATGGGGTTGCTCCAGCGCCGGCTCAGCCCTGCTGCTCGCTGCATCGGGTCCAAAGCACATCCCGAAACTTCCTTTAACTGTGCATAGATCGCTCCCTGCCCAAGCGCCGTGATCTGAATCCCAAAGAATAACAAGGAATAACTATGCAGGAATCTGTGTCCGCTGGGCCAGAAATGACGTGTTTGAAGGTCAAGGTGGATGGTTGCAGCCTGGCAGGGACCGAGCAGTTGCACTGGGGGGGGTGCAGATGAGTTCTCATGGGGAAAACAGGATTCCAGGCAAATTGGATGATGGAGATGGGGCTGGTGCATGTCCTGTGCCGTGCTGCAGCTCCTGAGGTTCCAGGTGGGTAGGGGAGACCCTCCTGCACTGGGAAACCTCTCTGGGAGATGCTGGAGGCACTGGGTTCATTGAGCACAGAGGCTCCTTGCTGGGTGAAAGCCCCAGAGCTGGGAGGAGCCAGAACCCACCAGGCAAGGCAGGACTTGCTGTCAGAATGCAAAGCAATGAGCAGGGAGAACTCCAGGCTTTCCTGCCTGGCTCGGCCTGTTCTCTTCCTGCTGCTCCTGCGGCTGCTGGGGATGGATCCATCCCCTCTCCAAGCAGCTTCTCCTGGTTGTCTTATCGGGAGCTTGGAGGAGCTTCCAGGCTGCTGTGGCCCCTGATTGCAGCAGGGACGGGGACTCAGGGCTTGGCAATGCTCCCTGTGATTGCAGCCCCTTCCACCAGCAGCAAGCCCTGGGCAGTGGGGACATGGGGAGAGCCTCATTCAGAACCCACTGGGAGCTGTGGGATGAGCGCTGCAGGTGGGCTAAGGCAGGAGGGAGACCTGCCTTCCCCGTGAGGGTGCTGAGGCCCTGGCCCAGGGTGCCCAGAGAAGCTGTGGCTGCCCCATCCCTGGCAGTGTTCAAGGCCAGGTTGGACACAGGGGCTTGGAGCAAGCTGCTCTAGTGGAAGGGGTCCCTGCCCGTGGCAGGGGTTGGAGATGGAGGAGCTTTAGGGTCCCTTCCAACCCAAACCATTCCATGGTTCCATATTTTTTTTCCCCCACTGCTGTTGCTCTGCTGCACGTCCCTGACTCCCTGCACTGTCCCAGTATCCCTGCACTGTGGCTGTTGGGGCAGCCCAGGGGTGGGATCTACACTGGGGTGGTTTTAAGGCAGTGCTGCTGCAGCTCCTGCATCCTTTTCTCCCGAGTCTCTGTGACCCCTACGTGCTTCCTCCTGCTGCCCTGCTTGAGACATTGTCCTGGCCTGACTCACCCAGCTCTTTGCTAACACCCTCGGGCTGCCCTTCTCCTCCTCCTCTTCCTCCCAAACGTGGGTTAGGAGTTGCTCCCAACTCAGGGCCTGGGCTCTCATCTCTCAATGATGCCCAGCACAGGCACCATCCCTGGGGACACGAGGCTGGCAGGGATGGGGTGAGGAAGCTGAGATGTCACCGGGTGCCTTTGGGTTTGCGCAGACCGCTCCTGTCCAGGGCAATGGGTGCCATCAGCAAGGGGCTGAGTGAAGCTCTTCCCTCGTGTGTCCGAGCCCCATGGACCCCTTCTCTAGGGGGTGAGGTGGAGCACGGCAGGCAGGAGCTGGGCGGCTCTGCCCCTGGTCCTGGGAGAGCGCAGGGCTGCTGCAGGATGTGCCGGGTGGGATGGGGAGGTGGGTGGCAGCGCAGGGAGGGTCCCTGGGAGCTCACACCTTGCTCTGGCATTCCCAGGGAATTGCCAGCTCCTTAATTACTGACTAAAGCAGCTGTGAACGTGGGGTGGGACCTGAGCAGATGCCAGCCCACACAGTGGTGGCATTGGTGACACTGAACCTCAATCCCACAGCCTTCTCCCTGCAGTGCCTGCCAGGCATCAGTGGCTGCGTATCCCTGACAGCATCCCAGCCTGGTTTGGGATGGGACCTTAAAACTGATCCAGCTCCAACCCCTGCCACGGGCAGGGACACCTTCCACTAGAGCAGCTTGCTCCAAGCCCCTGTGTCCAACCTGGCCTTGAACACTGCCAGGGATGGGGCAGCCACAGCTTCTCTGGGCACCCTGTGCCAGCGCCTCAGCACCCTCACAGGAAAGAGCTTCTGCCTTACATCCAACCTCAGCTTCTCCTGTTTGAACCCATCACCCCTTGTTCTATCACTACAGTCCCTGATGAAGAGTCCCTCTCCACATCCTTGTAGCCCCCTTCAGCCCCTGGAAGCTGCTCTGAGCTCTCCACACCACTTCTCCATCTCATGCCAATGAGGAGCACCCTTCTCCTCCCAGGAAGCTGTGTGCCAACGGGATGGGCTGCGGGGTCAGGTCTGGTGGTGCCAGCAAATGCCAGAGGCTGTGGGAACAGGTTCCCAGCAGTGGGAAGAGGTTTGCTGTGGCTTCCTTGAGCGTGACTCTAATTTCCTAGCCTGGCCACTCGTCTGCTCCTGGATGTGGTGGCTGCCGGTGATGGGCACTGGAGCTGGTGTGAGGCTGAAACCCTCACCCTGCCGCAGGGGGACCAGAGCAGGGAGCTCCGATGGGTGCTGGGATGTGTGTGGTGTCTCCTAACCACGCGTGTGTCTCCTTTCCTCATGGAGTAACCATCTCCCTGGCACGTCAGGGCTCCCTGCCAGGGCAAGGGCTGGTTGTGACACGCCAGGGCTTTACCTGCAGCTCTCATGTCAGGACATGGGGCTCGCCAGACCAACGTGTTGGGGCAGGGGACATGGTCCTCGTGTGCTGGTGGCCTTCCCATAGGGGCAGGAGGAGGGAGCCCTCGCTGTGCTCAGCCTGACCTCCATCCTGGGAGTTCCTCCCTCCCCAGCAAAGGGGGATAGGAGAGAGGGGATGGAGCAGACTGGGCAGAAGCACTTGGGGCTGTTGGTCAATGAGAAGCTCCCCATGACCCAGCTCCAGTGCCTGAAGGGGCTGCAGGAAACCTGGAGAGGGGCTTGGGACAAGGGCCTGTAGGGAGAGGCCAAGGGGAATGGCTTTAACCTGCCCGAGGGGAGACTGAGATGAGCTCTTAGGGCTGAGCTCATCGTAGAGCTCAGCTCTGTTCCACCCTTCTGGGGACCATCGGGCTCCTGTCCGTCTGCCCCAGCCCCACAGCAGGTTGCAACAAGCTCCCACCCATGGCACTGCCATGCTGGGGAGAGCAGAGGTGACACATGGACATGGGGACAATCACTGAAACAAGCACTAAAACACCCCCAGTTGAGTGTACCCACAGCTCTGGTCCATGGGGACCCAGGGAGTGCTGGGTGCTATGGACAGACCATGTGTGCAGGAGCCTGGTGCCAGGCTGTGGGAAGGAGCCGTGTCAGACCCCCCCCATCCCATTTCCAGCAGCTCTGGAGCACTGCAGGCTCTAGTTCACATCCTGCCCTGCCCTTGCTCCCGAGGAGCAGGGACGTGGGGAAGCAGCACGCTGTCTGCTCGCAGGGGGTCTCCTGCCTCCACCACCACCGCTGCGCTCTGTGCATGTCAGCAGGGATGCAGGGATGCTCATCCACGCAGCTGGCAGGTGAGGTGTGAAGGCAGGCGGGCTCCGGGTCTCCACTCAAAGCTGAGCACCCCCTTTGCCCCTGCAGGACCCAGCTCTGGTCCTGGAGAGCTCGGAGGCAGGAGGGGAGGAAGGGGCAGAGCAGAGCTGCTCATTCCAAGTGCGCTTCCTGCAGCTCCTGGACCGGATGGGGAGGAAAGAGTAAAACTCCACCTTTTCCCCCCTTTCAAAGGGAAAGGGCAGCAGTGTTCAGTGCAGGTCCCAGCTCTGGCTGGTAGAGCACGGTGCTCTTCTCCATGCCCTGCTGCCCTGTGGGGCTCAGACCCCCTCTGCGACGGGAGTCCCCAGGATGGGATGTCCCCATGCAGCAGGGATGGATGGGACAACCTGGGGCCTGGTGTGATGCCCCTTTGGGGGTTTCTCTGCCCGACGGGACGTGCCCCAATGCTGGGGTGACCTCAGTGCTGCTGTGTGGGGCAGGAGAGCAGGGCTGCCAGCTCCCAGGCACCAAAGTGATGGTGGAGCTGCCATGGGAATCATTCCGAGTCCCTTACTCTGATCCCAGTGCATGCAGGGCATCACCTGCGGACAGAGCCCAGCCCTGTGAACATCCCAGCCTTGGGAACATCCCTGCCTTGCCTAGGAGCCACGTTGCTCTGCTGGCTGCTGCCCAAACTCCCATAGCAAGGAATCATAGAATCATGGAATGGTTTGTGTTGGAAAGGCCCTTAAAGCCTCTTCCAGTTCCAACCCCCTGCCACTGGCACAGGAACTTCTTCCTTATCTGTAACCTGAACTTCCCCTATTTCAGTCTGAACCTATCACCCCTTGTCCTATCACTCCAGTCCCTGATGCAGAGTCCCTCTCCAGCATCCTTGTAGCCCCCTTCAGACACTGGAAGCTGCTCTGATGGGAGATGCTGGTGATGCTGCCAGCCCCATGGACCTGTGCTTCAGGGCATGACCCTCAATGGGGAGCAGGGAGCATCATGAGGGCACAGTGTGGGACAAGCCCTGTGGGGCATGTGGACCCTATGTCCTGCCGGGCACAGCAGCAGGGGGTGTGCAGAGCTCAGGGCAGGCTCAGGGCTGTTTTGTTCAAACACCTCTTGGGTTTGGTTGGGTTTTTTGTCCGGACACATAAAGGGCTTTGTTTGGTCTCCTCCCGTGGTATGGGATTGGGTTTCCCATTGGCACTGAGCAGCTTGGAGGGTGCCAGGTCCAGCTCCTGTCTCTGGGGCTGGGCACAAGGGGCTGCTGCTTGCCCCTGCCAAGCACAGGGGCATTTGCTGGAGCATCCCAGAGATGTATCCACCCCCTGGTACTGGGAGCCTGTGGGACCCAGAGATGCCCAAGTTCCATCATAGAATAGAGCCTGGTTTGTGTTGAAGGGACCTTAAAGCTCCTCCAGCTTCAACCCCTGCCATGGGCAGGGACAACTTCCATAGAGCAGCTTGCTCCAAGCCCCTGTGTCCAACCTGGCCTCGAACACTGCCAGGGATGGGGCAGCCACAGCTTCTCTGGGCACCCTGTGCCAGCGCCTCAGCACCCTCACAGGGAAGAGCTTCTGCCTAAGCTCCTCAGTCTTCTTTCCCCCTGCTCTGGCCACTTTGCCTTGGGTTTGCAGCTCCTCTCCAGCCTGGCCATGCACTGGTGGGACCCTGGGGATGGGGGCCATGCGTGGTGATGTCTGCAGCCAGGTCCAGCCAGGGTTTGGGGGTATCCAGCTTGAGCCAAGCTGCTCCATGGGAATGCTTCCTCTACCCACAGCCACCTCCCTGCCTGTGGGACGTATCCTGACTGTCCTGCGGGTGCCATCACATCCTCTGGTGGGCTTGACTCTGGGGTGGGTTTAGCCCAGCTGTGGTGCCTTTGTGGGCCCCATGGCTTTGGAGCATCACCACAGAAGCACCAGTCGGAGGGAGAGGCATGAGGGATCAGGCAGGAATGGGAGGACAGGAGGGGGATCCTCTGCCTGGCTCCCTCCCGTTTGGGCTGGGAGGTTCAGCGCACACATCTCATGCTGGGCTCCATCCAGCCCCAGCCAGCTCCTCCGGAGACGTGTCAAGGCCCCAGATGCCGTTTGTGACTCACGTGCACATTCCTCGCACGCAGCCTTGTTCCCGGGGAGCAGCGGGACACCAGCTGCAGGAAAACACAAATCCCTCATCCATGGGGCTGGAAGTGCTGCCAAGCCACGGGAATGGGGGTGACGGGAATGGGGGTGACGCAGGGCGCTGACTCTGGTGGGGTTGGGCAGCAGGAGAAGCAAGTAAAGGGCACCGAAGAGCGGGGTTTTTTGCCTGTTCCTGTGCTGAGGAGGTGCTGCTGCAGGTGCTGCTTCACTTTGGCCCCATGGATTTCATGCCTTAGATCCTGCCGCAGCCGTGCTGGGGCAGGTTTGTTTGCACTGGGCTGGGAGCAGCGTTGTGCAACCACCACAACTGGGTGAGGTGTGGGGGGACCAGGAGGGTGCTGCCGGCATGGGGATGGACGCCCCTGGGACGAGCATCGCCACGAACGCAGCCGGGATGCAGGATGCTGCAGGGGGCTGGTGCAGGCACCAGCAAAGAGCCGTGTCCCCAGCGGGTGCCCCAGCCCGGCGCTGGCACCGCGGCTGCTTCTGACTCATGTGGGGGCAGAGCCTTGTGATGCAGGGGCAGGGAGAGGATGAACCGGTTCAGGCCTGGGCCCATCTGGTTTCTCCTCCCTGGCTCTGCTGCCTCATCCCTTCCTGCTCAGCCCCCGTCCTGCCCACCCACCCTTCCCGCAGTGGTGTGAGTCAGAGGGCAGCGGCTGCTCGGGATGGGATGGGATGTGGGGGGGGGAGCAGGATGCTGCCCTATTCCCATTTGTGCTTCCAGCTGTAGCTGGGGTTTGGAGCGTGCTGGAGGCAGGAGGTGATCCCGCGGTGCTGAGCTGGAGGAGAGCACAGGGAGAGCTGCTCCCGGTGTGCTCCAGGATAAGCTCAGTTCAGATAACAGCCTGGTGTGGGTGGGTTTGTGTGAAGGGAAGAGGGGAAACTGTCCCCATCCTCGCTGTCATCCCTGTTGCTTCTCCCTGTTTCCATCTCTCCTGCTCTACATGGGAGGGGATGCTCGTCTGGGCTGAGCCAGGCCCATAGGAAGGAGTTTGTGTTTCTGGGTGGGAATGAACTCGGATTCACATTCCCAAATTTGCTGTTTTGAGGTCTCAGCACCCCACCCCTGGCACGCTCGGTGCGCACCCCATTCCCAGCGTGCTGTGTACCCACAGTGGGGGATGCCCAGACACATCGTCTGCCCTATGCCAGGATTCAGGATCCCCAGAGGCAGCGGGCAAAGCCCCGGGTGCAGGATGGCCACCCTTCATCCAGCCACTGACATCAACCCCCTTGTGATGGGCTTGTCCTTGTGGTGGGTTTTCCTTGCTGGACAAGCCATCTTCGTTGTCCTCCTGGGCTACCAGGAAGAACGGGAGCAGCCGAATGGGATGTGAGGGGCAGGACGGGGGGATCAGCGTGGATGCTTGGATGACTTTCCGGGTGCTCCCCGTGCTCCCTGGCATGCAGACAGGATCCTGGGACCCTCCTACCCCTCTCACATGCTGGGTATGGGGACCACTGGCTGGGTGGTGACAGCCAGGGATGTCCTGGTGACAGCACCCCTTGCACCCAGGAGTAGGGAAAGGGCCCCTTCACCCATGTGCAAATCACAGCCGAGGGGTGAGCTGGCTGGGCTGGGGTCACCGTGTGCCACCCCTGGGTGTCCCTGTGGGTGCCACCGGTTGTGCTGCTGCCCCAGCAACCTGCTTGTGCTCTCTCATCCTTCACTGGCTGCATCAGTGATTAACTTCAGGTCCTGCCCCAGCAGCCTTGGCCGTGCCCTGCCGGCGGGATGCCCGTTGTCACCAGCAGCATGGGGCAGGTTTAGATGGAGCTGAGGAACAATTCCTTCCCCAGAGGGTGCTCAGGCATTGGAACAGGCTGCCCAGGGCAGGGCTGCAGTCACCGTCCCTGCAAGTGTTTAAGAGCATCAAATCCAACCCTGTAACGTTGGATTTGATGCTCTTAAAGGTCTTTTCCACCCCGGTTGGTTCAATGACCCCCAGCAAGGGGATGTGATTTCCTGGTCCTCCTGTGTGTCTGCTCCTCCACTGCTCTGCAGACACATCCCTTTGCACCACCCCATTGCTGAGGTGGCAATGAGGGGACGTGGGACACGGTGGCGGGGAGCCGGGGCTGACTCAGGCTGTCCCATGGGCAATGAGCCAGCAAGCATCCATCACGCATGCGGGGGCCAGGGCTCCACAGCCCCGGGCTCTGCCTCAATGGGCCTTTGTGTCCTTGGCTTTATCCTTCTTTATGTGCTGGAGCAGGAGGAAAATTCCCTGCCTCCGGTGAGGCATCCCTGCGGCATCCCACAAGGGTTGGTCATGCTCCCACCCATCCCGGCCACAGAGACTGGGGGGGGTCCTGGGGAATTTGGGATGTCAAAGGCTCCCTCTGCCCTATACGTTTAACTGGCAGGATGATGGGGGTCTGGAAGGTGTCCCAGGAGTGAGGGATGGGCTCTGAGGGTGGAAAGCGGGATGTGGGCTGCAGGGAGGGTGCACACGGATGTTCCTGCTGGGATGTGTCAGCCCTGGGCTCCAGGCTCTCCTGGGGGTGTGTGCATGGGTGTACGTATGGGTGTGCATGTGGGGTATGTACCTGTGTGTGCATGGGGGGTGTGTATAGGTGTTCATGTTTGTGCATGGCTGTGTGTGGATTCACGTCCTGCTCCCTGTCCTATCCCTGTCCCTTGCCAGCACAGGGTGGGGAGCAGGGGACAGCTCTGCATCCCCAGAGGCTGCCAGCACCTTCCTGCATGGTGCAGGGGGGTGAAGGCTGGTTTGGGTCCATCCTCCCTGCCCTTTTCCTCTTACGCTTTAACCCTTTGCTGCTCACCAAAGATCCTGCCACATGAGGAGAGAGGAAGGCTGTTTCCATCCTCAGCTCCTCGGGTATCTCTGGAAGGGCACAGGAGTGATGCTCATCTGAGGAGCAGCTTTGCCCAGCGCTGTGCAATGCATTCCAATGCTGGGGGAGGCTGAGCTGGTCCCCAAACCCCAGGAGACATCAGGGTTGAGCCATGCCCCTGCTGGGCTCTGTCCTGGGTGGGATGTGCTGTGAAGGTGCGGATGGGTCATGGATGCATCTGGAGGATGCTGAGCAAAGGCAAAACAAACGCTGCTGTTGGGTATGGGCCAGGCACGCTGCAGCAGGACCAGCCGAGGCTCTGACCTCCCACTGCCAGAGCTGCTGATGCTGCTGGCCTTGGCCTGGGCTATTTAAAACATCGCTCTCATTTTCACATGGTTTTGAGGGGAATGAGGTGTTGAGCACTGGTGCTCCAGAGCTCTGCAAGCGCCAGGGTGGTTCTGTGAAGAGCTGCAGGCAGCACATCCCAGTAGCTGGAGGGAAGGATATGATCAGGCTGCCCATGCTGCTCTGCAGGTGATAAGGGCTCTGGGCTGGACATGGAGCTCATGGGCTGTGTTTTCCCCTTGGCTTTGCTCTGATGCTGGAGTTGGGGCTGGCCCTGCTCGTATGGGAGGCCAGGATAAGAGCTGGCTTCTGCCTGGAGATGTGCATGTGTGTGGCTGCTGATGGTGCTGGAGATGCTCCCAAGGCCAGGCTGCTGGACCAGCTTGGGCAGCTTCCTGTGGCTTCTGAGGGTGAAATCCACCTCCTGTCCTGGTTCAAAGGGACGGATGCTGGACCAGGGCTGCTCTGCCCAGGCTGTGACCTCTCCATAGGTGAGGGCTGCACGTGCCTTTGGGCTGCAACCCTGGCTGCTTGAGGACTGCTGCCTTCCCACTGGGACTGTTGTGCTGGAGATGCTTTGGGCTTGGTGATGATGCTTTGGGCTCCATGACGGCTGCGCTGGCACGACCGGTTAGGGAGGTGGGCAGGAGCAGGACCTGGATGGCTCCATCCAGACAACCCTTGGGCTCCTCTGTCCTCGGGTGTCATAGGGACAAGGACAGCTCTGTGCTGCCTGTTGGGTCACCCTGCCAGGGTGTCCCTGGGGTGCTGGTGGGTGATGGGGAGGCTGCGCGGGTCCCTGGAGATGTGACGGGGAGGGATGGAGTATGGCTGGGGATGTGGAGCTGATGTGGCATAGGATCATAGAACCATAGACTCAAACAGGTTGGAGAAGACCTTTAAGAGCATCAAATCCACCCGTTCCCAGCACTGCCAAGGCCACCACTGACCCATGGCACTGAGGCCTCGTCTCCATGGGCTGTGAACACTTGCAGGGACGGTGACTGCAGCCCTGCCCTGGGCAGCCTGTTCCAATGCCTGAGCACCCTCTGGGGCAGGAATTGTTCCTCAGCTCCATCTAAACCTGCCCTGGGGCAGCTTGAGGCCGTTCCCTCTTCTCCCATCCCTTGTTCCTTGGGAGCAGAGCCCAGCCCCTCCTGGCTCCATCCTCCTGTCAGGCACTTGTAGGCAGCGATCAGGTCCCCCCTGAGCCTTCTCTTCTCCAGACTGAACCCCCCAGGTCCCTCAGCCGTTCCCCATCACACCTGTGCTCCAGCCAGGCACAGAGGGCAGAGGATGGGAACCCCCTGCTGATGATGCCAATGGGTGCCCTGACCCCCCCAACCTGCAGCACCCTGGGCACTGGCTCCTTCACCTCCCATCCCTGTCTGAGCAGCTTTGGCTGCAGGTCCAGGAGGGGCAGGAGCTGTGTCCCTTGGCACATCCCAGCCCATCACCAGCTTTGTGGTCCCAGGCAGGTGCCAGCGCCTGTCCCAGCGGGAGCCCCAGCACCCTTACACTTCCTCAGCCTCCCATTCCCCCTTCCCACAGCCATGCCCAGGACTAAGCCGTGCGTGGCTGCAGGCAGAGATAAAGGGGTCAGGAGCAAGCTTTGCACAGGGAGGGCAGGGGCAAGGCTCTGGGCATCCCAACCACCAGGCAAAGCCTTCCCCATGGGGGGCTCAGGCACTGGAAACGGGTGCCCAGGGCAGTGCTGGAGCCACCGTCCGTGGGATGTGCCCCCCTGGTCCCTCTGTCCCCGTAGAGCTGGGCAAGGTTTGGCCACTGCAAGTGTTTGGCTGCAGATCTGCTTCAGTGCCTGCAGGTCATCGGCTCCTGCTTCCCGTCGGCTTCAACGCTCCCAGTCGGGCCCTGGCTACCCAGGGACAGTGAGTGACAAAGGAGCTCCTTTTTCCCATGATCCGAAGGGAAAGGAACCCTCGGAATGGCCTTCCCAACGCGAGCTGTCTGCGTCGCTGCCCGGAGCCGCAGCCAGGCTCAGGCTGAGCTGCAGCACAGGCTCTTTTCCAGGGGAAAACGCCAAGTCCGGGGTGAGGAATTTCCCTGCTGGGATGTGCAGGCGCCTCGCTCTTTGCCATGAGGAAGGGTTGTTTGGCTGGGAAGGGGTTGCCAGCGTGATGCTGGATGGTTGCCTCCATCGCGGCGCATCCCCCCTGGGACGGCTTTATCCCAGCGGTGTTCTGCTCTGGTCCTACGGGATGTGCGGCATCCCCTGCGGCAAACGGCTCCTTCCCTGCCTGCTGCGGGGATCTCGGCTCCGGTGAGCGGTGCCAGGGCCAGCGTGGGGGGTGTTTAGTCTGGGTTCGTGCCCCCAGCGCTGCGTCGCTCCTCCCCAGTGCCTTGGCACCGGCTCCAGCCGTCGGGAAGGGCTGGAGGAGACTTGGATTCCTTCCTTTCACAGGCTCCAGGGCGAAGTTGAGAGCAGGATTCAAAGGGGAGGCCAACGGCAGCCCTGGGGAAGCTGCGATGCCTTGGGGAGGGGTTGGCTTGGTGCAGGAGCTTCCTGGAGCTGGTGTGGGGAGAGGGGTGGGTGCTGTGTGGGGCAGGGGTTGCCCACGGGGCACGGTCTACATCAGGAGGGTGCTCCATGGATCAGGGTCTGTATGGGGCAGGGTGCTGCATGGGACAGGGGTTGCTCCGTGGGGGAGGGTGTACATGGGGAGGGTATTCCATGGGACAGGGGTTGCTCCGTGGGGGAGGGTGTACATGGGGAGGGTATTCCATGGGACAGGGGTTTCTTTATGGGGAACAGTGTATGTGGGGCAGGGGTGCTGGCAAAGGCTGGGGGGATGCAGCCCCACTTTCCCCTGTGACTGATGGCCCAGAAGGAACCTTGGGGGCTGGGGGGTGATTGCAGTGTCCCTCCTGCCCCGGGCATCCATGGGGATGCCGAGGAAGGGGATGCTCTCCAGCACCATGGGGTGATGTGGGGGTCTCTGCCTCACACATGGGGGTGACATGGGGGGGGGAAGGGGGGCTCGTGGGTCCTTTCCTCTTCTCATCTCCTTGCTGGAGCATCAGCACTTCCCCGTCCCTCCGTGGGCTGGTCCTTATGGGGCACAGTGGGGTCGGGTGGGGATGAACGATGCTTGGGGCTGGAAAAGCGTTGCCCCCAGTCTCAGTGGCCGAGGCACGGGAAGCCATCACCGGCATCAGCTCCATGTCGGGAATTCCCTGCCGGGGAGCAGAATCCCTGACATCAGCGTGAAAAGGCCAACCCAGAGCGATGCTGCTGGCCCCACGTAGTGCTTGTGTGCATGGGGATGGTGTCCTGGGGGTGTGTGTGTGTGTGTGCAGAGGAGCCCCCATATCCACCCCTGCTAACGCAGCCGCGCTCCTGCTGCAGAGAGGACGGGGAAGGTGCTGGGTGAGTTCTGCCGGTGCTACAAGGAGCAGTTCGGGGTCGCGCTCTTCAACAGCGTCCGCTATGAGATCGAAGGCAACGGGGGGCCACAGGCTCAACTGCTGCACCGTAAGGTAAGAGCTGACGGGAGCTCCATCCCCGTTCCCACTGCGCCTGGGAACACCCCCTTTCCCCGTGCCGCTGGTCTAGCCCATCCCCGCTGGTCTAGCCCATCCCCGTGGCATCGTGCACCGCCCGTGCAGCACATGGGGCTCCCCAGGGTGGTTTTTCTTCCCAATCCATGCAATGAGCGCACCCGGGTAAGGCTGGTTCTTGGCTGCAGCCCCTATGGAGGCTGGCAGCTCCTGGACCCCACTGTGCCCAGCGATGCCCCAAGCAGGGTGTGCTGGGCTGTTGTTGGGTGTGAAGAATGCTCCAAATGCCTGTGGAGGGCAGGAATCCCTTGCAGGCATCCCTGACCCCATAGGGAAGAGGAGCTTGTTCTGAGCTTCCGGGAACCTCGTGCCTCCTGCCTTGGGAAAGGTCTCCAAGCATCATCTCTCCTTGGTGCCGTGGCTGCAGCACCCAGGGATGGATCCTGCCCTCCCTTCCCACCTCCAAAGGCAGATGTACCAGATGAGGCTGCTCATCAGCAGAAAGGGGTTGGGGTCCCTCCATGGTCAGGTCAGTGGAGCTGCTGCCCTGGGGGTGCTGTGGAAGCAGGAGATGTGGTTGCACATGGGAATAGGCTTCTGTGTTTGTGCAGGGCTGGAAAGGAGGGGCTTTCAAGACACGGATAGGGCTTAGAGCAAGCTGCTCCAGTGGAAGGTGTCCCTGCCCCTGGCAGGGGGTGGAGCTGGAGGAGCTTTAAGGTCCCTTCCAGCACAAAGCATTCCATGGTTCTATGAAACCACCCCATAGAGCCCAGCACCAGATGATGCTTAAGTGCTCTGGGCCTCACGGAGGAGCAGTGCCAGGACCAGGCTCTCTTCAATCAGCCCTTCCTGCACATCCCCACCCCGGTCCCAGTCCCCATCGTTCCCAGTCCCTGCACAGGGCACTCCCAGCCCAGCCCAGCTGTTTGGCACATACCTGCCTGTCCCAGACGCATGCCAGGGTTGGGTGGTGACACCTTGGTGACTGCCTGGGGCAAGGAGGAGGTGCAGGAGGGACAATTGCGCTGGAGCTCCCCGAGCGCTGGTGGCCATGGAATCCCTGAATCCCAGCCTGGTTTGGGTTGGAAGGGACCTTAAAGCTCCTCCAGCTCCAACCCCTGCCACAGCAGGGACACCTTCCACTAGAGCAGCTTGCTCCAAGCCCCTGTGTCCAACCTGGCCTTGAACACTGCCAGGGATGGGGCAGCCACAGCTTCTCTGGGCACCCTGTGCCAGCGCATCAGCACCCTCACAGGGGAGAGCTTCTGCCTTAGGTCCAACCTGAGCTTCCCCTGTTTCATGGTTGTGTTCCCATGTCAGAGCTCAGCACTCCACTGGCATCCAGCCTAGAGCCCCCCTAGAGGGCTCCATGTGCCTTGGGCAGTGCTTCTAAAGCTGCTTCTCCTTGGATGAGCCACCGTGGGGAGATGCTGATGCCCTCCTGGAGCTGGCACCCCCCCTTCCTGTCCCCATCCCTGCTCACAGCCTTAGGGTCCGGTTCTCATCCCTCCTGCTGTCCCCAGCCCTGCCGGACTTTGTGCTTTCTTCTCCCCCTTCCAAGGCCTTTGGAAGCTCAGAGGAGCAGCGAGTGCCTCATCCTGTTTGCTGAGCTGGGCTGCTCCCACAGCTCCCATTGCCCAACGTGTGAGGTTGTGGGGCTGAGGGAAGGCAATGGGGCTCCTGCGAACCAGGAGATGGACACAGCAGGGAGGAGGAAAAGGTCCTGAGCACGGTGGGACCCAAGCCCTGGCTGGTCCCTCCTGATGGCCACCGTAGTGGATGGTGGGTGGCCGAGGCAGCAGAGGCGCCGCTGCGCTCTCCCAAGCTCTTGGCTCTCATTTATGTTCCTGGGATCATAATTCCTGCCAGGAATTCTGGGCTTGCTCAGCCTGTGTTTGGAATGGAGTAAATGCTGCTGCTGTGTGAGCCAGAGGGGCTGGAGAGACAGCTTGCTCCTGATGCTGATCCTCTGGGAAGCCCAGAGAGTTTAAGCATCGTCTGGTGCTGGGCTCTATGAGGTGGCTTCATGGAATCATGGAATGGTTTGGGTTGGCAGGGACCTTAAAGCTCCTCCAGCTCCAACCCCTGCCACGGGCAGGGACACCTTCCACTAGAGCAGCTTGCTCCAAGGCCCTGTGTCCAACCTGGCCTTGAACACTGCCAGGGATGGGGCAGCCACAGCTTCTCTGGGCACGAGTGGGACTGCTTGGTACTGGCCATCAAAGAGAAGGTCCCACCGGGGTGCAGGTCAGAGGCCAGCTGCAGGTGGCAGGAAGCAAGCTCTGCCCCACCGTGGTCTCCATGTGGGACAGGGAAGAGGCAAACTCCCAACACAAACCAGGCTGGGTTCCATGATCAGGCACCAGAACTTGCAGTGCTATCGGGCATAACCCAGAGGTGACCTTGGGCACCCTCAGCACAGAAACCCTGACCCCCAAAGACTTTGCCAAGCTCCCTGCACCAGGCTGTGCCTATGGGATGGAGCTGCCCCTCTCCCTGCACCCCCTGTGCCACCCCCCCCCGTGTTCTCCTCCCTGCAGGTGCCCCTCGAGGACCACGTCATTTACTCGGGCAACCTCTTCCACTACATCGAGGAGAACAAGAAGTGGAGGAACCGCTTCTGCGTGGTCCCACACAACTACGGCTTGGTCCTCTATGAGAACAAACTGGTGAGGGGCATCCCCCACCGCTGGTGGGCCCAGCCCCGAAGGGGGACACCCCATCATCACCCCCCATCATCCATCACCGTGTTTCTCTGCTCAGGCCTATGAGCGGGACCTGCCGCCCCGTCTGCTGATCAACAGCGCTGGCTATAAGATCCTCACCTCGGTGGACCAGTACCTGGAGCTGGTGAACAGCAGCCTGCCTGGTGAGTGCTGCTGGTGCCTAGGGGTGAGCAGGGATGCTCGGGGTCCCCAGTGCTGCTGGGCGTCCCTTGAGGACCTTTGGGAAGGGATGGGTTTGGGATGTAGCATCCCTGAGGACTTTATGGAAGCAGTAGTTTTGGGCTATAGCATCCCTGGGGACCTTCTGGAAGGGGTGGTTCTGGGCTATAGCATCCCTGGGGACCTTCTGGAAGGGGTGGGTTTGGGCTATAGCATCCCTGGGGACCTTTGGAAGGGTGGGTTTGGGATGTAGCATCCCTGGGGACCTCCTGGAAGCAGTAGTTTTGGGCTATAGCATCCCTGAGGACCTTCTGGAAGGGGTGGTTTTGAGGTGTAGCATCCCCGGGGACCTTTGGAAGGGTGGGTTTGGGATGTAGCATCCCTGGGGACCTTATGGAAGCGGTAGTTTTGGGCTATAGCATCCCTGGGGACCTTATGGAAGCGGTAGTTTTGGGCTATAGCATCCCTGGGGACCTTCTGGAAGGGGTGGTTTTGGGCTATAGCACCCCTGAGGACCTTCTGGAAGGGGTGGTTCTGGGCTATAGCATCCCTGGGGACCTTTGGAAGGGTGGGTTGGGGATGTAGCATCCCTGAGGACCTTCTGGAAGGAGTGGTTTTGGGCTATAGCATCCCTGGGGACCTTCTGGAAGGGGTGGTTTTGAGGTGTAGCATCCCCAGGGGCCTTTGGAAGGGTGGTTTTGGGATGTAGTATCCCTGGGGACCTTTGGAAGGGTGGGTTTGGAGTGCAGCATCCTTAGGGACCTTCTGGAAAGGGTGGTTTTGGGCTGTAGCATCCCTATGGAGCTTCAAGGAGGGGTGGTTATTTAGGGTGTAGCATCTCTTTAGATCCTCTATAAAGACTGATTTTGGGGTGTAGCATCCCTGGGGACCACTAGAAATAATGATTTTCTTACCTTTTTGTTAATTTTCACTTCTGATTTCCTGTTTGGGAGAATTTGAGCATCCTTTGACCATGGTTTTAGTAGAACTCACAGCCAAGGCACTGGGAAGGAGCTGAGGGATGTTTTGTGTCTCTGCTGCACCCCCAGCCCTACATCCCCATCCCGCTCTGCTCCTCACAGCATCCTCCCCTCTTTGGCAGGTGTGACACCCAAACTGGGACAGACCCCCATCTTTAAGTGCCCCACGGATTTCCCCCTCATCCTCTGGCACCCCTATGCCCGGCACTATTACTTCTGTGTGATGACAGGCAAGGAGCAGGAGAAGTGGAGGGCAGTGTTCCAGGACTGCGTACGGCACTGCAACAATGGTGAGGGATGCTGGGGGGGGGCAACGTGGGGCTATGGGGAGGGGGGAAAGCATCCTCCTGCTCCAACCAACCCCCATGGAGGTTGGTTTGGGTCTGGGGCCAAAGGGGATGATTTGAGTATCATTGAGCATCTCACGGTCTCTGTAAGTGGCGGTGGGGAGAGGGAGGGATCATAGAACCATGGGATGGTTTAGGTTGAAGGGAGCTTAAAGCTCCTCCAGCTCCAACCCCTGCCACAGGCAGGGACACCTTCCACTAGAGCAGCTTGCTCCAAGCCCCTGTGTCCAACCTGGCCTTGAACACTGCCAGGGATGGGGCAGCCACAGCTTCTCTGGGCACCCTGTGCCAGCGCCTCAGCACCCTCCCAGGGAAGAGCTTCTGCCTAAGAGCTCATCTCAGTCTCCCCTCTGGCAGGTTAAAGCCATTCCCCTTGGCCTGTCCCTACATCCCTTGTCCCAAGCCCCTCTCCAGCTTTCCTGCAGCCCCTTTAGGCACTGGGAGCCTCTCCTCCTCCTCAGCATGTGATGGGAACACCCCACGGGGTCCCAGGGGTCCCAGGGATGCTCGGTGCTTGTGGATTCTTGCATCTCCGCAGCCTGGATTTCTCTTTGGGATGGTTCCTCCCTCCTGAGCCCCATTTCCGCCCCTCTCTGCTCTTGCAGATGCCGTTTCCAATTCCATGAAAGCTCTTTTGTTGTCAAGCAATCCACTTAGCCTTTTCCCTATTAGAGGCTCTGGTTCTGCCTCTGGGTGCGATGAGGGTGGGGATTTTCCCCTCCCTTTTGTCCAGCCTGGTTTCCCTGGAGCCTGGGTGCCCTTGGCTGCTCCAGGGATGCCCCTTGTCCCGTGTGATGCCTTTTGCCCACCGTGCTGGCTGTTATCCCTGTTGTAGCTGTGATTTGGGCAAGAAGTGGCTCCAGACTCACACCCCTTCTTTAGTTTCCCCAGCAAGAGGGGATTCTCCTGTGCTATGGGACAAAGCCCCAGGTTTGGAGGATGAGGTTTGGCCATAGAGCTCTGCTATGGCAGGAAGCCCTTACCATGGTGTTAAGCCCACAGCATAGCGTGAAGCCCACACCGGGCTGTCCCGCCCAGGAGGTGATGCTGAGCCATGGATGGAGAAGCTCCAGGCCCACCAAGCACTGAGAAAGGCTCAGACCTGACTTTCTCCGTGTTTTTTCCCCTCTGCCCCTTAGGAAAAGCTGCTTAGGCTTGGGTTCAATGTAATCATCTTAGGAAAATCTGTGTGACTGGAAGAGATCCGCTCCCTGCCCTGGGCTGGGGAGGACAAACCAGCCCTGGCTCCATCTCCACAGCTTGCTGAGTGGTCCAGGGACGTGCTCTGACCCTCCACTGTCATCCCATGCTCTCGGGCCATGCGCCACTGGGCTCCTGCCCATCCATTGCCCCATCTCCTCCTCCTCCCCAGGGGCTCCCAGCACCCTGAGGGGTGACTCACTCCCAGCACGTGCTTTCCTCTTCCTCCCCACATCCTGCATGGTCCCCTCCTTCCTCCAGCCCCCCCTGGCTGCCCCATCCTGCTGATGGGGGCCCCATAGAGCACTGGGGGTCACTGAGCCCCCTCATCCGGCCCAGCCCTTGCTCCTGGTCCCTCCCTGCCCTTAATGTGCAGATTGGGACCCCCCTAGCCACTGCTGCCCCCAGCCCGGTCAGAGGCTTGGGATGGGGTCTCCCAGTCCTGGTGTGGGTCTGAAGGTATGGGGGACACAAGGGACCCCTCAAAACGGTTGGGTGCTGCAGCAGCTGCTCACTCATCCCCATCCCCATCCCCTTCATCCCTCGTGTCCAGGCATCTCCGAGGACTCCAAAGTGGAGGCTCCAGCCTTCACGGATGCAGTCCGCATGTACCGCCAGTCGAAGGAGCAGTACGGCACGTGGGACATGCTGTGTGGCAACGAGACCCAGGTGAGGGCCCCTGCTCCCCCCACGGCCCCAAGGCAGGGATGTGGGATGAGCAGGGCCCCCACAGCCTCCTGCCCCCGCAGGTCCTGAGCAACCTGGTGATGGAGGAGCTGCTTCCCGAGCTCAGGAACGCCATCGGGCCCCGCCTGAAGGGCAAAGCGCAGGAGCGCCAGCGGACGTGGATCCAGGTATGGGGCTGCCGGGGGGGCATCAGCTGTCCTGCATCCCTCTCTGCCCCCTAAGAAACCGTCTTTACTCTCCACCATCCTTGTTCTCCACCTCCTTATTCTGCTCCATCCTCATTCTCCGCCATCCTCAATCTCCTCCATCCCTATTCACACGTGTCCTTATTCCCCCCATCCTTATTCCCCTCCATCCTTTATTCTCCTCCATTCCTTATCCCACTCCATCCTGTATTCTTCCTCCATTCTTTATTCCTTTCCATCCTTTATTCCCTTCCAACCTTTATCCCCCTCCTTTATTCCTTTCCATCCTTTATGCCCTTCCAACCTTTATACCCCTCCATTCTTTATTCCTGTCCATCCTTTATTCCCTTCCAACCTTTATACCCCTCCATTCTTTATTCCCTTCCATCCTTTATTCCTTTCCAACCTTTATCCCCCTCCATTCTTTATTCCCTTCCATCTTTTATTCCTTTCCAATCTTTATCCCCCTCCATCCTTTATTCCCTTCCTATCTTTATTCCCCCTTCCACCCTTTATTCCCCTCCATCCTTTATTCCCCTCCATCCTTTATTCCCCTCCATTCTTTATTCCCCTCCATCTTTTATCCCCCTCCATCCTTTATCCCCCTCCATCCTTTATTCCCCTCCATCCTTACTCTCCATGCTGTCTCCTTACTGTCCCCACAGCAGCCCTGCCTGCACTGCCTGTCCCTGGGGTGCGGAAGCAGGCAGGAGGAAGCCCAGCCCTGGAGCAGAGCCCATCCTGGCTATATTTAGTGAGCCATTTTTAGAGCAGCACAAGCTAAATCCAGGCTGAACCCTTGTGAAAGACCAAGGGCTCTTTCGAAGCGCCTGTTAAATCCCTAAGAGCTGATGGGTAATTACCACCAGGCCTGGAATGTGCCTCTGGAGCAGCCCAAAACCGACCAAACGCTGCTTTTCCAGGAGCTGTGGTTGGAGCTGCAAAGCTGGGAAGCCCCGGGGGGATGGAGGGGGAGTGGTAGGGGGGTGGCCCTGCCTTCTGCCAGCCCCGGAATCACTGCGTGTGCCTGTGAAGTGAGTGTGAAGCCTCAATGAGCAGCTTCAACCCCACCATGGGATGGGCTCCCGAGACCCCATGGAGCGAACAGCCTTCAAATGGAGTCATGGGCTCTCCTGCCTGGACCAACAGGCCCCATCCCTGCAGCATCCTCATCCCTGCAGCCCCCCCATCCCTGCATCTCCCCCATTCCTACAGACGCCCATCCCTGCAGCCCACCCATCCCTGCATCACTCCAATCTCTGCAGCTCTCCATCCCTGCAGCCCCCCTATCCCCACAGCATCCTCATCCCTCCATCACCCCCACTCCTGCAGCCCCCCAACCCTGCACCCCCCCATCTTTGCAGACCCCCTATCGCTGCAACATCCTCATACCTCCAGCCCCCCCATCCCTGCAGCCCCCCCCCCCCCCCTATTTCCCCCGATCTGCCTGAAGGTTCACAGAGGCAGATGCTCAGCTCTCTGCCCCTTGGGTACCACTTTGAACCATCTCTGCTCCATGGGAGCTTCATCTCCCCCAGCTGGGGGGTCCCTGCTGCCAAAATCTCCTGTCAGCCTGTGACAAGGGGTCTGGTCAGGGCACGGTGAAGGCTTGGCAGGTCCTGCAGGCGTCTCCTGCTGGAGGTGATGGGCAATAGAGAGCATGGGGTGGGGCTGCTGACCTCCCCATCTCGCTCTCTCCAGATCTCGGATGCTGTCTATAGGATGGTCTATGAGCAGACCAATGCCCAGTACGATGCAGCGATGGCCAAGTGCGAGCAGGAGCGGCCCCAGATGGAGAGCACTATCCGCACGGACATGGACCAGATCATCACCTCCAAGGAGCACTTGGCCAGCAAGATCCGAGGTACAGCCCTGCGGGGAGACAAGGATGTGGGCATGGAGACAAGGATGTGGACATGGATGTAGCTGTGTCCCTGGTGTGGCACTGCCGCTGTTTCACCAAGGTGTGGTGCTCCTGGGGTGCAGCATGGCCTGGAACCCTTGGGAGATGCCAGAAGGTGCCGGGGTGCGCATCCTCTTTGTCATTGTCCTGAGAGGTGGGGGACAAGGTGGGCAGTGGGTAGGAGCTGGTTCAGTGCAGACTGAGGGCCCTCTGCATTAACACCCTGTGTTGTCCTGCAAGGATGGAAGCCTTCTCCTGTAGGGCCTTGCGGAGAGGGGCACGTCCCCCTCTTTGGGGTGGGTTTAGGAGCTGATCTGAAGGGCTGGAAGGAGCCTCACCGTGCTCACCCCTGCTTTCTGCCCAGCGTTTGTCCTCCCCAAAGCGGAGGTGTGCGTCCGTAACCACGTCCAGCCCTACATCCCCTCCATCCTGGAGGCCCTGATGACCCCCACGAGCCAGGGCTTTGCCGAGGTGCGGGAGGTGTTCTTCAAGGAGGTGACGGACATGAACATGAACATCATCAATGAAGGCGGCCTGGAGAAGCTGGTGGAGGTGAGACCCTGCAGGCCGGAGGGCTTGGGGGTGGCAGGGCCAGTCCTGCTGCATCCTCAGCGTAGGCAGCACTAGGGGACCACGGGAAGCACGTGGGGATGAAGCCCCTGTGCGTGTCCTGCCCTGCTGAGCCTGGCTTTGCTCCCCAGTACATGGAGAAGCTTTCCCACCTGGCCTTCCACCCGGTCAAGATGCAGTCGTGCTATGAGAAGATGGAGCAGCTGAAACTGGAGGGTCTCCAGCAGCGCTTCGATGTCACCAGCACGTCCGTCTTCAAGCAGAGGGCCCAGATCCACATGAGACAGGTGGGATGGGGAGCGAGGTCCCCCTGTGTCCCCCTGCGCAGAGGCAGAGCAGAGCCCAGGCTGGTCCACCCTGGCTGCCCTGTCTCAAGGGCCTTCATGTCATTGGTACCCACCTAAGGCTGCGTGATGGATCTGGCCATTCCCTTAGGTCTGGAGCCCAAGCAGTGGGGCAGTGCATGGCAGCAGCATGGGGCATCCTTCTAGCTCAGCACACAGACTGAGCCCACCAAGCCCAGTGGCACCAGCAAACCCAGTAGCCCAATTCTGGGTTCTAACCCAGCCAAACCTGTAGCGGGGTGTAGGGGAAGGGAGTGCAACCCATCAGGGCGGCGGGATGGTCCCTTTGGGTCCCCGGGTGCTGACCATCTGCCCCTGCTGACAGCAAATGGATGATGCTGTGCACACGTTCGAGACGCTGCTCCACCAGGAGCTGGGGAAGCTGCAGGGCAAGGACGACCTCTGCAAGTCCATCCAGCGCATCCTGGAGAGGGTGCTCAAGGTGAGGGGTGCGGATCCGGGCTTTGGTGGCGTTCAATGGCCTTGGGCCAAGGGAGGGGATCCTGCCCCTCTGCTGCCTTCTGGGGAGACCCCCCTGCGCTCCTGATCCAGCTCTGGGGCAGCAGCACAAGAGGGACGTGGAGTTGTTGGAGCGAGGCCAGAGGAGGCCATGGAGATGCTGCGAGGGCTGGAGCAGCTCTGCTCTGGAGCCAGGCTGAGAGAGCTGGGCTGGGGCAGCCTGGAGAAGAGAAGGCTCCTGAAGGGGAGACCTGAGAGCAGCTCCAGTGCCTAAAGGGGCTGCAGGAAAGCTGGAGAGGGGCTTGGGACAAGGGATGTAGGGACAGGCCAAGGGGAATGGCTTTAACCTGCCAGAGGGGAGACTGAGATGAGCTCTTAGGCAGAAGCTCTTCCCTGTGAGGGTGCTGAGGCGCTGGCACAGGGTGCCCAGAGAAGCTGTGGCTGCCCCATCCCTGGCAGTGTTCAAGGCCAGGTTGGACACAGGGGCTTGGAGCAAGCTGCTCTAGTGGAAGGTGTCCCTGCCCGTGGCAGGGGCTGGAGCTGGAGGAGCTTTAAGGTCCCCCCCAGCACAAACCAGGCTGGGATCCTATAAGAAGGATCTCACTGACCCATTGACTCTTTCACCCCTCAGAAATACGACTATGACAGCAGCACCGTGCGGAAGAAGTTCTTCAGGGAGGCCCTGCTGCAGATCACCATCCCCTTCCTGCTGAAAAAGCTGGCGCCGACCTGCAAGGGGGTAAGAGGGTGAAGTCTGGGGTGAGGGGGCTGGAGCATCCCTCCCTACTGCCCCCCTGGCTGAGCAGCCTCTTTCCCCATGGCAGGAATTAGCCAAGTTTCAGGAGCTGATCTTCGAGGACTTTGCCAGCTTCATCCTGGTGGAGAACACTTACGAGGAGGTCGTGCTACAGTCGGTGATGAAAGACATCATGCAAGGTAGAGCCCTGCAGTGCCAGGGAGCTCCAGCACTCGGGGTGGGTGCTGGGTGTAGTCAGTGCAAGCCAAGCCTGGGCTCAGCATCACCTGCAGGGTCCATGATGGGTGCTGGGTACCAGCGGAGGGAGATCATAGAATCATGTGGGTTGGAAGGGACCTTAGAGCTCATCAGGTTTCAGCCCCTGCCACGGGCAGAGACCCCTTCCACTAGAGCAGCTTGCTCCAAGCCCTGTGTCCAACCTGGCCTTGAACACTGCCAGGGATGGGGCAGCCACAGCTTCTCTGGGCAAGATAACCCCATGCAGAATACTGGGAATGCAGAAGGGAAGGTGCTCCTCAGCAGGGTGCTGGGGGAGGCTGCATGAGGATGGATGACCCCATGCAGGATGCTGGCAGCATCTTCCCCCCCATCCTTCCCACTGTCAGAGCTGAGTGGTGCGACGCTGAACTGGCTCCATACCGCCAAAGGGCAGCAATGGGGTAGATGCCTGGATTTGGTGGGCTCTGCCCCATGCCCACAGCCCCTCTGACCCCTCTCTCGGTGCCCGCAGCTGTGAAGGAGGCGGCCGTGCAGCGCAAGCACAACCTGTACCGCGACAGCGTCGTGATGCACAACAGCGACCCCAACCTGCACCTCCTGGGCGAGAGCATCCCCATGGAGTGGGGGGACGAGCCCAGCTCCCAGCCCGAGGCCGAGCCGCAGGGCGACCGGCGCCGCAGGGCCAAGCAAGTGGTGTCGGTGATCCAGGATGACGACGGGCTCCTGCCCTACGCCGTGGGCGCCGAGGCGCTGCTGCAGCCCGGGTCCCCGCAGCCCCCGGAGCCGGAGGAGCCACCGCCGGATGGGGTGGAGGAGATCCGGGAGGCGCTGGCCAAGCAGAGCCGCGGGGGTGCCGGTGAGGTGGAGGAGCGGCTGAGGAACGGGACTGACGCCAAGCGGGAGAGTGGTGCCACCGAGGAGGTGGCGGTGGAAGCGTCTGTCCCAGGGGATGTCCCCTCCCAGGGTGCAGCCAGCGATGGGGACAGGGTGCACCACGCCACAGCGGCATCGCCTGCGCCTGCGGCTGATGTTGTGTCAGGGGCTGGGGATGCTGCAGCGGCATCAGCGGTCCCTGGAGCCGAGCTTCCATCAGGGGCTGAAGTGCAACTGCCTGCACCAGCATCACCCGTGCCTGGAGGTGATAGCACACCAGGAGCCAGTGTGCAACCGGCTGCACCAGCATCACCCGTGCCTGGAGCTGATACCCCATCAGGAGCCAGGGTGCAGCACACCATGCCGGCATCACCCAAACCCAGAGCCGATGTCCCACCAGAGGGCAAGCTGCCCCATGGTACACCAGCATCACCTGCACCCGAAGCCAAGACCCCATCACCGTCCACCGGCTCAGTTTGCCATCAGCCCAGTGACAAGGAGACAGGCGAGGAGGTGGCTGTTACCCCCCCACAGCCCCCAGGCACGACAGAGAGCGGTGAGGGGGTGCAGACAGAGTTCTAGCCTGGCCCCCCCACCATGGACTGGCCCTGGTGATGCTGGGGGTTGGGATAGGGGGAACAGGACCCGCTGTGCTGCCGGGGATGGAGGGCAGTGCTGTGGGAAAGGGAGGGGATGGGAAACACCAAGACCTTATTGCCTACGGGGGGGGAGACCCCGCTGCTGTGCGGGGCTGGCTACAGCCAAGTGGTCCTATTGGGTCAGACTGGGGAGGCCCCAGCCCGGGGTCCCCCCTGCACTCTGCTCTGTCCTTCTTCTGCCTTAGTTTCTTCTTTTCTAACGAGGAGATGCTTTATCTGCCCCCCGAGCACTGGGGCACCCGGGGGGAGGCTGGCACTAGCCCTGCTGTGGATGGGTGCACGGGATGCTCCCAGCTGCCCCAGGGATCGGCCACTGGTCCCAGTTGAGGGCTTCCTGGGAATGCCCACCAGCAGTGCACCCATGGCCTAGGGATGCCAATGGGATGATGGAAAATGTGATGACAGGGATACAGCAGCACTGGGTGGCTTGCACTGCTCCTGATGGGGTGAGAACTGGGGCAGGCGTGGGGTAACAGCACCCAGGCTGGGGCAACTGCATCCAAACTGGGATAACAGCACCCAGGCTGGAGTAACTGCATCCAAACTGGGATAACAGCACCCAGGCTGGGGTAACTGCATCCGAACTGGGATAACAGCACCCAGGCTGGGGTAACTGCATCCAAACTGGGGTAACAGCACCCAGGCTGGGGTAACTGCATCCAAACTGAGATAACAGCACCCAGCACCCATCCCTGGCCGCCCTCACTCACCCCAGGCCCTTCTAGCAGCTAAGTTCAGATTAAAAGCTCAGCAGTGAAGGTGATGCTCACCCCATGTCTCCAATGGGACTGGGCTGCCTGGATCCAGGCAGAGGAGGGATCCCAGCTCTTGCTTCCCAGTCCTGTGCACAGATGATGGCTCCAGCTGTAGAGCTCTGGCCAGCGCAGTGCTGGTGGGGCAGAGCTGGCATCCGCTGTGGGGCCAGGGACAGGCACAGCCCCATGCAGAGGTGCTGGTGGGGTTGGCAGAACTCGTGTGTCAGTGTGCTGTGTGCCTGGAGGGACCAGCACCCTGACACCTGCCTGTATTTTAGGTGCTGCTGTTTCTGCCTCTGAAGGGGGGGTGGCCAGCCTGAACCCCCCCCAAAGTGCCTTGCTTGGGGAACTTAAAACCTGTCTCTTCCAGGATATTTTATTAAGAAAGTTATACAAATGTTTAAAAATATGCTTATAATAATTAATAAAATGGAAAAGCTTTATTTAAAGCCAGAGGAGACTGTGCTCATTGCTGAACCCAGCCCTGGGGCTGTGCTGGAGGGGTAGGGATGGGAGAGTCTCCCTGTGACTGGGGGTCTCCACTGTGATTGGGGGTCCCCCACTGTGACTGGGGGGGTGACACATCCAACACAAGCCAGGAGCTGAACCACTGAGATGGTTTTATTAAAAGGGGTGTCCCGAAGCAGCAGCAAGAGGCCCCAAAACAGCAGCTTCCCCTCAGCATGGCCACAACTTGGGGGCTGCTCCCACCCCATCCCTGAAGCACTGGGAGGGGGGACCCATCAGGACCCCCTGTTCTCCCTAGAAGGCACTGTGTGAAGAGGGGCTTGGTGCAGGGCAGCGCTGGGCAGGAGGGCACAGGGGTACCGGTCCCCTATATCCCCATCCCCATCACTGCACCATTCCCATTGCAGCCAGGATGAACCTTGCAGTGGTGGGGGGAGGAAACAGCACCCCCCCCCCTTCATCATCACCCAGCCAAAGCTCCCTGAGAGCTGGGGGCAGCCACCAATGGACGGTGGCCATGGGGCTCCCCTTCCCCAGCAATACCCACCCTGAGTTGAGCCAGTCCCTGGCTGCTGCGTCCTGCACAGCACAGGAGGAGAGACCCGGTAAAGTGACAGCAGCAATTCCAGACAAAGAGCAGGAAGTGTGGAGCATCCCATGGGAAGCGACTAACCCCGACCGAGCAGGGGGTACACCACGAAATAGCCCAGTGTGGAGCCCGCGATGGCCCCAAGGAAGATCCAAGCGTTGTAGGACATCACCGCCAGCATCACCATGTAGCCCAGCACCACCTGCACCACATGGAACAGCGTCTGACCAACATGGTACTGAAACCACCTGTGGAAGAGCCATAGAATCACAGTGGTTTGCGTTGGAAAGAACCTTAAGATCATCCAGTTCCAACCCTCTGTAATAATAGAATCAACCAGGTTGGAAAAGACCTTTAGGATCACCAAGTCCAGCTGTTCAAGGCCACCACTAACCCATGGCATGGATGGCCTCGTCTACATGGTTTGAGAAACCCCATAAGCAAAGGGCTGGGGCAGCTGGAAGCTTCCCCCTTACCCTGCTGGTATCCCGGAGCATCCAGAGATGGGTTTGGGAAGTGGGGTACGGGATGGGGGCGGCAAACAGCAGCGCAGGGGGAAATCCTGCTCCAAAGGATACTGGCAGTAAGAGCATCCTCAGGCATGGTTTGGGATTAAATACAAGAGGAAAAACTCAGGGCTTGGCTCCAAGGGTGGGAAGGGAAAGCCTGGGTCAGCCTTGCTGGGGTGCCTGAGCCCATTCCCAAAGCACAGGGACCCTCCTGCACGATAGCTCCTGGGGGAATGTGATCCTTTACTAAGCTAAAACCACCCTGGATATCTCCCAAAGGACTCGCAGAGGGCAGGATTCCCCTGGGGCCACCTCCTGCAGCTGTCCCACCCCTCCCTGCGAGCTCAGCACTCCAGGGCTGGCTCTTTCCAGCCTCCCTCCCTCCCAGGGGGCCACATCCCCATCCCTGATCTCCCCCCCCACCAAGGGTGCGAGGGGTCCCTGTGGTACCTGCCCTGCGTGGGGCTGGGGGCCCCCTCCTCCGGCTCCAGCAGCGGGTCCTGGCTGAGGCTGGGGGGCAGCTCCCGCAGCGCCCGCCGCAGCAGCACGGCCTTGCCCATCTTGATGGCTTCATAGAGCATGGAGAGCAGCAGGATCACCAGCACCGAGAGCACCATCCCTGCAGGGAAACACCCATGGGCACGCACTGGCGTGGGGGGAGAGGTGGTGGCAACCAGTACAAAGTGCTTGGGAATAGAGCTTGGACATTGCCCCATCCCTGGCAGTGTTCAAGGCCAGGGTGGACACAGGGGCTTGGAGCAAGCTGCTCTAGTGGAAGGTGTCCCTGCCCGTGGCAGGGGTTGGAGCTGGAGGAGCTTTAAGGTCCCTTCCAACACAAAGCACTCTGCGATATCCATGGGATAAAGTAGAGGGAATGGGCTCCCAGGACTGGAATTGGGCAGCAGGTTGGTGAAGCACTGGAAAATGGTGTATTTAGCCCAATTCCTCCCTCTAAATTCCTAGGGAGTATTTTTTTGGAGGGGGATTGCTCTGAAAAGAATCAGCATCTTTGCATCAACTCCACTAAAAAAACTGGGGGCTAAAATGTGATTCTGGGATAATAAAAGGAAAACCAGAAATGGAAGCTGATCCAACACTGACCTGTGGGGGCTGGCAGGGCTGGGGGGGGTGATTCCAACACCTCCCTGTCTGCTGCTCTTGGGCTGGGAGGATGGAGCCTGCAGTGCCCTGAGCTCTGCCCTGAGCCCTGCACACAGTAAGTGCCCCAGGGTTAATGCTGGGGTTCTGCTCTTCACCGTTCCTGACAGGAGTGCAAAGCTGCTCCTCGGTTCTGTGCTCCACATCCGTTCTTCCAGGCGGAGAGCACAGGCAGTGGTGCATGGATGCGTGGATGGACGCGTGGATGGACGCGTGGATGGATGGATGGATAGATGGATGGATGGATGCATGGAAGGACAGATGGGTGGACGGACGGATGGATGGATGGATGCATGGATGGATGGATGGATGGACGGACGGATGGACGCATGGATGGATGGATACACGGATGGATGCATGGATGAATGGATGGACGGATGGATAGATGGACGGATACATGGATGGATGGATGGATGGACGGATGGATGGACAGATGGATAGATGGACGGACGGACAGATGGATGGACGGATGGATAGATGGACAGATGGATGGATGGATGGACAGACAGATGGATGGACAGATGGATGGATGGATGGACAGATGGATGGATGGATGGACAGATGGATGGACGGATGGATGGATAGATGGACAGATGGATGGATGGATGGATGGATGCATGTACGGAGGGATGGATGTATAGATGGATGCATAGATGGATGGACAGATGGACAGTGTCTCGGGGCTGGCAGCCTACCTGCGGGGGTGTGGACACTCCAGAAGTCAAAGAGCAGCACTGCCGTATCCGAGAAGTAGAAGGACATCTGGAAGAGAGGCCAAAGAACTGGCTTGGGGTGATGGGCACAGGGCTTAGGGGACCTGCGTCTTCAGCAGGTCCATGCAACATCCCCATCCCATCCCCCAGGGCTGAGCCCAGCTGGGGATTTACCCAATGCTGCAATCGTTTTTTCCAGTTTCTGGAACGGGAAGAGGAACTTGAACTGAAAAATGAGAGTCATGCTGGGCAGGCTTAACTGTGCCCTTGACTTCCTGCACAGGTCCTGTGTGCGTCTGGACTGGTGAGAAAAACCCAGTGAGCACTGCCAGGCATGGGGCAGCCACAGCTTCTCTGGGCACCCTGTGCCAGCGCCTCAGCACCCTCACAGGGAAGAGCTTCTGCCTAAGAGCTCAGCTCAGTCTCCCCTCTGGCAGGTTAAAGCCATTCCCCTTGGCCTGTCCCTACAGGCCCTTGTCCCAAGCCCCTCTCCAGCTTTCCTGCAGCCCCTTCAGGCACTGGAGCTGCTCTCAGGTCTCCCCTTCAGGAGCCTTCTCTTCTCCAGGCTGACCCAGCCCAGCTCTTTCAGCCTGGCTCCAGAGCAGAGCTGCTCCAGCCCTCGCAGCATCTCCATGGCCTCACTCCAACAGCTCCATGTCCCATTCTATGATTGCGAGAGATGAGCCAAGGCTTCATTAGCTCAGATTTGAGAAGGGAAGGTCTGTGGGAGGCAGACAGAGGCTGGTGGACACCATCCACAGCCTGATCACAGCCACCCTCTGCTTCCCTTTGCCTCCCAGGGGTTTCTCTGTTGAAGCACCCAGAGCCACAAGCGCAACCGCCTGACCATGGGCTGGTCCAGGGATGCCTCCATGGCAGAGCAGCATCGGTACAAGCTGGGATCTACAAAGGCATCAACCCACTTTCCTTATCACACTGAAACAGGAGGAGCGAGTATTGCTGTTGCATAAAGAACCCTCCCACAGAGCTGGCACCGTGCTGCCAAGCCTTGCTTGGTTTCACCATCAAAACCCAGGACTTTTGTGGGGTTTTTCTCCTCCCTTTGGTGAACCTCTCCAGGGAGTGTCTGTGGGGCTCGTGCCCTCCCCTCTGCTGTTACCCCGTTACTGACACCAGCAGATGCAGCCAACAGGACTGGCCTTGGCCAGAAATACCATCCAACAACTGGGCGTCCACGCTACAACAGGCTCTAATTACACCCTTTAGCCACTCCTCACCCTTGCACATTACCATATGTAATTGGCTCACAGCTTTAAGCTTCCTTTGGCAACAGATTCATGATAATTAGATTTAAATAAAGCTATTTCTCCTCTACAGGTTTCAGCCACAAGTGGGAAGCACCTTGTAAGGAGCAGGTAACTACTTCAGTGACAAGGGAACACAAGTGATGAGCAGAAGATCCCTTCTGCTGCCCCAGGTGTCCCAGCCTGGGGTGAAGCGAGGTCTTCAGGTACCCAGTGTGGCCGTGAGGCCAAAACGCCTCTTGCCCAGCGAGATGCTGCAAGAGACCTGGAGAGGGGCTTTGGCCAAGGGCCTGTAGGGACAGGCCAAGGGGAATGGCTTTAACCTGCCAGAGGGGAGACTGAGATGAGCTCTTAGGCAGAAGCTCTTCCCTGTGAGGGTGCTGAGGCGCTGGCACAGGGTGCCCAGAGAAGCTGTGGCTGCCCCATCCCTGGCAGTGTTCAAGGCCAGGTTGGACACAGGGGCTTGGAGCAAGCTGCTCTAGTGGAAGGTGTCCCTGCCCGTGGCAGGGGTTGGAGCTGGAGGAGCTTTAAGTTCCTTTCCAACACAAACCAGGCTGGGATTCTATGAAAACACAAACCCAGGCTGTCTGGCACATCCCAACCTGCTGCTCCAGTCCAACTGGGATACCCGGCCCTGCACAGTGGGATGAGCCTGTAGGAACTGCAGCTCATTGACCCCTGCCTTGCAGAGCAGCATGGAAAGCAGAACACTGCCACAGGGTGCCCAAGCTGCAGTCTCACACTGGGGACACGGTGTCCTGGGGAGGATGCTCCAAGAGCTCCATGGCCACCCTTGGGACCTTGCAGGGGGCTGGTGGCAGGAAACTGGGGGGGGGGGGGGGGGGGGGGGGGGCAGTAGCCTTAAACATCACCCAGTGACGTTCAGCAAGGGCCCAAGTACTGGTACAGGCTGGGGGTGAGCTGCTGGAGAGCAGTTCAGCTGAGAGAGACCTGGAACTGTTGGTGGATGATCAGTTAAGTTGACCGTGAGCCAGCCCGTGCATCCAGGAGGGACAACAGCATCCTGGGGTGCATGGGGAGCAGCGTGGCAGCAGATCAAGGGAGGTGATTCCTCCCCCTCTGCTGACCCTGGTGAGGCCACATCTGGAGAACTGCATCCAGTGCTGGGCTCCTCAGAACAAGACAGACAAGGAGCTGCTGGAGAGGGCCCAGTGAAGGCCACAAGGATGCTCAGGGGTCTGGAGCATCTCTGATGAGGAGAGATTGTGGGAGCTGGGCCTGGTTAGTCTGGAGAAGAGCAGCCAGAGAGGGGATCCCATCCATGCAGATCAGTATCTCAAAGATGGGTGCCAGCAGGATGGTGCCAGACTCTTTCCAGTGGTGCCCAGTGACAGGACGAGGAGCAATGGCCATAAACTAACACACAACAAGTGTCACCTCAACATGAGCAAGAACTTGTTTCCATTGAGGGTATCAGAGCCCTGGCACAGGCTGCCCAGGGGGTTGTGGAGTCTCCCTCTCTGGAGCCATCCACCATGGACACGTTCCCATGTGCCCTGCTCTGGGTGGCCCTGCCCTGGCAGGGGGTTGCACTGGATCATCTCCAGAGGTCCCTTCCATCACAGGTGATGCTGGGATTGCGGGATCACACCTGAGCTCTGGGTGTGAAGTGAACCCACCTGGTGCTGGCGGCTCTCTGAGCTCGTGCTGTGAGCGCCCGGTGTGAGACCAGCGCAGTGACAGCCCCTCCATGGGAGATGGGTCACGGACATGGAGGGAGAGGGAGACGGGTGAGGGGCAGATGGCAGAGCGGAGATGGGGGAGCCTTCAGGGTGGGCATGCAGCAGCACGGGGCTGCGAGGATCACACCGACCGGCTACAGACAGACAGAGCTGCGCGCAGCCCGATGGGCCCCCGCTGTCGGCGGGCTCCGCTCCAGCCCCGTTTAGGCTTGGGGCGAAGGTCGGGGTTCTGCCGGGGCACTGCCCAGCACCCGCCCGCAGCGGAGCGGGGGTCCCGGGCGCTCCATGGGGAGCCAGGGCCGCACCGGGAGGCCGCGGACACACGCCCCGTCCCGTCCCGTCCCGTCCCCTCTCACCTGCATGGCGGCAGCGCGGGGCCCGGCCCGGAGCGGCTCAGCTCGGTTCGGTTCGGCTCGGTTCACCTCGGCTCGGCTCAGCTCGGCTCGGCTCGGCTCGGTTCGGTTCGGCCCGTTCCCGTTCCCGGCCCGTTCCCGTTCCCGTCGCGGGCTCCTGACGCGCGGCGCGGGGCTTCCCGGGAGATGTAGTGCGGGGGGGCGGGAGCGTGTGACGGGGCTGGGCTGGGTCAGCAGGGAGAGGGGAAGGCTCCTGAAGGGGAGACCTGAGAGCAGCTCCAGTGCCTAAAGGGGCTGCAGGAAAGCTGGAGAGGGGCTTGGGACAAGGGGTGTAGGGACAGGCCAAGGGGAATGGCTTTAACCTGCCAGAGGGGAGACTGAGATGAGCTCTTAGGCAGAAGCTCTTCCCTGGGAGGGTGCTGAGGCGCTGGCACAGGGTGCCCAGAGAAGCTGTGGCTGCCCCATCCCTGGCAGTGTTCAAGGCCAGGTTGGACACAGGGGCTTGGAGCAAGCTGCTCTAGTGGAAGGGGTCCCTGCCCGTGGCAGGGGTTGGAGCTGGAGGAGCTTTAAGGTCCCTTCCAACACAAACCAGGCTGGGATTCTATGGATTTGGCATTGCTTGAACCACTCCATAGGCAACTGTGCCCCCCAGAATGCTTCAGCTGCTGCTCTCCCATCCCCTGGTACAGGGTACCTGGCTGCCACTGCTCTGCTGGCACCAGCATCGATCCCCAGCCTCACTGGCACGCAGTAGGGCAGCCTGGACACCCGCGCTATGGGGCAGTGAGCAAGCTCTGCCTTAGCCCCAGACCTGAAGGGTGCTGAGGAAACGGCAGTGCAGCACAAAGCCAGCCGAGACCCGGGGTTTCTGGGCTGTGTACCAGCACCCGGGCTTGGGTGCCACACATAAACCTCTGCCTGCCTGGGGCCAAGCAGCCCAGCGATAGTGGGGTGATAGGCAAGAGAAACAGTGCTGGGAACAGCAAATATAAAGTGATACCAGGGCTGCAGCACGGAGCCAAACAGCTCCAGCCCCTGCCCTTGCCTGACCAGAGCCTTGTGGCAGCCTTGCTGCCCTTCACAGGAGCTGCAGAGTCCAAACAGAGCCAGGACTTGGGGGTTTTGCCTTTTCCACCTCTTTTTAGTACCTGATGGCTGAAAAGGCTGGGAACAGGAGCAGAGAGCAGGCAGCAGTGCATGGACCTGCTTGCCTGGGCTGCCAGGGTCCCTCCTCAGCCTGATCCGTGGATGTGTTCTAAGGCAAAGCAAAGCCCTTTCCTTCCCAAGCTGGCAGTGCTGTTGCTGGGTTTTCTCTTTAGCAAAGTTCCTGATGGTTTGTTTCACAAGCCTCCCCCATCACTCATCAATCAGCACCTTCTCGTATATATAATATATATAATTTATAGAGAAATGACTTTTGTAAACAGCATTCTTCTACTCCAGAAGGGAAGCGTAGTCTGTGCCGTAACGCAGCTACAAACAGGTATCTCCGGGGAGCCCGTTGTCACTCCCAGCCACCAGCATGGCCCCAGCAGGACAGTTCCTGGGTGGGGAGGGCACCGGCTCGGTTTGGGTGTCACCGGTTTCAGCTGAAGCAAACTGGTCCCACTGTGAAACCGAACTGGTGCGAGGTGTCTCCGTTGTGGAACACGGCCAGGTCCCGCAGCGGCAGCAGGGACAGCTCCTCGCTGGCGAAGTGGAAGATGGTGTCGGTGATGGATGAGTCGTTGTCCAGCTGAAATGAGCACAGGGGCAGCTGAGCGGCACCAAAACCCTGGTCTGGTGGCCTGAGGGACCCTCATGGAGCACCCACTGTGCCCCCCCCGCTGGTCTGAGTGCTCCTTGATGCACCCAATGGCCAGGTCTCTATCTCTGGCTTCTCCAGGGAGGTGGCCTCCCCCCTGTCACCCTGAGACACCCCATTCCCTGCCATACCCCAGCCAGCTCCCTAAGATCAACACAGCTCCTTGGTCCTAGGAAGAGGACGCTCTCCATCTCCATCCCCATCCCGCTGCAGGAAGTGGATGCTCCCCATCCCCGTCCCACCATGGGAAGCCTCCCCCACCAGGTCTACCCCAACCCCTGGTGTGCAAACATGAGCCAAGGGGCAAATGCTGGGGAAGGGAGCTCCGTCTGGATCTGCCTGCAGGAGGGCTCACCACGCAGCCCTGCAGGCTGGCTGCATAGCTCTGCTCCCGGGAATCGGCCAGGAAGCGGATTTCTTTCTGGAGCTGGGGCTGGCCCTGCTCCGGGGCCGGTCTGCAGGAGTAGGAGACCTTCTGTGTGACCAGGCGGCTGTGCAGGCGCAGGAACCGGAGCTGCACTGCGCTGGCCCCTGTGTACTCCAGCTACGGGCAATGAGAGAGGAACCGGGTAGTGGGAGCTGCATGGATCTAATGGAGGAACCTGTGCTCCCTTCAGTTGAAAGCTGGGATTCAGCTGTCTGCTGAAGCACTGGTTTGGGTTTTCTTTGCACAGATGGCACGACCCCTGTGCCTGGGCATTGCACAGTTGGAGACCCCCAGCCCCGTGAGATGGGTTTTGCATCACATCGGGCTGGGTACTCACCAGGAAGCCCCCAGGCAGGGTGCTGAACCACTCGAAGGTGTTCTCAGAAGTGTAAGTGCTCAGCCAAGCCTTGATGGGGACCTGGGGGCAGTGGGGACCAGGTCACACTGTCCCAGCAGGACAAGAAGCCAGGGATACCAAAGCTGCCCCCGCAGTCTGGTCACACACCATGACCAGGACCTGCTCCCACAGCTCCCTGTGACAGCAGCAGCCACCACAGCAAGGGACTGGCCACACCGTCCCTTCTCCAACCCCAGCAACCTGTCTTTACTGGCCCCAAGAGGTAACACTGGGCTGAAGCCGCCCCATACCTGGTTGTGGACGGGGGCTATGCAGGTCTCACCCCCCGCTGTGAAGTTGCAGAAGGCCACCAGCGCATCCTGGGGGCTGCCCTGATTGGGGTCGATGTGGTATTGCCCTGGAGGGAGGCAGAGGGGAGCTCCTGGCACCAGGGTTTTGGCATGGGGAGGATGCCACACGGTGCCATCCCACCTCAGCTTGTGGTGTATCCCTGGCTGCAACCTCCATCCTCTTGGGATGCAGCCTGGCTGCTCCCCCATTCCTCCAGGGATGGAACCCAATTGAGCTCATCCCCTACATCCTAATCCCCTGTTAATGCTGGTGTAACACTGCCTGGGGCTGGGTTCCCCCCCGTGTGCACCCCGGTACCATCAGGGAGGTGAGGGTGAGCCAGCAGCAGCTCCTTGCAGGTGGCCGCCGGGTTGGCTTTGGTGCCATTGGGATGCTCCACAAGGGCTTGCAGCTCCTGGCTCAGGGTGTCCAGCAGAGCCCAGACCGCAGTGTAGTTCAGGTGGTTGGAGGGATAAATTAGGTGCTAAAGGAAAAGGGACATAACCAAGCTGATGTTAGCCCCTCGCTCTGGTTTGGGTGAGGAGCATCATCAGGAGCTCAGGGAGGAGCTGGGACATGCAGAGAACAAGTGTGGTGGGAGAGGGCTTAGCCATATCTGCTTGCTCTTTGTACAAGGGTCCTTATGCACACAGGACTTAGAAGCAGTGGGACATGGGACACCATCACTGTCAGCCCCTTCCCTCCCTCATGGCACCCATCAGAGCAGGGATGGGAAGCTTTGGTGGCACCACATGGGGATGGGATCCCCTTGTCCCCATGCACTCACCCATAGCTCCTCTCTGGACAGCATCAGTACAGGTCCTCTGGGGCCAGGGGGGCCAGGGGGGCCCTGTGTGACAATGACAACGCTGGTGACAGTGGCTGCTGCCCCTGAGCCCACCGCCACACTCACAGCTGCTCTGATGGTGCCATCCCCATGCCATGGCACCCACAGCACTGCGGGAGCAAGGGACCCGTGTTCTGGCACAAGGGACATTGGGGACCCCACTTACTGGCAGCCCTGGTGCGCCCCTGGGTCCCGGCAGCCCTGGGAAGCCTTTCAGGCCCTGCCAAAGGAGGAGGTGGAAGAGGGCAGAGAAGCAAAGGGTGAGATGCTGCTGTGTGGAGCTGCACCCTGGGGTGCCCCATGGGACCACCCCACACCTCAGGGACAGGGCAGGAGGGGAGGGTGCCCATGGCAGGGCTGAGCCCAGCTCCAAGCGCTCCCCTGTACTCACTTTGGGTCCAGACAAGCCCTGGAAGAGAAGGACAAGGCCCAGGGAAGTGGGAGGCAGGTGGGACTGAAGCCCCATCCCAGCGGGATGAGATCCCTTTTGGGGAGATATCCCCAAACCTGATGGGAGGGTGAAGGACTCACCGGTGTCCCGGGGGTGCCAGGGTGTCCCTGTGTGCCGGGGGGGCCAGTGTCACCCTGAGAAGGCACCAGAGGAGGTCAGGGCATCCCCCAGCACAATGTTCTCCTACAACACAGCCTCTTCCCCAGGCAGATTTGGCATGGAAAGATGAGGAATTCACCCCAAATACTCATCTCCTGGAGGTCTCCTTCCATCCTGCCCTTACCTGCTGTCCCTTGGGTCCTGGCCTTCCAGGGATGCCCTGGGGTCCCAGCTTGCCCTAGGAGACAAAGGTGTCACGCAGGGTGACAAGGGACCAAGGGGAGGGAGGAAAAGAGCAAACCCCTTCACGTACCTTGAAGCCATCGTCCCCTTGCTGGCCCTGCTCCCCCGTGCTGCCCTTCTCACCCTGGGAGAGACAGGGAGAGCTCTGGTGGCAAAGAGGGTGGAAACCCCTCCAGGGACACCAGGCAGGGTGGGGGCTTTGCCCCAAGGGTGGGCATCAAAACCTTGCTCTAGTTCATCATCATCATCATCATCATCTACTCATCAAATCAATGGAGGCTTTGCTTGCTGCATGACCCTGGCAGGAGGGGGACATTTCCCAGGGCCCAACATTTCTGGCCTCCAACAAGAAGCTAAAAATGGGCAATTTATGAAGAAAAACCCAAGCCCATCCTTTGTATTTGGTAGAATTCACTGTGCCCATAGGGGGGAAGGAGGGAGGTGATGGAGCATCTCCCTCTTCTGCTCAGCTGCGGGTCTGAAAGGCTTTTACCCCAGACTGAAATAGCACTCAGGAAAAGCCTCAGTTCCCCAAACCTGCCCAGCTCTGTCCTTGCTGATTGCCCTGGAGTGGGTGAGGAGCTCTCAATGCACTTAAAGCTGTATTTATTACCAGGGTTTCATTCTCCTGATGGCTGTGAGGAGCTATGGGCCCCCAGGGACTGCCTATCCCTGGCAGCTGATGGATGGGGCCATAAGGATGAGCTTGGCCTCTCTGCCCAAGGTTATATCCATCAGTGCATCAGTAAGCACAGAAGAGGTACGTGCTTCTGCTGTGTCAGCAGCCTGAGAGCAGGGATTGAACTGCCTGCTGCTGCTTGCAGCTCCAGGAGGATGGAAGATGCTTTGGAGAGTCTAAAGGTCCCAGCACCCAGGGACCTGGTGGGCAAGCCCCAAAGATGCTGCAGTGATCAGGGTTCAAGAAGAGGGGACGAAGTGATGGCATCCAGCAGGTTAAATGCTGACCCCAGTGCTCAAGAGCCTGGTACATGTCACCTACCTTGGGTCCTTTCAGTCCAGGGTCTCCTTTCATGCCCTTCAGCCCTGGGATGCCCTAAGGGAGAAACAGAGTGGTTCTGCATCACCCTGTGCTGAGCTGCTCCCGTTGGCAAGGAGCAACCTTGCCATGGGTGAGGATGCCACCAGGATTCTGGGAATTTCGGGCAGTTTTAGGAACTTGGAGGCAGCTTTAAAAGCTTGAGGTTTAGAGACTCGTGAGGCCAGGTTAGACACAGGGGTTGGAGCAAGGTGTCCCTGCGCATGGCAGGGGATGGAACTGGATGAGCTTTAAGGTCCCTTCCAACCCAAACCAGGCTGGGATTCTGTGATGCACTGGAAGGAAAGTGTTTGGTCTCCAGAGGAACTGATTGGCAATGATGCAATTTGCCTGACTGCACACAGACAGTGTGTAGCTGGGGTGAAACTGGGAAGGAGAAGGCAAGAGAAGGTGGATGAATGATGGATACATGGATGGAACACCTCAAAACTTGGCTCATTTTAAGTCTCTCCTTTGGTTGTCCATAGAGCTGGGTTGCACCGTGATGCCTGGGGGGGGGGGGGCAGCTGGCACCCCAAAACCTCCCAACTTGATACTCACATGGGGTCCTTGGGGTCCCTGGGGTCCTTCCAGCCCCTTGTCACCTGGATGGCCCTGAAATGCAAAGGTGAGAGGCCCTGGCTGGTGTGAGAGCAGGGCAGGAGCGATGCTCTGGTGCCTCCTGCAGGGAGAGCAGCCCATGGGGGTGCGGGAGACCTCCCTTGGGCTGGCAGGGGACACGGGGCCCTCCAGCCACATGATGCCAACCTACCTTGTGTCCCCGGGGTCCCCTCGGGGGCTGGAGGCCCGCCTTGCCTCGCTTGCCCTGTGAATAACAGAAGAAAGCCTCAAGGGCAAGTCAAGCCTGTTAAAGGCACTAAGCCAGTTCCCCCGCATCCCCCTTGCTCCCCTTCCAGGGATGCTGAGCCCCAGCAAACCGGGACCCCTCTGCAAGGCCTCCAAGCATCAGCCTCCCATCACTATGGGGACAGCAGTGTCATTTACCTGTTTGCCAGCTTCTCCCGGGACTCCTTGTTGTCCTTCACGCCCCACATCACCCTGGGGGAAGAAAAGATGTGGGTCACCAGCAGCCTGGCCACATCCTGGACCAGGGAAGAGGGGCTGCTATGGGACCCTGGGGATGGACACCAAGGCCATGGTGCAGAGCTGGCCACTGAAGGGAAGTCCCCTGTGTCCCCCCCAAGGGCACCTAAGCCAGGATGGAGGCAGACCTATGGGGCTGAACTGGGGAGACCTGCCAGCCCCTCACCCCAGAGCCAGCCAAGGCAGCCCAAGGGTGTCCAAGGGCCCTGCGTTTGCCAGGCATGGTTGAGCAGTTGCCTTTACAGTAGGGAAAACCAGGTCTCCTTGGGGTGATTCATGCTGGTTTCCATGGACCACAATGGGGTTGACCTGCTCAGGCTTGGCCAACCCCATACCTGGTGGCTGGTCCCCCTCAGTGCCATCTGCAGAGGAGGATTTTGGAGGTACCTTTTCTCCTTTGCGGCCTTTCCACCCTTCAGGACCGGCTTGCCCTGGAGACCCCTAAAAACCCAAATGAGAAGGAAACCCCTCTGTAAGGATGCTGCAGCAGGGATGCCCCACCTGTCCCAGTGTGCACAGGAGGATGCTCTAAGCTGAGAAGCAGAGCACGGATATTTCAGAGGGAGCAGGAGATGCTGCCCATGGGGGACATGGGCAGCACCCATTGCTGCTGCAGGGATATCCCAGCATCCCACCACCTGTGCCAGGAGCCCAGCTCCATCCTGCTCCTCACCATTGGTCCTGGTACTCCTGGCTCGCCTGGCTCCCCTTTTGCACCTGCCAGGCCCTAGGAAGGAAACCAGGAATCAACCCAATGCTGACAAATAAACTCCAGGGTTATCCGCTGGGGCAGCTCTTACCTCAGTGCCGCTCAGCCCTGTGGCTCCAGCTTCACCCGGTGGCCCCAGAGGACCCTGAATTCATGTGGGGACAGAACAGGAGGCTGGCATCAGCTCTGGGCTATTTGTAAGGCAGGAGGGCAAGTACAAGCCTCTGCCTTGCGCCAGGGTCTGCAGTGGGGTTGTTCCCCCCACATGCCAGGGATGTCCCCATGGCAGAGATGCGGTTGCTGTTACCTGCTGGCCTGGCTGGCCCTTGGCACCCACCGATCCTCTGGCTCCTTGGTGCCCGGTGTATCCCCGCAGCCCGGGGGCACCCACCAGCCCCATGGCACCCGCTGCGCCCTGCAGTACACATACAGACCATGCACCCACTGCACCCTAGCCCAAACCTGCCTAGAGCTGGGGCAGAGGAGCTGCACCTTGAGGGGCTTTACCCAACAATAACCCCCCGTATTCCTGGGGCTTATTCCATGTGCCAACTTATCCCAGCAAAGTAATCATGCAAATTAACCACAAAACCATGGAAGGGTTTGTGCTGGAAGGGACCTTAAAGCTCCTCCAGCTCCAACCCCTGCCACGGGCAGGGACACCTTCCACTAGAGCAGCTTGCTCCAAGCCCCTGTGTCCAACCTGGCCTTGAACACTGCCAGGGATGCCAAGGACTTATCCTGCCTGGGCAGAGCAGCACTGCAGCATGGGGAAACAAGGATGCAAATGGGATTTATCCTGCAGCAGAGTGCAGGCATCACTAATACAGCTGGGGCTCTGTGCATGGCAGGGCTACAGCCATGAAACGTATCCAAAGGCAGCTCCCTTACAGAGACCTGCAGAACTGCTTTGGGAAGGCAGATGAGGAGGAAGCCAAACACCCTGGACCTGCCTCAGGCAGGCTCTGAGAGCCAGGCATTAACTGCACAATGGTGTGGCACTTCTGCAGTGTTTAACAGCTCTATTAAAGTGCCTTTATGGAGCTTTGGCTCTGGGGAACGATGACTCAGTTTCAAACCCATTGCAAAGCAGGACCTGCAGCAGAGCTGCCTCTGTGGCCAGCCGCTGGGTGAGGCACAGCCCCAGCCCCAGGCTCTGTGGCTCAGGGTGCCACCAAACCTCTTTCCCAGGGAGGTTTTGCATGGTCAGGGCCAGTACTTACCACTGGACCAGGTTTGCCGACATCTCCCTTGGGTCCATCATCTCCAGCAGGTCCCTATGGTGATGGTGGGGATTTAGAATAAGCCTGACACCACCCCGTGGTGCTTCCTGCTCGGGTGTTTTAACCCTTGTACCATGTTCAACTGGCCAAGGCACACGCCTGGGCAGCACCTGAGCAGTGAACGTGCTTTGATGGCAGGGATGATTTTGGGAGCATCTAAGCATCTCCTGGGAGTCAGTGCCAAGATGTGAGGCATTAAAACCCCTCCTCGCTTCTGACCCCTGGCCTGGCCAGCTAAGGGGCAATAAATCCTTTGGCTTTGGTTTGTATTGGAAGAGATGAAGCACGAGGGAAGCCTTTGGCAGCTCCCAGCTCTACAAGAGCCCAGGTATCAGTACCTCTGGTCCAGCAGCACCAGCAGGTCCAGGCATGCCCTGTGGTCCTGGATCTCCCTGGGGAAGAAGGAGGAACAGCTCTGTCCCCAGCAAACCCCTTCCTTGCCTTGTTGGCTTTGGATCTCATGTAGGGAGGGCCCCATAGCAGGTCCCATAGGTCACCAGCCTGCCCAGGTCTGACCCAGCTCCTGCCCCACAACCAGACCTTGGGCAAAGGGTAGGAAAGAGTACTTCACCCAGAGATAAGGGTTGGAGCCATCACCCCACGGTACCTTCACTCCTTTGGGACCATCGAGTCCAGGAGCACCTCGAAGACCGATCCCACCCTGTTCAGGGCACAAGCAAAGGAGCAGCATGGAGTCAATCCTGCCCAGGGCTCCCAGTCACACACGTGTCCCCTTCCAGGTCTGTGCTTGGCCGGAAGGGGAGGAGGGACATGATGTGACTCACAAACCGTCCTCTGGCTCCTGCAGGTCCCACATCTCCACTGACACCAGCCTGGCCCTGGGACACAGAGGGAGATGTGCTCAGCATTGACCCAGACTGCCCAGCAAGGCGCAGACAGCATCATGGGGCTGTTTGTGTTGGAAGGGACCTTAGAGCTCACCCAGCTCCAACCCCTGCCACAGGCAGGGACACCTTCCACTAGAGCAGCTTGCTCCAAGCCCCTGTGTCCAACCTGGCCTTGAACCCTGCCAGGGATGGGGCAGCCACAGCTTCTCTGGGCACCCTGTGCCAGCGCCTCAGCACCCTCACAGGGAAGAGCTTCTGCCTAAGAGCTCATCTCAGTCTCCCCTCGGGCAGGTTAAAGCCATTCCCCTTGGCCTGTCCCTACATCCCTTGTCCCAAGCCCCTCTCCAGCTTTCCTGCAGCCCCTTCAGGCACTGGAGCTGCTCTCAGGTCTCCCCTTCAGGAGCCTTCTCCAGGCTGCCGCAGCCCAGCTCTCTCAGCCTGGCTCCAGAGCAGAGCTGCTCCAGCCCTCGCAGCATCTCCATGGCCTCCTCTGGGTTTGCCCCAACAGGCCCAAGTCCAGACTATCCTCATGTGCCAACAAGACCCAACATTGGAGTCCTGCCCATGGGACACAGAACGCCTGAATTATGAAGCTTTGCCAGTTCCCAGCACTTTCTATGCTGTGGGTGCCAGGCTGAGGGTGCACTGGGAGCTGGGCTGAGGCAGCCCCTCTCTATGTACTTGCCAGCAAACCTTCATGTCCCTTCTCTCCTTTATGGCCTTGTCCTCCACGTTCCCCTGTAGCAGCTCCTGGTCCTGGTGCTCCAGGAAGGCCCCTGTGGCCAGCATCACCCTGCTCAGGGGTGAAGACAGAGGTGCCACCACAAAGAAGAGAAAGGAATAGCAATAACATGAGCTTCTGCTTGGAGATGCCGTTTCACCCTCTCACTGGGTGCCGCAGACGTGTTCTCTAGGGTGCTCAGGTGATGCCAGCTCTGAGCCCTGCATCTCCAGGGGTCCTCAGCCATGGGGACACCCCTGTACTGCTTCAGCCCCCACCATGGCAAATGGAGTGGTGGAGGCTGAGCAGGCTGTGGGTGTTCCTGAGCTGCTTCAAGGAGGTACAGAGGTAGAGGCACTCACCTTCTGCCCCTGTGGTCCTGGCTCACCCGTGTTTCCAGCATCACCAGCATCACCCTGCCCGGAGGGGAAATACAGCATCAGATCCAGCACCTGCTTCCCAGCTCCATCCCAGGGGGTTAAAAGCTGAGCTCTGACTTTTAGGGCCTTCTCCACCCTCCCCTGGTTGGGATATTGGTGCTGATGGCCCCACAGCTTTACCTGCACCAGGCAGTCACCTATAGCCACGACCTACACTAGCCCAAAGAGCAAGTGAGGACACAGCAGCCGAGCAACACCTCATCCAGCAAAGGGACCCCAAAGCATCAGCTCCCTCCTTTAATGGGGCACCTCAGCCTGTCTGGGGCAGAGCTGCAGCTCTCCGAAGCTGGTGGCACTCAGCACTCACGTACCTCCTTGCCTGGCTCTCCAGGTCTCCCCGGTAGCCCCTCGGGCCCATCTTCCCCTGGCTCCCCAGGGTCCCCTCTGATGCCTGGAGCTCCACCGGTTCCTGCCTCTCCCTGGGCAGGATGAAGACAACGGGGATGATTCTGCCTCTGCCTGTCATCATTTCCCACCACCCCAGATTGCCTCGCGTCAGGTACCCAAACCATGCCCAGCAACATAAACCTATGAGCGTGCTGGGGGTGGGTTTCAAGCCACCCCACTTGGTCCTTACCCACCCCTGCAGCAGCAGGGCCAGGCGAGCCCAGTGCCACCAGTATCACCCCAGCTCCCAGCAGGGACTGACCCGCTTGCCTTTGGGCCCTGGCTGCCCCTCTGCTCCCGGTGGTCCTGGTGGTCCCTGAGGAGGAAACACAGAGCCTGGCCCTGCCATGGGTTGTTCACTGAGCCCTTGGCTCAGCTTTAACCTTCTGGTTTCAATGAGGATCAGAAACCTCCTCCCTCCCTTCCCCATCCTTGGAGAAGGTGCACAGGGAGAGATAGGTTGGAGCAGCCCCAGCTGAGGGGAGGACATGGCTCCTCAGTGATGTACCTGCTCTCCATCCAGCCCGCTGACACCAGCATCCCCAGGATGTCCCATGTCACCCTGCCAGAGGACACGGACATTAGGACAGGTCCCTCACAGACCTTGCTGTCCTGGACACCCAGTGTCTGCAGGAGGGCTGGCAAGGCTCTTCTCGCACCTTGCACCACACATGTAACCCCATCCTGATGGGAAAAGCCAGTGGCCAAAGTGGGAGCAGTTCCCCTATAGCCCTGGGGAGGATTCTGCACTTGAGCAACCAGAGGGAACCCAAGGCTCTGCCTGCCTGGGCAGATCCTGAGGAGCCAAACCACCACCCCCATCCTTACCTTCTCTCCTCTCATCCCTGAAGGCCCTTCAGGTCCATTTGGACCTTCCCGGCCCTGCAGACAAACAACCCATATCAGCAGTGAGGCTTTGCCTTATCTCGGGAGGCCCCTGCATCTCCCAAGCATGGATCTGGGATGCCCCAGCACACCACGGGCAGAGAAGCCATGAACCAGCTTCCCTTCCTCTTCCCTTTGCTTCCTGCAGGAGCTTCAGGGAGCTCCAGCACAATTCCTGCACCCCATCCTACCAGCTGAGGCAGGAGGTTGTATTGGGAATGATGGAAGGAGCCGCATCTGCACTCACCGGGTACCCAAACGGACCAGCAGCACCAGCAGCTCCAGGAGCCCCTGTTTCTCCTGCTGAGCCAGGCTTCCCGGGAATGCCGTCCAGCCCCCGTGTACCAGGAATGCCCTGCAAGGCCGAAAGACCACTTAAGCCCTCAAAACACAGCGCAGGGTGCAGGGAGGGCAGTGCCAATGGGAGCCCCATGCCCAAAGGAATTGGGTCATGGTACCATCTACATGTGGTGGGTACTGGTGCCTCATCACTGCGGGTGCAGGAGGGCACTTCTGTCCCCATCCCTGGTTGTCACCACCCAGCTACCCAATGCAGGGTCATTCTCTGCCCCACAACCAGCCCAGGGATGAAGCTGCCTTCAAAGGGGACACATCTTACATCCCACCCACTCTGCCTGCAGAGCATCTCTGCAGCTACAGCTTTCCTACTTACAGGCAGCCCTGGAAGTCCTCGAGGACCTGGGTCTCCCATTCTGCCCTGAAACAAGAAGGGTGCTCAGCAGCATGGTCATGGCAAAGGGACACAGGGGACCCTGAGCTGGGTGTCCTTGCACCATCCATGTGTGCCTGGGCCACCTCAATGGTGTCTGTGCAGCATCAGGACAAACCCAGCCAGCAAGAAGCAGGACCAGGGTCCTGCAAAGGGTTCTAGGATCCATGCTGCCAATGCTATAGGTAGCACATGGTGTGTATTGCAGAGTGTTGCCCACCTGCAGGCAGAGGAAGAGGAGCAAGACAGGTTTGGGAAGCACAGGAAGCCCTACCTGAGAGCCAGGAGGACCTCGTGGACCAGGGGGACCTGGCAGGGCCTGGGGAGGAAAGTGCCATCAGAGCCCCACACGCATCCCTGACTGCTCCCCTCTCCCCAGTGTGCAACCCATTGATGCCTATGGCAAAGATTTCTCATTTCCCATCCTCAGCCCAGCAAAGGTGACTTTGCTCAGCGCTTCTCCAGTGGGATGGAGTTAACGGGGGTGGCAGCATCAGCATTCACCTTAGGGCCAGCTTTTCCTGGGAATCCCGGTGGGCCTTGGGCTCCCCTTTCTCCCTGTGAGGAGACGAGAGATTTCCTTTGCTCCCTGTTTCCAAAGCCTGAACTCCCACCCCAGCGCATCCCCTCACTGCTGTGCTGGTGCTGGGTCTCCCAGCCCTACCTTGTCCCCCCTGCGCCCTGGCCTCCCACGGTCACCAGCAGGTCCTGGGTAGCCCTGGGGAGAGCGTGGTGTTGAGGGGTTGGGAGGAGGTTGGAAGGAGGAGGATGCTGAGGCTGAGCCCAGGGAAAAGCAACCCCAGCACTGCAGGAGCCTTGGGAGCCACCCCGAGCCCTGCCGCTGCCTGCGGCTGTCACTTACGTAGGTGCCAACAGGTCCTTGTGGCCCCTCGGAGCCAGGCTTCCCAGGCAATCCCTGCCAGGCAAGAGGAGGCGTCAACAAACCTCTGCTCCCGGGATGCCCACAGGCATCTCCTCACCCTTGGTGTTCGTGTCTGAACTGCCAAGGTCCCCCCATGTGTCCCCACGGCAGCCAAGAGCCTCTCAGGTCTGTTCATCACCACCACCGCTCCAACCAGCCCCAGCTCTCACCTTTGGGCCCAGGGAACCCAGGTCTCCATCAGGTCCAGGTTTTCCCAGAGCGCCCTTTGGAAACATTTGGGAAGGAGGTGTCATGGAGGTGCTGAGATGAGACCAGCCCCACCAAGCCATCACCGCTGCCTCTGTGCTCAGGGGTGGGCATCACTTGGTCCAGACTGGGGTGGTGGGACCAGACTCCGCCACCATGGCCTGTCCTGGCAGCTCCTGCACAGCAGCACCCCATGGCTGGCTCTCTGGTGGGGCTGCTGCTAGGGAAGGTGGCAATTCCACCCTTGGGATCATTGCGAAGCCCAGCCGAGAGCAGGCTCTAAGGGAGAAGCTCTTGCAGCTGCAGGAGCTGCTCTGGGTCTCCAAGGACAAGGGACTGTCCTGCCTGAACCTGTACCACCATTTCCACCTGGGATGGAGCTAGCTTTGATCCCTTCCCAGGACCACCCATGTGTGAAGGGTTTCCAGGGGCTGCCATCCCCATGGAGACCCTGAGAAGATGCAAAGTCCTTTGGAAAGTCAGAATCCCGTGGGAAATGATCCTGCTCTGCCTCAGCTATTTCTGCCATTGAGGCTTTTTAATGTTTTGACATTGACCAGGTCCTCTGGATGCCCTGATCTCCTGCTCATTCCCAAGGTGGGAAAGTCTCATTTCCCCCACCAGTGGCACCAGCCCTATTGACTTCCCACCTAAGAAAATACAGAGTTCATGCAGAAGGGACATTACTGTGTCCTTACTATGGATCCAGGAGGTCCTGTGTGCCCATGGGGCCCCTGCAAGCCAGCAGAACCCTGCAGGAAAGGACAGAAGATGAGCGATGGAGAGAAAGCAGGAGGGATGGAGATGCTCTCTCCTGGCATGGTCCAACACCAACCCAAACCAGAGAGGGAAGTGCCAGGGTTTATTTCCTTTTGCATTTCAGAACAAAGTGATACCAAAAATCCTACAGAAGGGAGAACTTGCCACCAGCCCAGGCTTTGTGCTGGCCCTGCTCTGGGCAGCAGCACCAGCGATGAGAAGTCATTTTGCAATAGGACCATTCTTTCTCCTACGCCCCTTAGCACTATTCTCAGCAGGTCCCTGCCCTAGAGGAGCACCTTTTGGCTGGTCTTGCTCCATCAGGGCCAGCCACCTCTTCCCCTCCGCCCCATGGACATGCTTTTGAGGCACATCCCAAGGGGATTGAGTTGCGCAAGGGGAACGGGAATCAGCCATCCACGCAGCTCTACTCACCGGTGCTCCCCTCCTGCCTGCGCTGCCCATGGTCCCTGGGTGACCCTGCAGGACAAGCAGGTGATGATGAGGATGGGGAGGCAGAAGCAGCCTCTCCCAGTCCCACCACAGCAACCCAGTGCCTTGCCATCATGGCAAGGTCCAACACAGTGTCAAGGTTTTGACCCACATGGCCATGGGGATGATGGGTTTGGGATGTTCCCCCCATCCCCATTGGGCTCAGCTCCCCCTCTTGATACAACCCACCGCTCCAGCCCTTGTCAAGTACAGAGTGTAGGATGGGAACCTGTGTACCAGGCTTTCCTTCTGTGCCTTCTGCTCCTGGGATGCCCCGCGGGCCCTGGAAGGAGAATCTCATCTCAGGAAAGCAGAGCCCATGACAGGAATCATCCACCCCATAACCTCCCTCCAGTATTGAACGGTGGCACATCCACAGTGGAATGGTCGCCAGGGTGCTGCTCTGTACTGAGCCATGGGTTCATTAATGCACAGCTCGTCCCCACACAGCTCCTCCCTGCTCCATCCCACCTTTGGATGCTATTGCAGGGAAATAACACGAGTGTGGGAGGAAACCCGTTCCCACCAACACCACCTCGACCTTGCTTTCCCCCCCTTGCCCCAGCTATTTATTCCTCCACCAAACACGACTCTGGTTGACAGAATTTGCCTTAAAAGCTGTTATTTCCTGCATTTCCTATGCTGGGCGTTAAGAGGGGAGTTGTGGTGTCAGAACACTCCATGCAGGCTGCAAAAGCTGCTTGTTCCCAGCTTATCCTGTGCAAATTCCCAAGCAGAGCCAGACAGTCTGAGCCAGCCACATCCCAGGATGCTGCTTCCCAAGAACCAGCTTCCCTAAACCAGTGCTGATGGCACCACAGGGACATGGGTCATCTACTTACAGGCAGCCCCGGGACTCCAACCAGCCCACGCTGACCCACACGGCCCTGCAAAACAGGAGTGTTAAGAAAACCAGCTTCTACCAGCAATAAACGTGCAGATGTGGGGCAAAACTGGTGCCTGGAGGTGCTGTGGTTCAGCCCCACCACAGCCCAAGCCACCCAGTGAGGGGTCTCCAAAGTGGTTTCAGTCTCCCACAGCCAAAGATGCTCCAAGATGCAGTGATGAGTACCAGTCCCCCATTACTTACCCGGGCTCCCCGTGGTCCTGGGGGTCCCCTGGGGCCATCAGGTCCTTGGTTTCCCTAAAATTCACAGAAGGATACACAGTCATTTTAGGCAATGCTGCAGGTGTCCCACAGCGTCTCCACCATGGTGAGCACCAAAGGGATCCATCTAACCACCTTGGCAGGTCAGTGCATGGCTGTTGTGTGTGCAGGGATGCAGTGCATGGGGTGCAGGGTGCCAAGAGGCTGGATCATGATGCTGTGCCCTGGCTGGAGGGACCCATGATGGAGCTGATGGGCAGGGTGGCCTCATCCCTATCCTGTACCCCAGGATGAGCACAGCCCATGAGAACCAGGGCCCACAGCGAGCACTGGCACTGACCTTGGGTCCCTCGCTGCTGTTCAGCCCCACTGGGCCAATCTGCCCTTCTTCGCCCTGCCAGGAGAGAGGACAGGAGTCAGCAGGGTAAATGCAGGCCCTGCTCCTCTGACTGCTGCCCCAGCCACCATCCATCCCTGCCTTGTGCATGGCAACATGACCTGGGGCACCAGTCGAGCTTCGGGGTGGGGATGGGGGCTTCCCCTGACCCCAGAGCTGTCATAAAATCATGGTTGTGCTGAAGGGACCTTAAAGCTCCTCCAGCTCCAACCCCTGCCACGGGCAGGGACACCTTCCACTAGAGCAGCTTGCTCCAAGCCCCTGTGTCCAACCTGGCCTTGAACACTGCCAGGGATGGGGCAGCCACAGCTTCTCTGGGCACCCTGTGCCAGCGCCTCAGCACCCTCACAGGGAAGAGCTTCTGCCTAAGAGCTCATCTCAGTCTCCCCTCTGGCAGGTTAAAGCCATTCCCCTTGGCCTGTCCCTACATCCCTTGTCCCAAGCCCCTCTCCAGCTTTCCTGCAGCCCCTTTAGGCACTGGAGCTGCTCTCAGGTCTCCCCTTAAGGAGCCTCAAACTGGCCAGGGGAGCTCAGTGGTCAGTGTTGGCCCAGAACAACACAGTTGAATAGCTTTGGTTCCTGCTGATGGAATGAGAGGCAATTGAAGGGACTGGTGTGTGGATGCCCCTGCCTGCTCCGTTACAGCCTGAATCCCAGCTCCAGCCTGGTGCTGTGTGGCGGCAGAGGAGTCGAGCTGCATCTCCATCTCCCGGAGAGCTGGAGGATCTGCTTCTCATCCTGAATAGCAAATGTGTGAGCAGATCGAGGCAGGCATCCCCTGAAGGGGAGGGCAGCCCTCGCAGGGGGATTCTGCAGACCAAAACGGAGGGTGGGAAAATGTCATCCCCCCTTTTCCTTCTTCTGGGAAGCTGGAAGCCACCAAGAAGCGCGGCCAGCCTGGCTTTGGTTCCAGGCACAAAGACTGATCTGTGGCTGGGCTTGTCCATCCTGACAGCTCATTTGGAGCACACAGAGCAGGAAAAGGCACTCAAAATAGTGCCTTGTTTCTGTGGCTTCCTGAGTTCAGCTCAAGCGTCTGGTGATGGTCAGGGCTGAGAGCAGCAGCACAGACCTCAGAGCTGGGCAGGAGGCAGGGATGAGCATCAGGGCAGGAGAGCATCCTGTGAGCTCCCAATATCCCTGTGCTGACCTGGAGCAGTGGAAGCCCTGCAAAGGTGCTTGGGCAGAGGCAGCAGAATTGAGCTGCCCTTGAACCTGCTGGAAATCAATCCCCTGCCTAAAGCCACCCTCTCCTTGCACTGCTGGACCCACCAGCTCATTCCATAGAGCCATAGGACCACAGAACCAACGGGATTGGAAAAGCCCTTTAAGCCCATCCAGTCCAACCCTTACCCCAGCACTGCCCAGGCCACCACTAACCCATGGCACTGAGGCCTCGTCTCCACGCTGTGTGAACACTTGCAGGGACGGTGACTGCAGCCCTGCCCTGGGCAGCCTGTTCCAATGCCTGAGCACCCTCTGGGGCAGGAATTGTTCCTCAGCTCCATCTAAACCTGCCCTGGGGCAGCTTGAGGCCGTTTCCTCTTGTCCCATCCCTTGTTCCTTGGGAGCAGAGCCCAGCCCCTCCTGGCTCCATCCCCCTCTTGGGCACTTGTAGGCAGCGATCAGGTCCCCCCTGAGCCTTCTCTTCTCCACACTGAACCCCCCAGGTCCCTCAGCCCTTCCCCATCACACTTGTGCTCCAGGCCCTGCACCAGCTCCGTTGCCCTTCTCTGGCCCCGCTTCAGCACCTCAATGTCTCTCTTGGAGTGAGGGGCCCAGAACTGAACACAGGATTTGAGGTGCAGCCTCACCAGTGCCTCACATTGATGGGGTCAGTGATGGGGATGCAGCTGGAGGGGTCTGGTGCAGCCAAGTCAAAGCTGTGTTGGTGTCAAGCACCCGATACTCCAGGGATGCCCTTGGAGCAAAGCTCCCCATGACCAAACAGCGCAGAGGGAGATGCCGTTAAAGGGCTCCCTTAGTCCCACCAGCTCCCACCACCCCAACCAGCACAGAAGGACCAGCACTGCTGCCTGCTGGGCTTTCAGCTGGGGACAGCCCAGAGCCTTCAACCCACAGGAGGAGGAAGAGGCAGAGTGGGGTGGCAGAGATGCCCAGGGTGCTGGAGGGGAGCTGGGGCTGGGAAAGAGGGATTCTGGGCAGTCACCAAGGCACAGCATCCATCGCCCAAGTGAGGGGTGATGCACCATGGACATCCCTCAGGGCTGTCCCCTCCCACACCAGCCTCAGCACCTACCTCTGGTCCCTGGGGCCCCGCTGCTCCTCGGGGGCCTGGGAAGCCCTGCAAACCGACCTGGCCCCGGATCCCTGGGGGTCCTTTTGCTCCTTGTGCTCCACATGGACCCTTGGAGGAATAAGACACAGCCAGGGCTTGAAACAGCCGCTCCCTAGGGCAGGCACCCCTGAGAGCTCATCACTTGCTGCCCCTCTCTGCACACCCAGCCTTTGGCATGGGGCTGCTGTGAGTGAGCACCCCACAACCCTCCTCAAGAGCATCCCTGGGGCAGCGGTATGGGGCAATACATCACTTTTGGGCAGCCAAAGCCAGAGCGGGGCAGGGGGATGAGGGGTGGCGGTGGATGGGACCAAGCACAGCCTGAGCTGCCCAGCTCTTACAGCCCCAAAAGCCCTCTGGTCCCTGAACAACCACAGCACCCCCCATCCACCAGCTGGAACAGCAAAAGGGATGCCCCCACCAGCCCATGGATGTCGTACCTTGTGTCCTTTGGCTCCCAGGTCCCCCTTGGCTCCAACCGGACCTCGAGAGCCCTGCGGGAGCAGCAGAGAGGAGCATGCATCAGGAAACCCTGTTGTGCCCCCCCTCGCAACCAAAGCATGCTGTGACCTGGCTCTGGCCTCAAAGGAAGTCAGCATTGGCCAGCTTAGATCAGGGCTTCCCTCCCAGAGGGGGTTTCAGAGCTGGGAGCAGGTACATCTGCATCTCCTCATAGCAGGGGGGTCTCGAGGTTCTGGTTCCTTCACCCCCAAACCCTTCGTGCCCCCAGCACCCTGTGTCAATGCCCCCCAGCTCCCTGCCTGCAGCAGGGACAGCACGAGCATGACAAGCACCTTGTCCTCATTGCTGTGGCCTTTAACACAGGCTAAAGCAGCCCCACTTCCCTCATGCCTCAGGCAGCATCTCAGGACACACTGTTGGGTCTGAAAGCTCCTTATTACAAAGCGAGCCCAAGTGCAGCTCTGCCTCCCCCAGTGGCACTTGCCAGGTATTCAAAAGTCAAAGTCTGAACACAGGCAAAGGGTTCGGAGCTGGTGCTTTGGGCTGCTCTAACGCGGCGCTGCTGAATCCCAAGCAGGGGTGGCATGGGAGCATCACTCACCCGCTCTCCTTGGGTGCCTTTGGAACCTGGCAGGCCAATAAACCCCTTCAGAGAGACACAAAATGCAGGTTACAAAGGGAAACTCGGGAGGGTGATGTACATGAGAAGCAAATCATGGAATGGTTTGGGTTGGAAAGGACTTTATGATAAGGGGCCGTGCTCTGTTGGGATGCTGAAGGGCAGGAGGGAGGAAGCCCAGGCTGCCCCAGCCTCCTTATCCATTGGAAAGGGCAGCTCAGCACCCTTGGGTGCACCCAATTGTGCACCAGAGAAGGGACAGGCAGGGCTGGCGCTGGGGCATCTCTGCTGATAAACCCATAGGAAAGCAACAAGTCGAGGTCGCTTCAAGCAGCACTTGGAGGAGCTTTGGGGTTTGGAGATGAGCAGCGTGGCCATAGGGACGTGGCATCACCCCCCAGCCCTTATGCCACAGGAAGCCGAGCGTGCAGTGGGGAGCAGAACATCCTCCTGCAGTCAGGGAGCATCCTGCACCCAGCCACCCGCTCCCATGGACTCACCACAGGCCCCTCCTGTCCCTGCTGTCCCCTCACCCCGGGGACACCGCCTGTGCCCTGCAGGAGGAGAGCTGGCATCAGGTCACGCGTGATGGGCAGAGAGATCCCATCCCCACCGCGTCCCCTCCCCGGCTGCTGGGGACCTGCAGGCTCCATTGGGGAGCTCTGCAGCCCTTGATCCCCTCCACATCAAGGGCCAGGACACCTCAACCCCACCTCTCGGGTCCCTCCAAGCCCAGGTTTCATCCCCACAAAGTCAAAGCAAGGCAGCAAGAAGCTCTTACAGGGTTTCCTTTGGGACCAGCAGATCCCTCCATCCCGGCAGGACCCTGGGGAGAAGCAAAGGTGGTGGGAGGTTTGGGATGCTGCTCACTATCCCGCTCTGCAGATGAGACCCCAGCCCATAGGAACCCTGCCCAGGGCCCCAGGAGCTGCCTGTCACACTATAGGGATCCCCATCAGCTCACCCTAGCACCCTGCCCATGTAATACAAACCTTCCCATCCATTCCCACCCACCCAGGGGGCCACAAAGACCCTCGGGGACAAGGATTTCACACCCGTTTGCAAGGCACATGGGGGGCAAACCGAACAGCAAGCGAATGGAGGTACCCACAGCTTAGAGACAAGGGACAGCACCCACTTACCTGCGTGCCCCTGGGGCCGGGGGGGCCACGTCTGCCCTGCAAGCCCTGTGGTCCCTGCAAAGCAGCAGGGGGGAGGAGATGCTGTTAGAATCAAAGCCCTGCACCCATTGTGCAAAATGAGATCACAGCCCCACCGGAGGAGACCCCATCCTGGCACCCCCAAGACCCCGCATCACCAAGAGGTTTGCTCATGTACACACCTGGGGGCCGCGGGGGCCAGGCAAGCCAAGAGGACCCATTTCTCCCTGTGGAGAGAGCAGGGGATGGACAGGATGAGTGCAGTGGCTGGGACATCCCAAGTAGCAAAGGATGGGAGCCGGGGCAGACCCACCTGAGAGCCATTGACACCTTGGCATCCAACAGATCCTGGCTGGCCAGGCTCTCCCTGCAACAGGAGAGCGTGCTCGGCCCTGCAGCCACGTGCACCATAAGGAGATGGGATGGGACCCCCCAAGGCATCTCCCATGGGGCTTTCCCAGTGTGCATGAGTTTTAACACCATTTATCCTCTGCCATTCCCTGCTCCCCATTACCAGGAGGCTGCACTTTTAAGCAGACACATCTCAGGTATAAATCAGCCCAAGGAGTGAAACCAAGCAGGACGTGGTGGCACATCCCAGCCATGGTGGCCCCTAAATGGCAGCAGCTCCCCCAGCTCAGCCAGCACCCATGATCTGGCAATGGTTTGAAGTGAAAAGCTGTGACTTACCCTGGGGCCAGCAGGGCCTGGGGGACCCACTGAGCCACCTTCTCCCTGCAACAGGACAGAAAGGATGCCGTTTGCTATCCTGCTTTGTCCTGATCCCCTCTTAGTCTTCACATGAAGCATCAGCTACATGATGCCCCTTTGAACAGCTCCCTGGCCATTCCCTGGCTCCCCTTGTCGCTTCATGTTGGAAGATGCTTCCATTCACCACCCCCAAACCACTGCAACTTCCCTTATACATCCTCTGCAGACCCTTTGGCTGCCTCCCATGGATGTGGCAGCAGTTAAAGCTATCAGGGTGTTGAGAGCAGCAACCCAGAGGCTGTCAGCCTGGAATTCAGCTCAGCTGAAGGTGGTCACCTAAAAGGAACCCCCATGCAATGTGCTCTGCAGTGGCTCATTCCATCACCGGTCAGAATGAGCTGGGATGCTCCTGTCATCAGCACGCCCTGTGCCTGGTTGCTCTGGAGCAGTATCCCCATGAATGAGCCACATCCAGCACAAAGATGCAGACGTTTAATTTTAGGTCCAGCTCTTGGGGTTTAGTTTAGGTCCAGTTCTTGGAGTTCACTCTTAAGAGCGAACCACAGAGGGGTGGCAATGGCCGGCAAAGCCAAGTCCCCATCTTTCCAATGGGGAGCAGCAGGTTCCTGCATCTCTTTGTGGGGGCTGGTGATACAGAGAAAGCAAAACCACTCACCTCCAGCCCCACGGGGCCTTGGAAGCCCATTGCACCCTTCAGACCTGACATCCCCTGTGCAAAAAACCGAGAGTGGGGTTCAGTGAGTCGCCCACCTGCCTTTGTCCCATCCCTTGCAGGAGGAGCAGGGAAAACACAGGCTGTGCCCAAAGGCAGGAAAACGTGGGCTGGAGCCAGGGATGGGGCTTGGGGCACATCAAAGCATGTGCCAAGGAAAGGGGATGGAGGAAGGAGCAATCCCGGCGCGGTGGGGGTGAGACGTCCCCAGCATCCCTGTTAACTCACGTGAAGCCCGGCGGGACCTGGCAGCCCATTTTCTCCCTTCACCCCCTGGAAAAGGCAAGAGCAGGCAGAGCCATGGAGGAGAGCATGGCCTGGGGCTGGGGGCCGTGGTAGGGAAGGGCATAGCAAGGCAGACACCCTCTCACCTTCACTCCCTTCTCTCCTTTCTCCCCAACCGGTCCAGGGTCTCCCAAGAAACCCTAAACCAGGAGCAACGAGGACATGTGAGCCCGAGCTGGACCATCAGGAGCCCAACGTGGCTGCTGCGCTCCCCCAAAGGGGTGCTGCAGGGGGATGGATCCCTCAGGCTTGTGCTGAATGAGGCACCCCAGAAGCGAAGCCTGGCTTGTCCCCAGCACAGGGCCACCCCATTGCGTGCCAAGCTGGTGCTGAACCACACCACATGCAATGGGACAGGGATGGGGTGCCCATGGCAGCGCTGTGGCAGGGCCATGGCCATTGCCTGTGCCCTGAGCTTCACACTGAGGCAGTGGGGAAGGAAAAGAAAACCTCATGGGGCCATATGAGTGGTTCAGTGCTTCCTGTGTTAGCAGCTGCCAAGTGCTGAAGCACGGAGAGGGAAAGAGATGCTCTGTATGGATGCTGGGATGATGCTCACAGGCATCACAAAGTATGCGCCAGACAAAGATGATAAACCACATGGCACTGCTGTTTCAAATGGAAGACCATGGGTTTCAAACATCCTGTAATGATCAGATTGAGGAGGAGCCCAAAATCTCCTCAAAATTATAACTCTTAGAAGGGGGGGGAGAAAAGCTGACAAAACACCAGTAGTCTTTCTATGGACATTTTACATCCTGGCTGCAAAGCCCCTGGGAACACAGTGATGTGGGTACCAGGCACTGCTGGTGCAGTACCAGTAGAGGCAGTAACACAGAGCTCTTACTGTTGGCATCAAGTGCCTGCACTGGGACTGGGGCAGTGAGAGCTCGCTTACCTCTTCTCCCTTCTCCCCAGCCAGCCCCTGGTCACCCTGGAAGCCCTGCAGCCCCTGCGGAGAGGGAGGAAGGAGCAGAGCAGTTGAGGGGCTGCCCAGTGCTTCCAATCCATACCCAGTTCCAACCCCGCTGCACTGGGAGCTGCTGTCTTTTGCCCACAGCCACCCCAGCGCAGGCTGCAGGGGGCTGCTGAGAGCCCCAGCCCTCTCAGTGTGGTCCAGTCCCTGCCACCATCCTCCATCCATGCTTGGGGCTGCAGCTTCCCCATCCCAACACTGGCACCCCATGGCCCTGCTCGTCCACGGCTCACCTGCTCTCCTGGCACCCCCCATGGCCCCGGTTTCCCATCCAAGCCAGGTTTGCCATCCAAGCCAGGGTGACCGGAGCGTCCCGGAGAGCCCTGGAGCCCGGCTTCACCCTGCAGGGAAGAGCCCAGCACGGAGACGTGAAATAGCCACATCAGGATGACACCAGTAAGTGAAACACTGAGCCCTGCCTGCCCCTGCCTCCTCACAAGGGCATGGGGAGGGATGGCTGGGGGAGAAGCTTTGTGCATCCCAACACTGGGATGTGGATGCGCCCAGGATCTCCAACCAGAACCAGCAGGGAACAAAGTGGGAGGCCAGGAAGAAGCAGTGCATTAAGTGGTCAAGTGAAAGCCTTCTCCATCTGCTTCTTAGCGCTGGAGCCAACACTCCAAGGCATTTCTGATGCTTTCCCATATAGAATCAAAGAATCCCAGCCTGGTTTGTGATGAAGGGAGCTTAAAGCTCCTCCAGCTCCAACCCCTGCCACGGGCAGGGACACCTTCCACTAGAGCAGCTTGCTCCAAGCCCCTGTGTCCAACCTGGCCTTGAACACTGCCAGGGATGGGGCAGCCACAGCTTCTCTGGGCACCCTGTGCCAGCGCCTCAGCACCCTCACAGGGAAGAGCTTCTGCCTAAGAGCTCATCTCAGTCTCCCCTCTGGCAGGTTCAAGCCATTCCCCTTGGCCTGGCCCTACAGGCCCTGATGAAGAGTCCCTCTCTGGCACCCAAAGATGCAAGAGCCAAAGCAGATTTCTCTGTGCTGGGCATCCCCAGCTAAAGCTGAAGTGTAGCTTGCGTTTACCCCTTAGCTCACTGGCAATTGTAAATTGACAGGATAAAGCAGTCTGGAACAAAGAGATTTCCCTTCAAATCCCTTTGATTGTTTGGATTTCTCAACAGCTCAGGGACATTTGGCCAAGTCCAAAAACCAGGCTTTGTTTTAGGTTATAAAGTCAGAGGCTGAAGGGAGGTGCAGCTGCAAGTGGGGAATGTGGTTGTGAAAATACAACTTGGTTTGGGGCAGGTTTGCTTTGCCATCTCCCTCCCCAAGGCCTTCAGCATCTCAAGCAGTCATGCTCATCCCCATAGCTCATTGGTGGCCATGTATGTTTGAGTCACCAGCCCAAAAGGCAGCATTTTTGCCCCATTTCACACCCAGTCCTGGTTCTGGGGAATATTTCTTTGTGCTTTGCAATTGGGGAAGATTGTTCTTTGCATCTTGCAGGAAGAAGACCTGGGTTGCACTGCACCTCGGGCTGTGCTCTGGGGCAGGGAAGCCTCAGTAGATGCAGAACACACCACGGGCAAACCCAACCCAACGTGTGCTCAGGGGCTGATGCAGGTGGTTGAAATCCCTCCTCCTCTTCCTCACACCTGCTGTCATCCCATCAGCACCCCCATGTCAATGAGAGCAGAGTGGAGATCTGTTGGAGCCTCAACAGGCATCAAAGACCTCTTGGCCCAAGGTCTAGAAACGTGAACCTCAACAAAACCCAGCCCAGGCTGAGCCCAAAACTGAGCTGTTTCCTGGTTGGAAACCTGCCACTTAGAGCCTTCAGGAGATGCTAAAGCAAGAGCAGGAGAGCAGGGGGATGGAGACAGGGCTGTGGCCATGACACAGCCCCTCAACCCAAAGCCATCGGGCTTGCAGGTGGACTGCGATGGGTGGAAAGAATTTGCTCCTTTCCATTCCTGTGCTAATCCCCCCCAAACTGCTGACTCCCCTCCCAGATCCTGTTTATGTGAAGACTGAGAAGAGCTTTGGCATCTCTTGGTTGAGCTGCATTGACAGACTCCAGTGTTTACACACTGATGCCTTCCAGATGTTGGCAGCTGGTAAAACAGCATCTCTGGGGTTCATCCCTGCTGCAGGGGAGTGGGACAGGACACTAGGAGCAGGATGTGTGATGGAGAGCAGACACACAGTGCCTGAATCCACTCTAGCTTTTGTCATAGCTTGAGAGACCCAAAGATCCAACGCAGCTGCCAGAACCAGCCCATGTCCTGCTCCTGGTGCCTTCAGCATCAGTTCATGTAAACCCAGCCTTCCTTGGCTCCTCTTTTCAAGCCAGAGGAAAAGCAAGTCCAGTTTTGGGGAGGAAGGCATGGTGATGATGGCAGGAGGAAAGGAAGGTCATTGCTGAGAGGGAGCCAAGAGGACCACGATGCTGTGGGTAAGGTTAATGGGAGATGCTATGCAGGGTGGGAAACACTGGAAGGCTGAGGGAAGGTGGTTGCTCCGGCAGGGAGATGAGGAGCAGTGGGATGGGCTCTACTGTCCCTTTGGAGCAGCCCAGCAGCAACCAGAACAAATGAGCAAGAGGCAGAAGGGTGCTGGGGGACACCAAGCTGTGCTGGGACAGCTGTGGCAGCTTGTGTCCAGCTACATGAGAGGGCAGGGAGTGATCTGAAGACAGGCTGAGAACATTGGGGCTGTTCAGCTGGGAGAAGAGAAGCTGCGTGGAGACATCAGAGCAGCTTCCAGTGTCTGAAGGGGGCTACAAGGATGCTGGAGAGGCACTCTTCATCAGGGACTGCAGTGATAGGACAAGGGGTGATGGGTTCAAACAAACAGGGGAAGTTCAGCTTGGATCTAAGGCAGAAGCTCTTCCCTGTGAGGGTGCTGAGGCGCTGGCACAGGGTGCCCAGAGAAGCTGTGGCTGCCCCATCCCTGGCAGTGTTCAAGGCCAGGTTGGACACAGGGGCTTGGAGCAAGCTGCTCTAGTGGAAGGTGTCCCTGCCCGTGGCAGGGGTTGGAGCTGGAGGGGCTTTAAGGTCCCTTCCAACACAAACTGTTCCATGATTTTACAGAATTCTGCCATGAGCTTGTGCTCCCACAACACTTCAAACCAGGCACCCGCTGCCTTGCCCAGCTCCCAGACAGGCACCAAACCTGCCTGTTGCAGCTCTTCCTCACCTGGAGCTCCAGCGCTTGATCCAAGAGGGGCAGGGTCTCCGAGCATCCCCCAGCACAACCACACATTGAACCTCTCCAAACTGGGCTCTCCCCGCACCCCCTCCCCAGGACCCCACTCACCATGTACCCCCGGTGGCCCTTTTCCCCTGGCTCTCCTGGCTCTCCACAGGGTCCCTGTGCACAAACAGGGATCAAGTCACCAAATGTGTCCCCCCCCATCCTGCCCCATGCCGAGAGCAGCTCACGGAGGCCATCATGGGAGGACAACATGCACAGGGGCAGCTTCACGCAGGGCAGAGCAGAGGATTCGCATCCCTAAGCACACCCTGACCACGTCTGTGGGCTCTGTGATCAGGGCTCGTTTGGAGGTGGTGACAGATCCACTTCTCCATTTTCTATGATGCCCTATGGAAGGTCAGGACAGGGAGTTTTGCCTTCATTTCCTTTGCTGCATGCCATTGAGGCCAGCGGGGGTGATGGGGAGAAAGCATGACCCAGCACCCCAGGGGCTGCAGAGCCACCAGCCTGTGGCTGGCCCCACACAAGTGCTTCATCAGCCATTCCCTGGCTTGGTTTTGTGCCTCTGGGAGGGTTCCACATGATCCCCATCCAAACACAGGGCAGGAACCTGATTCCCTGGGGAAGATAAGCCAGCATCATTCAGCTGGCAGAGACAGAGGCTGTGTCTGCCAACGCAACCCAGGGATTCTGGTGTCATCCGTCACCTGCTCTCTGGTGGGAAGCAGACGAGCAACGGGTTTCTTTGAAACCCAATCCCAAAGCCCTTAATTACAGCATTCCAGGAGCCACCAGAAACAGACCCTTTCCAGGGCAGCCCAGTGCAAGTGACTGGGGACATGGTCTCTGTCCCCTGCCCAGGGCAGCAAACACCACCCAGCTACAGAGAGGACATGGGGATTTCTTACTTACAGGTGCTCCTGTTCTCCCTGGATGCCCTGGTGGCCCAGGGGCTCCGGGTTTCCTCTGAATTGAAAGAGAGGAACATTGGTAAAGCACATCTCATTGGGAAGGGGGCTGGAGAGAAGAAAACGCATCTGACCAAGCCAGGAAAATGCAAACCACAGGATAAGGTACTTGGCAGCGATACTCACCGGCCAGCCTGCATGCAGGAGCTGGTAAAATGATGATTGCTGAAAGCAGAATGGGGAAAAAAAGCAAAATTCAATAAATATATGTCCTAAATCCATTTTTGCTGCTTCAGAATGTGTTTCCCATTGCTTTGGAGGACACAGCAATGAAGCAATCCCCTAATTTATACTATGTGTATTCAAGTCGCAGGAGAAGGCTTAATCTGAGGACAATGTGTAGGTGATAAGGAACCACCTTGGCCTTATCAGCAAATTAAGACAAGAGAACTCACTTCTCAAGTCTTTCAGCTCCCCCATGGATGCCCACAGCATGTGTAGAGGTTGGCACTGTGGTGTTGGTGAGTGCAGGTACCACCACCCTTAGCCCAGGCTGGACTAAACCCACTGTTTGCACACTGCAGTTTGCCCCAGGTGGGAAACCTCATCCCAACCAGCCCCATCCAAAGCCCAGGAGCAGTCGTGGCCAGGGGATTTCTCCTTGTTGCTTCCATCAAGCAAATCTTTCAGGTACTTCTAATTGATCAGGAGACCGGATGACCACAAAGAGGGGGAAAAGCCCACTCAAAAACCACAGGGTAAGATAATCCAATCACAGTCACAGCTAATCCCATTGTACTTCAAAGCCAATGTAAAGGTCCTAAAATGTCATAGAGCAGCATCTTCTCCGCACATTTCCAAGCCACATTCCCCCAAGTTTTGGGTGATGGCAAGGAAACAAAATGATGTCTATCTCTAACACATCAACACATAGACTCATAGAATAGGGTTGGAAGGGACCTTAAAGCTCCTCCAGCTCCAACCCCTGCCACGGGCAGGGACACCTTCCACTAGAGCAGCTTGCTCCAAGCCCCTGTGTCCAACCTGGCCTTGAACACTGCCAGGGATGGGGCAGCCACAGCTTCTCTGGGCACCCTGTGCCAGCGCCTCAGCACCCTCACAGGGAAGAGCTTCTGCCTAAGATCCAACCTGAACTTCCCCTGTTTGTTTGACCCCATCACCCCTTGTCCTATCACTGCAGTCCCTGATGAAGAGCCCCTCTCCAGCATCCTTGCAGTCCCCATCTCCAGCACATCTCCTGCCCTCCCAAACCACAAGCCAGATGCTCACGAGTCAAACCCCATCTTTCCTCCACCTCCTCCCCACGGTGAGCCCAGACACATGGTCCAGGCAGCTCCCCTTGCATGAAAGGCAAAGAACCCCCCCCCCCCCATTCATCACCCCAACCCCAAGTAGCTGGAAGGGCAGGATTCCCACGTGCTCCTGAGCTTTAGGCTTGGGGGTGCTGGGGAACCCCCCTCTTGTCCCCCTTCCAAATATACCAGAAGGGAGAGAAGGGAAGGAGCCATTCCCCAAAGTAAACACAGAGCTTTCAACATATGGGAATGCTCCTAATAATGAGCAGGGCGCTGGGGGTCAGTGACGGGTGGATGATGGATGGATGATGGATGGATGCATTGAACTGCTCGAACACCACACCAGGCACCTCTGTCCTTTCCAGCTGATCCCAGTTTGGTTACCAGGAGCAAATGGGTGCAGCCCTTGCCAGGGCCAGGCCATGGTCTTCCTGTCCAGCCAGTTCTCATTTCCCTCAAAAGCTGCTCAAACTGGGTTTTGGGGGGTTGGAGCACGGCCAATGCTTCTGCCTTGTCTCAGGAATCCATGAACTCAGATTCACTCGGGACAGGATATTGTTTCATTAGGCTTCAAATAAAAAAATCCAACCTTTGAAGGGGGGGGGTAAAAATCCCACCGGAGACGTGAACTCGTATTTCAGAGCTCCAGATGCCAAGGAGAGGGGAGAGAATCAACTGCCTCCTGCAACTGCAGCAGGAAATAGCGCTTTGCTGCTGCAGCTCTGATTGAGAGAGCGGGGTGATGGGAGGAGGGATAGTGAGCAGGGGATGAAGGATGGGGAGCGATGCCCTATGGATCTGTCCCCCTGTGCAGGTCAGAGAAAAGCCTTCAGAGAGCTCTGGAGGTTATAGAATCACAGCGTCCCAGCCTGGCTGGTGTTGAAGGGACCTTCAAGCTCCTCCAGCTCCAACCCCTGCCACAGCAGGGACACCTTCCACTAGAGCAGCTTGCTCCAAGCCCCTGTGTCCAACCTGGCCTTGAACACTGCCAGGGATGGGGCAGCCACAGCTTCTCTGGGCACCCTGTGCCAGCGCCTCAGCACCCTCACAGGGAAGAGCTTCTGCCTAAGAGCTCATCTCAGTCTCCCCTCTGGCAGGTTAAAGCCATTCCCCTTGGCCTGTCCCTACACCCCTTGTCCCAAGCCCCTCTCCAGCTTTCCTGCAGCCCCTTCAGGCACTGGAGCTGCTCTCAGGTCTCCCCTTCAGGAGCCTTCTCTTCTCCAGGCTGACCCAGCCCAGCTCTGTCAGCCTGGCTCCAGAGCAGAGCTGCTCCAGCCCTCTCATCACCTCTGTGGCCTCCTCTGGACTCAGTTCCACATCCCTCTCGTTTTGACCAGTTCTCATGGCTTGTTCCACCGGGATGGAGCAGAAGCAGCTATTGAGCATCCCAAGATCTGTAACTGCTCTAGGACAGCGACTGATGTCCCCTGTTTCCCAGTCCATCACAGTGGGACCATTACGTGAGTCCATCCTATTACGTCCCCCAGGCTGAGAAGTGGCTCTGACTTGCACATCCAAATGCACATCCACCCTGCAGCCCTCAGATCACAGTCCCTCTGTTCACAACAGCAACCCTGTTCCAAGCTGCATTTCCCACCCCATCAGACATAGTGAGCTGCAGAAGCAGACCCCCCCTTCCTCACAGCAGCCAGCATCAGCTTTCCCCTTGTGCTATCTCAACCCAGCTTGGCCAAGCCCAGCCCACATTTGACGCTCCTGATTCCTGCTGCCAGGGTCAATGGGGCTCAGACACAAAGCCCATTGAGGCTGTGGGTGCCCCTCACCTCCTTCCCCTCCAGATGGGCTCCTTGCCAAAAGCCCTGGGCCAGAAGCCAGCATCCAGCCCCTGGGAGCCCTCCAGCTCCTTCCCAAACACAGAGCAGCCCCCCTGCTCCCTGCAGCATTCCCAACACCTCAGCACCAAAGGTGGTGCTACACCAAAGGAATCGGGCCACGGCAGCATCCATAGGCATGAGCATTGCTTCCTGAGGAAGAACAAAGCCTGAGGCCCCTTTCCAGATGGAGGCAGGGAAAACCAGACAATTCTGAGTGAGTGTGCGGGGCAAAGAGCATGAACAGCCTGAAAAGTGCTGCAACTGTGCCCTGACAACGGGATTATGGAGGTGTTTGCCCCAGACACCGTGGGAGAAAGGAGATTGGCCTGGCACAGGCATAGGGATGCTCTGGCACTGCTGGCTTCTTCCAGCTCACTCTCTCCTACCCCTGTTTGCTCCGGTCCAGCGCTGTGTGTCTGCAATAGGTGTGTGAGCACTGGTAGCAGCACAGCACCAGCTCTAGGGCAGCAGGAGGCCAGGAGAACAGGGAGGTCCTACAGGTCAACAGAGATTCTCCCAGTGGTCATTCCCGTGCTTCCCAGGAGGAATCTGCTCTCCGCAACGGCAGGTGTTGATCTCCTGCAGCTGCTCTGATGCGGTCCAGGGCCAAACTGAACAGGCAGGACTGGCCCAAGGGCTTCTGGTTGGTCAATCCAAGCTCAGGCCAGCACAGGACCACTGCCCAGCTCCTACCTGCAGCCAGCATCGTGGTGCAGTGCTGGCAGAGCAGAGATGCTCCCAACTATCTACTGGTCAGCACTGAAGGCATCTCCTGGAGCAGATGAATGAGTTGAAGAGAAGACAAATGTCCTGCCCAAGGTCATTAAAGCTTTTTGAGGGCTGCAGCATTGAGCCTGGCCCATTACTGTGCCCCTGGCACCAACTTGCTTTGCGAGCCACCCTCGCTGGCCTCTGCTTGGAGCAGCTGGTATGATCTGGATGGGCTGCAGTGCCATCAGAGGGACACTGCAGATGCACAACGCATCCCTGCTCCAGGGAGCTCCAGCCTTAGGTCGGTGAGGTGCCTCAGGCATCAGTGAACCAATGCCTTCAGGTACTGCCCTGCCTGGCCCACACAAGACTCAAGGGGGGTTTGAAATGAAGCTAAATCACAGCAGTCACTATGGGGAACCTGGATGAGGATGGCTGGGTCATTGCAGTGATTGCTCCCACAGTGCAGGGGGCTCTGCAACACCCCAAGCACTGTCGCCACTGCAGCAGGGCTCAGGTGAGGAAGTATCTCATCATGGCAAGGACCTGGATGAGCCAGAGCCATGGCACACAGCAGGGATGGGGTTTGGAGCAAGCTGCTCTAGTGGAAGGTGTCCCTGCCTGTGCCAGGGGTTGGAACTGGAGGAGCTTTAAGGTCTCTTCCAACACAAACCAATCTGTGACTATGATATGGTGGAAAATAGGAGCAATGCTTTGTAACCAGCAACACAGAGCAGGAGAGGAGCTGCTTTCTGCATGACTTAGGACCTTCTTTTTAACCTGTTCTACAGAGGTAGAACATGGACAGGGCTTCTGTTCATCTATGAACATCTATGTAACATCTACAGGGCATGAACCATGCTAGTGAGGTTGTGGACGTGCATGTGGACCACAGGGACCCAAGATCTCCCCATCAGTCACAGGGGAATAGCTGTGTGAGCATAGGTGTGTAAATGGGGTGCACATTGATCCCATTTCATCTGCTTATAGAGCCATTCCCAGTGAGCTCCACCTGTATCCTTGGCACTTTCCCTCTATCCCGACAGATTAGGAACCTCAAACCATGGGGAACCCTTCCTCCCAGCGCTCATCCCAGCAGAGCAGGCGCTGGTGGGGATTGGGACACGGAGCTCCCCACTTGCATGGCTGTGACTCACCGTGAAGCTCTGCCAGTCCTCCCTGGAGTTCCTCCAGAGCACGATGGTGGGAACACCAGGGATGCCCATGGGGCCCGGGTCACCCGGGAGCCCTGTGCGCCCCACGGCTCCAGGGTACCCCTGCAGAGAGAAGGGCAGCTCCATAAAGCCACTCAACACAGGCTGGACTCTCAAATCGGCCTCCAAGTGGGGTCTGAACCTAGGCACATTCCTGGGTTCAAACCAGCTCTTAAGGGCTAAACAACCCTGGCGACAGGGAAAGCAAAAGGAATGAGCTTCTGAGGTGTGCCCAAACCCATCTCAGTGCCACAGGTATTGAAGGCAATGCACACAGAAATAGCATTGTGGGGCAATGGTTTTGCTCATCTACAGCTTGGGAAGGATGGAAACTCCCATGCAAGGGTGGTTAGGAGCGCTCATGCTGTTTTATTGGGGGGGGGGAACTGAGGCACCACCCTTAATCTGAGCATCGCCAAGCATCTATCAGTGCACTGGGCAATGCTGCGTGCAGCAGGAGACCAAGCTGTGCCGTGCAGGGGCTGTGCACCAGGTTCCCAGAGCAGGAAGGGCAGCCTGGGTCTGCCCAACGCGGTGCTGGAGGACATGTCCCTCCAAGAGGAGCTGGTGGATGCAGGGGTACACACCAGCATCCCTGCTCCAGGTGACCTGAGCTAAAGCTGCTTCGTTTCCCTGCTCTGCTGCCTTTGCAGAGCCATTAAGTGGCTTAGGGGAAAGACCACAGCTTGTCCAGTCAGCTCAGTCCTGACCCTAGGCTTAATATACGTGGTAACACCAATTCTTTCCTCTTCCAAATGCACATCAAGAAGCAGCTTCAGTGTCCCCCAGTGCTCTCTTGATGAAAGCCACCCAAACCATCCATGTATTCCCTGCAGCCCCTACACCCTGTGCTCCCCTGGGTACTTACTTTGTCTCCTTTGGGTCCCACCAGTCCACGCCTCCCAGGACAGCCCTGAAAGGCAAAGGAAAAGAGCGGAGTCACCCCGAAGGGAGACCCCCACAACCAGGGGGTATCCCCCTGTGGCTGGGTGACCTCTGCTATGGCCATCGTGGCCCCAGGGAAGAGGGAAATGAGCTAAAGCAGCAGCACCAAGTCTCAAAGAAACACCCCAAAGAGTGGTGGGGTGGAAACTGCACCCTATTTGATGCTGCTTCCTTCCCACTCTCCTGCTCTGCTCAGCATCCATCACAGAAGTGCCCCCACACCATAACTCCAGGGTGCAGGAGTGAGTTTCCTGACACCTGGTGTGGAAAGGGAAGATGTTAGGAAACAATCCCATAAAGCTGGATCAGGGCCAGGCGCTCACACAGTAGTTTGGAGGAGAATGCAAACATCTGTGGCTTGTGAGAGATCTGATCCAGCCCCTCTCTAGGCAAAAGTGCACATGGAGCCAAGCAGTGACCCCACTTCAGGGCTCACCAAAGCGTCTGTCCAGACAGGCACAGAGCCAGATGCAGATCCTGGCTTTGCCTGATAAAGAAATCCATCTGGAAGATGTCAGCCAGGCTGATAACACGCCAGGCTGCAGCACAGCATCTACTGCGTGTCTGCTGCAGACCTGCGGACCTGACAGCTTCAATTACAGCTGCTTTTTGTTCTGAGCTTATAAACAGCTTTGTCCGAGCCTGGGAATCCACCGGGGTCATTCCCAGCTAGCACAGACACGCTGCATCCCTGCTGCAGCCAGCCCTCGCTGCCCTGTGCCTATGGGGTGGGTATAAAGGCCAAGCTACATGTCCAGAAGCAGCTTTGGCACTGGGGAATGCTGGTTTGTGTTGTGTCCCTGCCCATGGCAGGGGGCTGGAACTGCATGAGCTTTAAGGTCCCTTCCAGCCCAAACCAGGCTGGGATCCTATGAAATGATATAAAACCATTTTCAGCTACTTCCCGCTGAAGACTGGGAACCTCCATGAGGTCTCATCTATTCTAAGTTTACCTTTTAATTCCCATTTTTCCATCCGCTATGATGGATGAACAATCTGACAAAGCTTATCTCAAGTCAATTCAATGCTCTGCTTTGAACCAATACAAATCTGGGGACAACGGGGTGGTAGAGAAGTGATGGACAGCGATGCCAGCAGGTCCATGGGCTGACGCCTGGGGTTTGGTGTGAGGACAGGGTCTGGAGAGGTGGCTTGGCCCCACACTGAGCCCATCAGCCTGCCTCTGGGCAGGACTGTAGAGTCATAGGATGGTTGGAGTTGGAAGGGACCTGAAAGATCCAGGGTAACATGAAAGCCAACAATGTGGTTAAATGACTTGAGACCAATCTCTAGGGAAGGGGAACAATGGAATCATCTTCTCCTCTCCAATTGCCACTGAAGCTTCTTCAGGGACATCAGAAAACCTCCTTCAAGGGCCAGGCTATTGCACAGCCCCATGCTGCCTGCGCTGAGATTTCCCTGCCCGCTTCCCCATGGCGAGCTCTGGCACCAGCACCCTGCACCCACCACCCGCTCCGGAGGGGAAGCAGCACCACGAGCACCCATCCCAGCCCTCCAGCACTCACCGGCAGCCCCGGCGGTCCTGGCAGCCCTGGTGGTCCCGGCTTGACATGACCCTGCTGCCCATGTGTCACCGGTGACACAGGGTGTCCCAGGCGGGCAGCGCCGTCCTCAAGCCCTGGTACAACAGGGCTGGCTGCTGATGGAGGATGCTGCAGGAAACCTTCTGCTGACCCTGACCCAAAGGGACCTTTGGGCACGTTTCCTCTGGGGGCAGCTCCCTGATGTGGCAATGGGGAGACCTTGGTGAAGGTGGAAGGCACGTCCAGGTCAGTGATGGCATTGCCGGGTTTGTCAGGCAGGAGCTGCTGCCGGGTGCCCGCATCACCCATCTGCTTCTCTGTGGTGACATTCTCCTCCCAGGGGTTGGGGGCTCGCTCCTTCTTGGCTGCTCTCAGTGTTTTGATGGAGGAGCCTGGGTGGATAAAAGCACCATCAGGTACCAGGCATCATGGTGGAAGACAGGCTGATAACACTGGGGCTGTTCAGCCTGGAGAAGAGAAGCTGCGTGGAGACATCAGAGCAGCTTCCAGTGTGTGAAGGGGGCTACAAGGATGCAGGCGAGGGACTCTTCATTAGGGACTGCAGTGATAGGACAAGGGGTGATGGGTTTGGACTGAAACGGGAGATTCAGGTTAGATCTAAGGCAGAAGCTCTTCCCTGTGAGGGTGCTGAGGCGCTGGCACAGGGTGCCCAGAGAAGCTGTGGCTGCCCCATCCCTGGCAGTGTTCAAGGCCAGGTTGGACACAGGGGCTTGGAGCAAGCTGCTCTAGTGGAAGGGGTCCCTGCCCGTGGCAGGGGTTGGAGCTGGGTGAGCTTTAAGGTCCCTTCAGCACAAACCATTCCATGATTCTGGACTCACCGGAGCTACCAGGAACCCATGTGTTGGCCCTGCTGAGCCCAGGCCTGCCAGGGTCGGTGATTTTATTATAGGTGGAGTTCAACAGCTCAAAGCCTTCCTCCTCAATAGAAACGCTGCTCTCCTCCTCCTCAGCCAATGGCATCTTGGTGGCAGGGGGTGAAGTCAGAGTGCTCCCATCAGGGGGGATGTTGAGGGTGTCCTGGGCATCCTCCTGCACCCACGGGAGCCCCAGGGTCAAATCTGAATGGGTGAGTCTGGAGTCCTGGCAGAGAAGAAGGAAAACGTGAAATCTGATGTTTTCACCTGTTTTTTCCCCGTTCCTCATTCAGCACACTTGTGCTTCTTAACTTCCCATGTACAGGAATGCTGCTGTGGGAATGAGGTAACCCATGGCTTGTGAGCTCCTCCACCCCAGTTCAGCCACCAACACAAAACTCATCCTCCACAATGGACATGAGCCCGTTGTCAGTGTGGGCCATGCCATGAGCCATGAACCTCCTCCACACAGTGCCAATTGCAATGATCCCCCCCAGTTTCCTCTGCTCAAAGGGCATCACAAGAAAAGCCCATAGAGAAAACCATGAGAGAAACCCAACCTTGAGAGCAATCACTAAAGCAACCCTATAGAGTTACACCAGGGATCAGGCCCCTTCAACCTTCCATTTTGCTGCTTGTGCCTCTTCCAAGGGGGAACAGTACAGGCAGGTTGGAGGGGAGCTCCCACCACACATCTTCCCTTTGTCTCTCGGTGCCACTTCAAATGGTCCCTGCAGGACAATGCAGGTCCCAAGGCATCCTTCAGCCCTACAACCACCCAGATACCGCCCAGGGATGGAGGAACACTGCAATGTTGGTAGAAGTGTCTATGCTCAAAGGCAAAGGAGCGATAAAGGAGTTAACCTGCAGAGAAACACCTGTACTTCCAATGCACATCATGCACCCAGCACTGGTGCAAGTGCCTCAGGCTGGGCTTGCACAGGGAGCCACATGCACACAGGTCCAGCACTGGGTTGATTGCCTGGGGGCTGCGAGCGACCTTCACCTCCCCTGGAACAACAGGCAGCATCCCCATCAGCCCCACATCCCACCACCCCCTCAGAGCTTGCTCCGGGCTCCCACTGAGCTCCATGGGACATGGACAACCTGGTAACCTGTACCCATGGCACTGAGAAGAGCGGGTGGGACCTGAGCCCTGGCTGGGGGCTCATTGGGGCTGGTGCCATGCAGCTCATGAGGAGATAGTCTGTGAGAAGTCACTAGAGGGAGATGCAGGCCCGTGGTTGCCTTGCGGGGCTGCAGGAGGAGCAGGGAGGTACAAGGAGATAGGAAGCATCCTTCCCATCCCAGCTTGTGTTGATTGAATCCATTGCTCTGGTCTTGCTCAGCACCGTGGACCCAAGACGCACGTTTGCCTGGGGGCACAGAGGTGCATTTGGATCAATAGGAAGTGGAAAACCCCAACAATTTCACTGCCAGAAGTGGTGATTCTGTAGGTAAGAACCCAATGGTACTGGTGGGACAGGGGAGATGGCTCCAAGCAGACCCCACTTCTGGAGGGCCATGGGAGGCTGAGGAGACTGCTTAAGCCTTTGCTCTGCTGCTGGGTGCCATCAGATTGGAGATCGCCAACCTCTTCCCATTCCAAGGGGGGAGCAAAAGTGAAAATTCTTATTTTTTCAACTTTCAAAAGTCAAGTTTGAGGAATTTATTTTAAAACCAGCTGAAACTTCTTGCTCAATTGTACAAATTTGGGGGGGGTGGGAATATCTTTGTTCTGTTTAATTTGTTATAATTGACTTTGATTTCAAGCCTTCCTGCACAACCGATTTGATAAGCTAAAGTCCGTCTCAAATCAGAAAAAAGTGTTTTCTTTCCTTTAATATCAAAATAAAATATTTTGGCCTTTTTTCCCTCCCAAAATCTACCCCAAACACATCACTTAAGTCCTAATAAGGGCAAATAAGCACCCTCCTAAAAAATTATCAGTGCCAACAACTACTGCTGATGCCAGCCATGGACACAGCCTGGACACCTCCAAAGAGCATCTCCACACTCACACCCACAGCAGGAGGATGGCCAGGCCCGCAGTGCACCCATTTCTGTTGGCCCCTCTGATGCTCTGGTAGGTAAATACATGAGGGATGCATCTAGGACTGTGTGTAGGTACCAGAGGAAACCACCCTGGGTCACACTCAGGTCTCAGTGTTACCTGGTCCCTGTTTAATCCCTGCAGCTGCAACTTGAAGGAATACTAATAAATAATATAAAATCATAATAAAAATAAAACTTGAAAATGAATAAATAAATGGAATGGGAGGAAATAGGAATATTCCCATTTCAATTTTTCACCCCACTTGCAGAAAGAGACCTGCCCCCCCAAAGGGAGATGCAGTGGTGATGGGTTGAGGTTGCTCTGCTCCTCTGGCCAGTGCTATGTCCCAAGCCAAAGGAGCAGCATTCCTCTAGCACCAGGATTTTTGCTGATACCCCAAATGGCATTAACAGCCATATCTTCAAAGAACAATGTTTGCAGCAGTTAAATAGGCAAGAAGCAGCCTAGCACCAAGGAAGAGGTGTTGAGAATCCTGGGTTTGGGCTTTGTGGATGCTATCACACCCATCAGCTGCATCCAGTGTTTGTCCCACTCAGCACTGTAGGTCCTCCCTGGAGGTCTCTGGGGAAAGAAGGGCAGTTTGGCCACCTCTGCACAGGGTGCCCAGAGAAGCTGTGGCTGCCCCATCCCTGGCAGTGTTCAAGGCCAGGTTGGACACAGGGGCTTGGAGCAAGCTGCTCTAGTGGAAGGTGTTGGTGGCAGGGGTTGGAGCTGGAGGAGCTTTAAGGTCCCTTCAACCCAAACCAAGAGAAGGCTGCGTGGAGACCTCATAGCAGCCTTCCAGTGTCTGAAGGGGGCCTATAGGGATGCTGGGGAGGGACTCTTCATTAGGGACTGTAGTGATACAACAAGGGGTAATGGGTTAAAACTGAAACAGGGGAAGTTTAGATTGGATCTAAGGAGAAAATTCTTTCCTGTTAGGGTGGTGAGGCACTGGAATGGGTTGCCCAAGGAAGTTGTGAATGCTCCATCCCTGGCAATGTTCAAGGCCAGGTTGGACGAGGCCTTGGGTGATGTGATTTAGTGTGAGGTGTCTCTGACCATGGCAGGGGGGTTGGAACTGGATGATCTTAAGGTCCTTTCCGACCCTAACTGTTCTGTGATTCTATGGTCCTATGATAATCGGCAACTCCATGTGGAGCACCACATCTTCCCAGCAGAACACCCTGTGGTTAGTTTAAGCCATTCACAAATGTTAGAAAACAACTCAGGAAGGAGCATCCCCTGTGACAGCATCCACACATCCCTGGAAGCAAACCAGCCTAGCCCTGGAGCCGTGTTCTCCTCTAACCCTACATCCTTTCTCCTGGACATAGTATCCAAATCCCAAGGAACCCCCAGACATCAGCTCACCAGCCCCTCAGGCATGGCTTTTGCAACCCCAGAGCTGCAGGAATAGGGCCTGAAGCCATATAGCATGTGAGGAAGGTGGGGACAGAGCTGCCAGGCATCAGCTTCACCCATGCAAGGTCACATTTGCAGTCCCCTGGGGCAGCACAGGCTCTCAGGAGGACAAGACAGGATCCTTCAGTGCTTTCCCATCACACACATAGTCAGGTACAACCCTTCCCTCTCTTTGCACTTGGGTCCAAGGCAAAGCAAGGCTGTGAAACCTGAGCTGAGGAAAGGCAGAAACCTGCCCTTGCTACATCAGGCTTTCTCCCTCTTGCAGCCCCATAGCACACAGCAGAACCGTTTCCTTCCTTTTCCCTTGCTACACAGCACTACCTGTGTCAGGAGAGGGACCCAAGGGGTTAACGACAGACACCTCCCCACACATCACCCAGCCACTGCAGAGAGGACCAGCACCCTGATCACATTAGTCTTCCCAGACAGACCAGAACCAGTGGATTCAATTACCTGAGGGTAAAACCTCCTTCAATGTAACATACAAGCCAGATTTTGGGTTGTGGTGCTGTTCCTGTTTAAGCTGCGAGCTGGTGGTGGTCAGTAAAGAGCTGTAACAGAAACTCCAAACCAGTGTTCCTTTTACCCCACTAAACTAATAACCCCTAACTGACTTTACAAGGTCCTTTTGGGCAAGAAATCACAGAGCAGCAGCAAAAGCATCCTGGCCAAAGCTTGACTCCATCATTTGTGTGTCTTAAAATCACCTTAAAATCAGAGCAACCATATTCCCTGCAAGGTCATCTTCCCACAGAGCATGAGAGGAGCCAAAGGGGGCCCAACCATACCTGCAGGCAGCTGGGTTACCCCCTTTGGCCCACCCCAACAAGGAGACCCACATCCACCTCGAGTGAGCTGCAGAGCATGGGGCAGACCTGGAGACTCTGCACACCATCAGCTGAGGTGCCCTTGGCTCTGCCATAACCCCTCGACACACACACAAAGCTGATGCTTGGCCATAGTTCCACTCCATTTCACCTTCCCCATGGCTTGTCCAGGAGGAGTTTCTGGGCTGCCCAAGGAGCTTATTGCTCCTATTAACACGCTGCAGTTTCCTCCCTGAACAACAGACCAGAGCTTGCATCATTCGTTAGCAAATCACAGCAAAACTGGGGCAGCTCCATAGCCACTCACTCCAGCATCTGCCCACCAAATACATTTAGTGTTATTTGTAAGCCTCCAGCAGCTGGGAGCCTCAAGAGGAGAATCTGAAGTGTGAAAGGGGCTGAAAACTCATCTTGGAGGGGAGGCAGAGAGAGTTAATTTATAACCCCCCATTCTCCTCCTGGCACAAAGGATGCTTGGCGGTGAGGACCAGGCAACAGATGCTCCTCCTGCACCACACACAGCAGTTAAGCCCTCTGCAATCCCAGCTGCATGCTTCAGTTTGGGGTTTGGCACATAAGAAAACCAATAGAAATGAGAGCTGCTGGGGCAGGGACTTGGCCTATTTGTCAGCTTCAATTAAAATAGTATTAAAAATTGACTCCTTAGCTTTGGATTTTACTGTTTCCAGCCCATTTTGTAGGATGGTTCCTTCAGCCAAAGGAAATTTCTTGTCTTTTTACTTTGGAACCAACTTTTTCATTCAGAAACAGACCCACAGCAATGCAGGACTTTAAGAAAGGGCTTTTCAATGTGGAAGTGGAAATGTTTCCTTTGAGGTGGAACAAAAACCAGGCTGCTGTGACCCGGGTACCAGAATGTGCTGCAGGCTCCCATCCTGAGCCACCCAAGGATGCAGGAAACACCACAAGAGGTGTTTTCTCCTTTCATTTGATTAGGGACTAATGTCTTTTGGGGGAAATGGGGACCTTTCCTTTCCAAGCTCCATCTTGAGACTGAGGACATGAACGCCATTTCCCAACCTAAACCCCCAAGTGGATGCCCACCAGGACCTGTGGTTGCAGGAGACCCATTCATTGGCTTCACATCAGCCCATCTCTAACCTGGAGCTTCCTTTTAGCCAAGGCCTTTGCTAATAACACAAGTCAAGGAAATAAATGCACCCGACAGAGGCAGAAAAAGCAGGATTCGGGCACTGAATCAAAGCAGGGAGCTGGGGGAAGGAGCAGAGGGACAGGAGCAGCTCCAGGTTTTCCCACTGCAGGGATTCACCAGTTTCACAAAGGATGGACAAGCTCAAGGCACGAGCTGCTGCAGCAAGGGGAAAAGCCTGGCTGGGTGATCTCACATTCCCTGCTCACACACGGAACAGGTCAAACAGAGCCAGCCACATGCACCCGTTCCTAGAAGGATCACCAAGGCGCAGTATCCAGGTGGTTACTGCCCCAGGAGCAGCCCAGGGACTGATCCCCAGGGCTCCCAGCCAGGAGGTGCTGGGTGGCTTTCCAGGATGATGTCTCATCTGCAGCACTGGCTGCTGCCATGGAGACTGGGCGCAGGGTTCCAGGGCTGCCACGTGAATGCCTGTAGCAAGAAAGCACTTCAAATCAATGGGCTGGTGCACGGAATTGTTTCTTTTAGTATTATTTTTTGCTGGTAAAAAAAGCCACCAGATGCCTAAAGACACCTTGAAAGTCCCAGGCAAAGACACTATAAAAGGGTGCCATCAAATCCAGTCAGATGAATCAGCAATGGCATCTCTAAGGGAACCAGAGGGAAGGTTTCTAAACACCAGCCCTTCACCCCACAGCCAGCAGCAGACATCCTCACCACAGCTCCCCCGGAGATGCTGACGTCCTTGTGCCTGAAGGCACAATAAAATGGGGTCCCTAATGCAAACCCAGCCTGCCCTGACACCACCACTCATCCTGCAAGCCAGGCCTCCAGCCCAGCCCCATGTAGCTGGAAAGAGGCTTTGCACCAGGTTTGGAGCCTGCATCCATGTAGATGCTCATGAGCACCACCGTGGTTGAGCCGTGATGGACCAGTGCTCAGCTCCACAGAGCAAGCCCTGCTGCCAAGGGCTCCTACAGGCCTGAGGAGCCCCCGTGGGGAGAACCTCATCAGCTCTGCTCCTTGTTTATACACCCCAGACAAGCTCCTAAGAAGGGGACAAATGTCAGCAGGTAGGGAACCACCTATAAACAAGATATCAGCACCACTCTGCTCCATGGGGTATTGCAGGGGCTGCATGATGAAGCCCATGAGCATCAATAGCCAGAAATGATTTGACATAGGACAGCAGCTGCCTCAAAGGGAACAAGGGGAATATTTGCTCTCAGCACAGCAGTCCCTGGAGAGGATATAAAGACATGGCTGTGGTTTATGAAGTGAAATAAAGAATAGAAGGCTTTTTCTTCCAAAAACTATATAGCAAGTTCATGTGGTTTTGACGTTACAATCTTGTTGCTTTGGGGTTTTGTTTTTATTAAAGAGAGGCTTGAAATAGACCTTTAATGGTGGGGAAAGAAGCTAAACCCTAAGTACTTCAGCTTTCCAACCCGAGCTGTATTTCTCCCTCCAACCAATTTTGATCCAAAGGGGTAATTCCCTTAAAATATGCTTTGCAACCACAGCACTGAGAAGTCTCAGCTATGGCCACTTGGAAGAGAACTTGGTGCTTCATCCTGGATGTCCTGAAGAAGACCATTAATGGTATCAGCACCATGCTGCCCCACGGGGCATTGCAGGGGCTGCAGAATTAAGCCCACAAAGCCCAAATAATTTGACAGGAGAGAGGGGAGGCCTGGATTAGAAAAATTCTGGAGATCCTGCCTCATGGAACAGCTCTGCAAAGCTAAACCGGTCAGTTCTTCAAAGGGAAGTCACTTGTAGGCAAGGTGACACAAAAGAAGGATCTGGAGCTGTTGGAGCGAGGCCAGAGGAGGCCACGGAGATGCTGCGAGGGCTGGAGCAGCTCTGCTCTGGAGCCAGGCTGAGAGAGCTGGGCTGGGGCAGCCTGGAGAAGAGAAGGCTCCTGAAGGGGAGACCTGAGAGCAGCTCCAGTGCCTGAAGGGGCTGCAGGAAAGCTGGAGAGGGGCTTGGGACAAGGGGTGTAGGGACAGGCCAAGGGGAATGGCTTTAACCTGCCAGAGGGGAGACTGAGATGAGCTCTTAGGCAGAAGCTCTTCCCTGTGAGGGTGCTGAGGCGCTGGCACAGGGTGCCCAGAGAAGCTGTGGCTGCCCCATCCCTGGCAGTGTTCAAGGCCAGGTTGGACACAGGGGCTTGGAGCAAGCTGCTCTAGTGGAAGGGGTCCCTGCCCATGGCAGGGCTTGGAGCTGGAGGAGCTTTAAGGTCCCTTCCAACACAAACCAGGTTGGGATAAGACATCCAAGCACAGATGGCATCAGGTGAGGAAGAGCACAATGGGAAGTCCTGAACCCTTCTTCCCTAAAAGACCAGGTACAAACGTTATTGTCACCAGATGCCCAGATCTTATGAACCACAAACTGTGAAGCACTGCATGGGCAGAAGCTGAAGCATTCATGTATTTAATAGGTGAAGCCAGCATGGAACAAGTCCATAGGTCACACAGCAGCCAGGGAATGCCAGGTCCAGCCCTGGCAGCCTGCACTGACATGGAATTGATTTCCTACATATTGCAGACAAGCAGTTTTTAATTCAGCTTCACCATCTGGCATGGGAAAGGTCTGGACTGGAAACTCTCATCTGGTGAGCTCAGGGAAATGGGTCTCTAAGCTGAAGCGGTCTCTCAGGCACAAGGAATCATGACTGAATTACTCTGGTTCTGTGTAAACAGAACAAAAAGCCAAGATCAATAGCATAGATGCTTGCTCCTTTAAGTAAGCCAAATTTAGAGAAGAACCAGCTGAGAAAGGCAAACTGGGAACTGCTTTCAACAGCTCAGGAGTTGTCCAAAGGCTTGAGAGCAGAGGAAGAAGGATGCGGTTTCAAACCCCCCTGAAATAATTTATGGGAAGGAGCACAAATTGAAAGCAGCCATTAAGAATGATGAAACAGAAGGAAAAAGGAATTAGCATGTGCTAAAAGCAATACAGAGCCTATCATCTGCAGAAAATCAACTTGGACAAGGAAAGTACAGAAGTGTCTGACCCACACCTCCCTTGTTGCAGCATCTTCATCGTGGTCCCCTGCCACGTGGAAGTGTCCAAACCACCCTCAGCAGTGTGGGAAACCAAATCTCTGCCCATGTTTCAGACAATGCAGATGACAACAAAATGCTTCCCATTCCAGCAGTGCAAAGGAGGAGGGGTTATCGATCCCCTCCTGATAATACAAGCAAAGCAGCATTAAAATAGCAGGCTCTCCCAAAGACGAGCACTGATTTGGCTCAGAAAGCTGGGGGAGCTCCAGGGGACTGGGAAAAGGCTTTATGTTGTGCCAATACGAGGGAGAAAATGAAGGCAAACAGGAGGCCTGGAGTAATTACAGACCTCTTCCCTCACGTAGAACCCACGTTAATAACAGAGCAACTGATATGGGGCTCATTAATAGAGAAACCACAGATAACGTAATTAGTGCCATGGCTTTGCAAAGAGCTGCTGTGTAACTAACTTGGGATCTTGCCTGAGGAGATTACGAGTGTTTTGCTGAGAAAGATAACAGTGTTGATGTAATGATCCTGGACTTCTGTAGGGCTTTGCTGGTCGTACACGTTGATAGCATGATCCAAAACCTCAGTTGACGTCCTAACTGGTGAACAGGTTAAAACCCAGCTTGGAGCATGTACGTCTACAGGAGCTCAGACAACGAGCATCACACTGCCCTAGGTTCCAGCTAGGTCAGGCAAGGGAACGTGTATTTCAAAGCTTAGGGTCTTCTCTCAGGAAACACATTTTTGTCAATAGAAGTCTCTCTTACTCAACAGACAAAGGTAAAATGTGATTTATAAACCTAAGATCAGAGAAAGACGATTTAAACTGCTTTTTCCAGCACGTTTTAGCATCAGGCCCCTGGAAGATGGTCATGAGGAAGTTACAGATCAAGGCTGGAGTCTTTGCTAAGCAAGCTGTATTGATTTAGAGGAATAATCACCAGGAAACCCTGTGGGCTGTGTTCAGCAGTAGATCAGGTCATTATTGGATCTGCAGCATCCACAGCAGGAGTCTATGGAAGAGAAGCCTCTTCTGGTGCTTCCTCATTGCTCTGCACCAGCCGCTGCTTCCTCAGAGAGGTGCACAGGGCTGCAGCCCTCAGCTGAGGCATCACTGTCCTCCTCTACTTGCTTTGGGCCAGATGTGCAGGCTCTTGTGTGCCAGGAACATCTGCTCCATCAGAACTGGAGTAGCTCAGCACAGTGAGCCCCAAATCACTGCCCCATGGGAGCAAGGGGAGGAAATCTTGCTCATGAGTTTCAGGTTGGACACAGGGGCTTGGAGCAAGCTGCTCTAGTGGAAGGGGTCCCTGCCCATGGCAGGGGTTGGAGCTGGATGAGCTTTAAGGTCCCTTCCAACACAAACCAGGCTGGGATGCTATGGTGTCTGACAGGCAGGTGGTGGATTTGGGAAGTGAATATGCTGTAAGCAAATAATAAACAAGAGAAATGATTTCTTGTTGGAGAAGATGCCTCAGCAGTGCCCTGTTTTCACAGGGGGGTTTTAGGGCTCCCTGGTATCCCACCCAGGCAATCGAACTGAAGCAACCCAAAAGCCTGAACATCCCCGCAAGCTCCGCACCCAGGGGCCACAATCGGACTGGAAAGACTCTGAAGGACTCCCCCTGCTCCCTGCAGCACTCTCAAACAGCGCCGGTGCCTTTCCTCCAACCCATTTCTGGGTGGCCTTCAGGCAGAGGGCAGCGCTGCTGCATTGCACCCAGATGTGGCTGCCGCAGGACATGAAACACCGGTGGGAAGTGCCATGCCCCATGAAGCTGCGGATCAAGCCAAGCCCTTGCTGCAATACTCCTGCCATAAGGCAAGCCATAAGTCAGCAAGGACGCAAACCCTGAACCCGGGCAGGAGGTCAGACCATAAAGGGCTGCAGAGCAGCTGTAACTCACTACAGGATGCCTCAGGACTCGATTAGATGGAATAGCACTTTATGGCTTTGACCCGGGGTGTGGTTAAACACTGCGGTTCAAACCGGCACACTCCATCACATTTATCACACTGTGGATTTGAGGTGAAATAAATTATCCACAAACACTTTATCCTACTTAAACTGGCTTCAGAAGTCTTCAGGTGGCTGAGATACACAGACACAGGCTTCGGGCTGCTCTGATTTAAAGGAAGGATGCCCTGGTACTTCATTAAGCAATCAAAGGTGCTAACAAGAAATTAGCCATTAAACCTCCATTTACTGCTCTCAAAAACTATCTGTAAGATGGACCTTCTTCCTAAAGCTGAAGTAGAACTAGGATTTCTTCTGCCATAAAAAATCCCAGGGTCTTTTCCTCTCTTCCTTGCATATGAATTCTCATCAAAACCATCACATTGTGATTTGCTTTATTCAATTGGAATGTTTCTCAGTATGATCAAAAGCTAGAAAGTCCTGTCAAGTCAGATCTTTTACTCTGTACATATGATATATTCAACCCTCAACAAGAAAAGAAGCTTTTAGTTAAAACTCAGATTGATGACAACAAAACCTCACTAGAAATACTCTGTTTTGCCATCCAGGTCAGTGATGTCCAAGCTCATTTTGCTCCATGTTCTCTGCTGGCACCAAGCGTTGCCTGCATTGTGCCACACAGGAGTCTCCTGTTAAGCACAGGAGCAGAGACAAGCACGTTCCCAACACACTTCTGGATCATTTGGCCTTGTCCAAAGCCCCTCTCCAGGTTTCCTGTAGCCCCTTTAGGCATTGGAAGGCTGAATCTCAGCAGCAGTTTGAGCTGTCCAAAGAATTAAACCTGTGAATTTTTGTCTCGTTGGAACCCAATGGGATTTCAGCTTTATTTGACTTTGGTTGAACAGCTTTAGGATCCCAGTTTAAATTGCTTTGGAAAAAGCCATTCAGTGGAGTAATCAGCTCAGCCCTTCTGCTCATGTTCAGTACAGGCACACAAAGAGAAGCCAAAAGGCAGGAGAAGGGGTTCAATACCATCCCTATCTCAAACATTACTCATATATTACAATCTTCCCCTCAAAATAACAAACCCACAGAAGGAATAGACCGCAATTCACCATAATTTAGGCTGCCAGTAACAGGCAGCTAATCCAGTGCCGCCATCCACTTCTATCTTCCCCACAGGCATCCTAGCCTTCTGTAATGACTTAGCTCTAATCAGTAAAGAAGGAATTCCCTGATACACTGATTTACGAACAAAGGCATGGGAAGTGTAACTCCAAAGCATAGCTTCAAGGTGCCCCTGCAGCAGAGCTGATCTGCTCTTCATTACTGTCACACCGCAACGCGTTAGCAGCACATTTCTTTCTCTTAATAAATTCACACGCCAAAGACCCTGAGGCCTCTCTGGGGCTGATTAAGTGCTTGAAAACCAAACTTGTCCCGAATCCAGAATATCCTTATTCTTTCCCTGGGGGCCTATGAATTTCACCACTTTTCTCAAGGGCAGCATCTCCCCAATTCACACCAGTCGCCAGGAGAAGAGCATCGGATGGGGGAGCACATCCTGACCAGGATCCAACAGGATTTGAGGACGAATTGCAACGAAGAGACCACCATAAAGACACACTCAGGGGAGCAATTTTGCCATCTCAGTTCATTATCACCGTCGCAAATCCAACCCACAAGCAGCCTCATCAGCACACCAGCAGCACGCTCATCTGTACTGCTGCAACCCTTGTGTCACCCAGCTCCAGAGCTGCATGAGGCCACTTGGGCAGAAGTGAGGCACAAGTTGCACAAAGGAGTACTAAGGTGTAGTCAGTTTAAGCCAGGAGTGAGAGCAGAGACCATCCCCAAACAGTTAACAGCAGTGCCTGGGAGGGTGAGGGGAGCACAGACAGGACTGCTCTGCTCACACACACACAGATCTCATTTTACATTTGCTGGCAGCTTTCCCCCTCAGGATGTCTGTTTGCAAGAACCTGAACAATGAACCTTGGCCACAGATCCCAAATACAGCAGAAACATAAAGGATGTGCAGCACTCACCCCCCCGATGCACGCAGAGGAGCTGGAGCCATGCTCCGAGCAGCTCTGATGGGGAAGCAGCAGCCTTCAGTCCCATGAAGTGGGGAGCAGCTGCCCCGCTCCCACCACCAGACATGGAGCTATGCCAAGGAACTGCGATGCTTTAACCCCCAGAATCACAACCACCTTCAACCACTGCAGAGCTTGGGCCTTTCCCACCTCAACCACAGCAAGTTGGACAAAGCCTTGGGTGCCATGGTTTAGTGTGAGGTGTTTCTGCCCATGGCAGGGGGGTTGGAACTGGATGATCTTAAGGTCCTTTCCAACCCGAACTATTCTATGATTCTGTGATTCTAAGCAGCAGCAGCAAGTCCTCCCCATGCACCAGACCCCACACATGGGCAGAAGCCGCAGTCATCAGCCTCCTGCTTTCTCCTGTACCACGCAGAGACCTGCCAGCCTCACTGCTTCCTTCCCTCCAAGCACTTCCAGCCAGGCTCGCAGGCAGATCCTGTGCACGCAGTGGGCTCATCCATCTCATTGCCGCCTTCCTCAAGCCACAACTCTTGGGCCCAGTGTAACTGCTCAGGAAGGTCACCTAAACACTTCCCTCGACCTCCAGCTCCAAGACACAAGTTACACTCAAACCATTAACGAGAGACACGGCAAGAAAAATAAGTAGGTGCCTTGATGGGGTTTTTCGGGGGCTTTTTACCCAAATGATTGCTGGAGCAACTCAGTTATCCAGGAGAGATTATGATGGTGAGACATAGAGGGACATAGGGAGGGGTGTTCCCTGCACATACCCCCTGCAGCAGCGCAGAAGAGTCATACCTGAGCAGATGAGTCCTGGATTTCATTGGTTTCTTTTGGCACCTAGACAGTTGGAGAGAGAAAGAGAAGCATCACTGCCCGAGGACCTGCTCTGATTTCAGCATTGCTTCGTGTTGGCCCCAGAACTGAAACGCTCACTGCCTCCAATGGCACGGGAAACATCCAGGGAATGCACACGGGGAACCAGGCATTCATAACAACGTGGGGGAACAACTTTTGATGAAAGCTCTCAAGTCTCTGGGTGGTTTTTGCAGTTTTTGGTTTTAGAACCCATCCGTCCTGAGGAGGATCAAGGGGTGGGAACCATCCTGTGGAATCCCACTTGCAGTCAATTCAATGATGCTTCAAACCTCAAAGCTTTCTCCCTGCTGGGTAAGCCCCTGGAGACATTCAAGTGAGTGCTCCGGGCCTACAGAGCATAATATAATGTATTATATACATTAATATATACATGTTAATGTGTATCACATGTATAGTATGTATGTTATATATTAACATAATATAGACGTTAAAAGCAGGTTAAGAGGAATCCGTGATGGGTTAGAGGACACATCTCTTAGCTTTTAAAGCATAGAATCAATTTATAGCTCTAGGGAGTGAATCCAACTTATCTTGGAGATACAGCCAGCACATAAGGGCTGACAGCATGAGAAAAGCTAGGGATCATTTTGGGAATGCTCATGGGATACACTTACTAGGAACTCTGACACACTGATCTTTCTTACATCAGGAAGCTTTGCCATCTAGCTGTGCTAGCAATAGGATCCCAGAGGAAGGAAACACTGGGTAGGACCCAGACTGAGCAGATTCCCTACCCCACAACCAGTTCCCTCCCTGACACTGCCCTTTCCCATCAGCAATCCCACCTTCTCATTAGACCACCAGAAAAGTGTATTACGCATGGGAGGTTCATGCCAAACACTGACATTAGGCACGTCCCTCTTTAGCAAGCCTTTTCTAGGCAGCTACAAGCCCTTCAGGATACCCGGCCTAGAGAGGTGAGAGATGAGGTATCTCCCTGACCCAACTCCAGCTCCTGAGGTGCTTCATGTCTCTGGTGTTTCAGTGTGTGATCTGGGCTCGTGGGCACACAGATACCTCTGGAATATTTGCTGAACACCAAAACAGGAGCAAAATCCACAAAACCTCCATTTTCCAGCAAACAGGAGACAGCCTTTGATGGGACAATGCACCAAAGGGTTCAATCTTGCTGGGACAGAGCAAGAACTTCAAAGCCATGTACAACTCCCAAGTAAAGCCTTCACCCCCTCCCAAAAGCAGAGCTCCAGCTGCAGCATTACTCAACAGCTACTCACAGCTTCCCTGTGTTAAACACATGAGCACATACAGTCATACACACACCCAGGCTTGCTTTGGCTCAGAAACTCTCCCTTTACTCATCCTCCCTTTGCACCAAGCCCATCTATGACCTGAAGGGAGGGTTTGGGTGGTGAACGAAGAAACACCCTATGTGCTGGCCACCATCACCTCCTTGCATCGCAACTCAAACTGGAGACCCAAGCGCTTCCAGGCTGTATTAACACCCTGGGTTGGTCCTTTCATTTGAACTGTGCTGCACCAAAGAGGAGCAATCCCAGTTTTACAGCTGCCCTCAGCCCTACCTCTGGCCAGGCTGTTGCAAGCTCCCATGGGGAACCGAAGCGGTTGAGGTTGAAGGAGGATGCGCACGTTGGGTTGTAGCTGCGGCAGTGCTCACCGGCGGCTGCTGGGTCTCCCATCACGAAGGTCAGTTGCTGTAGAGCACCCTGGGGAGGAAGACACACAGAAACCATAGTTTAGCCCTGTTGCCTCCAGAGCAGGATGGTCTGGGGGGCCGTCTTCAGCCTCTCATAACCAGGGACTTCTTTAAAGGATGGTTTAGGCAATCAGTATTCACTGCCTGTCTTCAAGAGCTGGATGCAAAGGCTGAAAGCATCTTCTTCAGGCTGAGCAGTCCCAACTCTTGGATATCAACACAAAGCCATACAAAAACTCTGGGAACCTGGCCTTTGAGTTTATCAGGCATTTTAACACTGCCATCTACTTTGAACTGCGGGGAACCCTTTGCCTGTAAAGTCCCCAGAGCAGGGACTTCACGTTCAACACAATGCATGGGACGAGTTCCTCACCAGCTGCTTTGTAGGCTAACTGCACAGATGACTTCTGTACCTGGTACAAGTCATGGTCAACAAGGGAATATGAGTGTAAGCCTGTGACCTAGAGGTCTCTCCTGCTGACCTGACTGCTGCACTTGTGTTGCCCTGACCCAAAATCAAGCACTTTACACAATTCAAAGCATTTGCAAAGCTCATCCTTCCCAATGAAAATAAATGGTGCGTTAAGGAAGACAAAGCAATGGATTCCTTCAGAGGGAGTTGCAACCCCACTTCATGCAGCTAGAGCAGACCATGTCCTCCAATACAGCCCTGCCAAGCCTATCCAGCTCTCACCTTAAAGGGGATCTCAAAGGACTCGATCAGGCCTCCAACGATGATCAGCCCCTCAGTGTTCACTCCCATCCCAAAATAGTTGGACCAGCTCACTCTGTCCACCAGCCGGCAGTCCACGTGCAACTCCAGCCTCTCCAGGGAGATGCTGAGAGCAACCCGGTGCCAGTGCCCATCGCCAAGGAAGGAAACTGGGAACCTGCATGTCCCGGAGTGGGAAGGGAAGAGGCATAACATGAAAACTTGAGTCCTACACCTTCTGCAGGACAAGGCTTCATCCCTACCAGCTCCCAGGGTCTCATTATCCATCCTTAGAGTAGATGCAAAGGACAAAACTAGAGAAATCGAGTCTACCTGCTGTGACAAGTAAGCACCATCACTTCTCTTCCAGCATGAGGATGCTGTTTCTATCCAATGGATTTGGGCACTTCTACAACCAGTTGAGGTGTCTGGGAAATTATTGGTATTTGGGTCTCTCCCCACTTGATTTATCCCTTGAATCTTTCTGTTCTTTGCTTTGTTTGACAGATCTGCATTGTTTTGACAGTGCAGTTAGGTAGGGACTACCTATGCAGTCCCACCACTAGGTCTGAGGGGCTGCCACTCATGAGGGGACATGACCTTGATTCAGCTGAGGTGGGCTCAGAGCAGAGCCCAGAGTGGGAAACCTTAAGTCTGGCCTTGGGAGTAATAATGGAAGCATGGAAAGGGAGAAAGAGCCACCTGAGCTAGAACTTACTCATAGTGCCTCCTCCTTGTGGTGACAAAGACCAAGGCATATGGGTTGATCCTGATCTGGAAGAGCACATGGCTCCGATGGCTGAGGATGGTCACAAGGCTGGTGTCCTCCTTCAGCGAGTACCTGAGCTTCATGAGCACGCTCAGCTCATCTGCAAAGCTAATAGAAAGAAATGACACATTGTGCAGTGTCTGCTGTGTCACCATGAGCTTCCTTCTAAGGACAAAAACCCCTGAATCAGAGCACAAATGAGCTCAATGAGAGGAGGATAAACGCAAAATGAGAGCAAACAATCATTCAGGTTATAGGGTCAGAGACTCAAAGAGCAGCAGGCAGGCCAAAATCAGCACTGTCCATACAATCTCTATTCATCTCTCAGGTGCAATCTCAGCACATGTCTGTGCGGCTGTGCGTGACTTCCCATGGGACTCCTGCTTTGCCCATGGCTGAGACTGGGTGGTGACACAGTTACAAGAAGCTCTTCCATGCTGCCTTCTCTCACCATGTCCTTGTCCAAAGAAAGCTGCAGCCCTACATCAAGAACAGCAAAGGTTTGAACTTGTCTATGCTTCCACAGACCCGTGCCTTGGTATCAAGCAATGCTGATGAAGATGGCTGTGCTCTCTTGCTCTCTCCAGTTATGTGCTGGAGCAGAGAAATCTTCCCAATGTGAGCACCAAGAAAACATATTCCTGGAAATGGTCAGTCAATGGTGTGCCAATGTCTTCCCTGCACACAATCAAGAAAGATGGAAGAAGCACTGGGCTCATAAGAGCTCAGAGTGGATGCGTTATCTTTGTGTCATGGAATAGGGTCTTAAAGTAACCCCTCAAACCAACACGAATGCATGAGTTGACTCTGAGCACCACCACCCCACCCCATCCCCTGAAGGCAGCTTACCTGTCCCCAAACGCCTCTCTGGTGGGGATGTTCAGGGTAGCATACTGCCCAATCTCCAGGATGCTGCAGTTGGCTTCATCATGGCCAAAGGAGACATTGCTGAGGTCCTGTGCATGGGAAGTGATTTTGTCCAGCAAGTCCACTTCATCTGTGTGGAGGGAGAGAATAAGAGAGATGCTCAGCAGCTGAGACACCTTCCCTACAGGGCTCTGCTCTGTTAGGCAACAGACAAAGCCCCCAGGAAGCACAGAATGCAATCTGGAGAAACTAAAATAATCCACAAACTCAGTAAACTTGGATCAAAACAAGCATCCAAATAACCTCAGAAGCACCCAGGTGGTATTTCTGATACAGAACATGTGTTTCAAGGCTCGTGTCCCAAAGACATGAAGGGCCACTCTTACCCCAGCAACAGTGGTACCTTTATGCCCATATAGTTGGGATGCTCAGGACTGTAAAGCAGAGCCCGGGACACAGATGTCCTAAAACACAAGCCCTGGATCAGCTGGGTACAGAAAATCCTGCTCAGTCCTAAGGTTCCTTGTTGAAGTTTGCCCAATTTCAATGGAGAATTGGACCAAGGAGTGGGGTGAAGTTACCGTGTCCCTCACTGAGAGACGTGTCCCGAACAGGTAGGAAACTCCATCAGGAGCTGTGCATCACACCAACACCCCTTTGCCATCAGGTGAAAGACCCAGTTTCAGAGCAGTGCTGTGAACACACAAGATGGTTTGAACCGGGTGAGAGGCCCCTGATCTGAGCTATTTGGCAGCACCATCACTTCATCTCCTGAGGAGCTTTTAATTCCCTTGGTGAACAGAGACAATCCCTTTCCAAGCTCATTCATCGACTAAAGAATCCTTCAGCTACAGAAACACCATACAGAAAACTGTTGAAAACCACAAGGTTTCTTGCTCCCCTCTATTAGCAAGAAAACTTGCAGCCATCTGGCTCTACCCAGACACACCATTTCTATCTTAGAGACATCTACATCCAGGTCCCTCCTTTCTTGTCAGCCCCTTATGCTACTGGGCAGTGCAGCAACAGCCTGTCAGGGGTGGGGATGAGGAACAGACCCAGGGCAGCATTCCATGGGCCCAGCCTTGCAGGATGAGTCTGGATCACTCCAGACCTGCAGCCCTTTTACTGGGAGGGCCTGGACAATCCCACTTGATGATCAGTCAACAGGAATGCTGCCAGTACCATCTGCACTAGCAGATGCCATCACTTGGGAGGCATCCAGCCTCTGCATTCACTCCTATTGCCACTGTTGATGAGGTGCAAGATTTATGTGAGGGCAGATGAGCAGCCTCAGGCATGCTGCAGCCTGACAGGACATCTACACTCTACACAGATCCATGGCTCCGCAAAGTAACAAGTCCATTGAAAAAGCAGCTTTGATCCAGTTGATGCTAATGCAGCGCTCCAGACACCATCTCCTCAGCTGGCTTTACAAGGCAAAAAGCCCTGTACTGGTAAGGGAGGGAGAGGGGGGGAATGGGGTCCTGCAGGAGACACAGCCTTTTGTGGTGACTTGGGTTTTCACCTGGTGTTTCCCCAGCTCCCCACAGGGTCACAGCATCAACATGCGGGCAATGCCAAACTCATGAAGTTCAACAAGGCCAAGTACGAGCTCCTGCACCTGGGTCGGAGCAATCCCAGGCACAGCTACAGGTTGGGCATAGAAGAGATTCAGAGCAGCCTGAGGAGAAGGACTTGGGGGTGCTGGTCGATGAGAAAATGAACATGAGCCGGCTTCAGTGTGCGCTCACAGCCCAGAAACCAACCATATCCTGGGCTGCATCAGAAGGAGGTGGAAGGAGGTGATCCTGCCCCTCTACTCTGCTCTTGTGAGACCTCACTTGCAGCACTGTGTGCAGTTCTGGTGTCCTCAACGTAAGAAGGACATGGAGCTGTTGGAGCAAGTCCAGAAGAGGCCATGAGGATGCTCAGGGGCTGGAGCACCTCCTGTATGGAGGCAGGCTGAGAACACTGGGGCTGTTCAGCCTGGAGAAGAGAAGCTGCGTGGAGACATCAGAGCAGCTTCCAGTGTCTGAAGAGGGTTACAAGGATGCTGGAGAGGGAATCTTCATCAGGGACTGCAGTGATAGGACAAGGGGTGATGTGTTCAGACTGAAACAGGGGAAATTGAGATGATCTCTTAGGCAGAAGCTCTTCCCTGTGAGGGTGCTGAGGCACTGGCACAGGGTGCCCAGAGAAGCTGTGGCTGCCCCATCCCTGGCAGTGTTCAAGGCCAGGTTGGACACAGGGGCTTGGAGCAAGCTGCTCTAGTGGAAGGGGTCCCTGCCCGTGGCAGGGGTTGGAGCTGGAGGAACTTTAAGGTCCTTCCCAATACAAACCAGGCTGGGATTCTGTGTTCCCAGGCAGATCTCTGCTTAGAACATCAATGTGCAGCAGCCTTTGGAAGCAGGAACACTGCAGAAGAGTCGTACCAAGCCAGACAGGGTGCAGGGCTAAGCCCCTCAGAGACCTGAGCAGTCACAAACCTGGCAGTCACAAACCTGCACTGAGCTGGCAGCGTCTGTTGGTGTTACAAGTGATGTGCATGCACAGTGTGGGGAATTGATCTTAGATCAAACACAGCTGAAAGAGGGGGAGAAATCCATCAGGAATGTTCATCCTTTCTCATTCCCAGATAGTTTTGGGAGGCGATTTCCCAGCTGCTGACACCAGTGGATGTACCAAGACCTGCATGGTCCACCTCCAAGGGCTGCAGCCCTCATTACCCTTCAGCTTTGCTGGTGATTACAGGCAGACGAGTGTGAATTCAGTGGTTTCTCTCATGTTAAGGCTTTTCCTACACAAGCTGCATCTGGGACTGTAGTACTGCAATGGAAAGAAACTACTGCTTCGTGGCCTTAACACACAACTAGAGCATTTGCTGAAAGCAAAACCCCTGGTCCCTGACAAAAGTGGGGCTGGGGTTAGGGTTAGGCATGTGCCTGGTGCTTTCCTAAGTAAAGCAGCAGAGATTCCTTTCTCCAAGGCCTGAGAACTGGAGGTAACAGGGGAGCAATCACAGGAGCTGGGCTACACGAGGAGGTTTGAACAGCCAGGGCTGGTGTTTGCCTCTGGACCCCTCCCCAATGCCAAGACAAGAATCTGGCACAGAAGCAAAACTGAATTAGGAGCAAAACTCATGAGATCTCTTCATGCCCAGGCAAGGCAATGAGTGGGAACCACAGCCCATCATAGCCAAGAAAGGGCTGTCCAAAGCATGGGGCACCAGAGCATGCACCTACCAGCCAAGAGAGAGACAGACTGACCCCACTGTATGCCCAGAGCAGCCCCAGCTCTGGCAGAGGGGCCATGCACTGCCATCAGAGCCTGAACGTCATGGGAGGCATTAGGCTGTGTTCCCATCCTTAGGAACACCTTCCTGCTTGATCACATGCACATTGGGAGCAGCCATGAGCAGCCAGCATGCTCCTACCTGCACCCTGGAGGCAACGCTACCCAGGACCCGAGGCCAGGCTCACACCAAGCTGTGTTCACAGGCAGGCTGGGTTTATGTTGAGCTCCAGATGTGGGTTCTTCCTTGCTCAACCTGCACAAAAGCCAGGCAGGACTGCCCATGGTGCGCATTCTGTGTGCCAGACCACCTTTGCTCTTCAACCTCAACCCAAAAGCCTGCAGAATGGCCATTTCTATGCTGGAAAGGACATTCCTGGAGTTCAATGACTGCTGCCAAATTCAGCTTGCTCCGGGCTCCCAAAGCAGTGCAGGAATTCCCAGGCAGCCCAGTGCCAGGAGACTTGTGCACAGGTTTAGCACGGACAAGCACCGGCCAGTGGGGCTGGAGCCAAGCATCCCAAGCTGAAGTTAACCATGAGGGTGCCAAGCACGTCTGGGGAGACGTGCTTTCAAGGATGGGGAGCACAACAGTGCAAAGGGAAACACCTATAAAAACCTCTTAGAGGTACACTATAAAGCTGCTGCATCCTAACACATGAATCCATTGTGGTGCTGGGTGTTGTGACAGGTCTCTGCCTCCAATAGCCAACTGTGCCACTGACCCTGTGTGCCAGTGCAGGTGTCCCAGCAATGCTAAGCTCTGGCTGGAGGAGAAAACCAGCAGAGCCTTGCAGAGCTCAGCAAGAGAAGATGCATTCTGTGATGGTCAGCAGTGTGCTCTGGACCATCACTACCTCCATTGCCTTGCTCTAAGCACATTGGTGAGCTTTAAAAGGTTATTTAAAAAGCTCTGGCTTTTTGATTGCTTCCTGGGGGAAGCTGAACAGAAAATCCCCCAAAATGTATGGATCCCTTTTCAAAATGGAAAAGAAGCACACAGAAAAAGGGATCAAAGACTTTACCCCACCACTCTGGGAAGTTATCCACAAATTCCAGCCCAACTATTAAGCACACAAAAAGCATCAGCATTTCTAGCATTAAGAAATGAAGGCAGAGGGCTCTGCTTATGCCCCTGCACTGTTGGGTGCTGGACTTTGCCAATGGACCTGCATCAGACCATAAACTCTGTATTTTCAATTCAGGGTTTCCTTGCCCTCGTCAGTCTTGCAGCACCACACAGTCAAAATTCCCAAGGGAAAAGAGGAGAAACAGGGAACATGGGCAATAGCCTGGTCAGAGAACAACCGCAAAGGTCTACCTATCCTTTAGAGGAGATGACACCACATTGCTTACCCCAGAAGGCCAATTTGGACTGTGCCTGGCACACAGGCACACACCAGCCTGGGCAGTGGAGAGGGAAGGTGGTGAGGAGCACCTAGGGCTGGTGAGCCAGGAGCTGGGGACCCTGTTGTGAGCAGCCCCAGGCACTGGTAACAGGGCTCACAGGCAGCCCTAAACCAGGTCCAGGGTCCCCTATGGAGCACAGTGAAAGACAAAGAAAGACATGGGCAGAAGCAGGTCTGGAAACAGGGCTACAGAGTGGGTGCAAAGCCAAGAAAGGACAGGAGACAAACGTACAAGAGACAAGATATACCCAGCGCAGGCCCATGGTCCATCCAGGAGGCAAAGCCAAAGGCAGAGCTCAAGGCAAGAAGCCTACACCAAAGCTCAGCAGAGGGCTGAGGATGCAGGGCTGAGCTTAAATGGGCTCCTGGAGTGCAGGGGTGAGTGGAGGTCCCAGGTGAGGCTGGTCAGAGACATTAAGGCCCATTAGTGCTCTCAGGGACATGACAAGGTTCAACATCAGTTCTCCATCACCACGTCCTATCCCTGAGGCTTCATCCCAGAGGAAGATGTTCCATAGAGGGGGATATCCCATGTTCCAGACACAACGAAGCTACCATCCATGCTTTCCTCTGGCTTGCATGCACGTGTGAAGCTTACATTAGGCTTTAACTTCTCCCCGGAGGAGGGAAATGAGGGGAAAGGAAATGACATTAAACAACATAAACCATAACTGGAGCCCTGGGAGAGCTCGTAACTGGGTCTGTCAGACTGAGTCACTTCCCCTGGATGCGGCACCACCGGTTGGGACCTGAAATAACTGGGCTGGACAAGCCCAGAGGACAGCCCTGGTGCTTGCTGGCTGGGGAATGGAGCATATGAGCTAATGGGTCTTTCCTCCCTCTGATTTCTGAGTGCCTTATGAAAGACTCCTATTAGAGTCTGCCTAGGATCACAGGCCATGCACTTGCAACTGAATTAGAGAGACTTGTACGTCACAGTCGTAATTGGTATTAAAGGTTTTCTGTATTAAGTGATGGAAAAAGAGGACTTGATACTGGGGCAAGGGTTTCCTGGCACCTCAGACCACTGACACCACCGCAGTGATCCATAGCCAAGTATTCAAAACAAGGCAGCCCTCCAGAAACACTGAGGGTCCTCCACTTCCTTTGTGACAGTTCACATCTGAGGCATAGAAATGCCCCAAAAGACATCAAGTCTGGGTCCCATGTGGTGCTGTACGGGCAGAGAATCATAAAACGGTTGGGTTGGAAAGGACCTTAAAGCGCCTGTCCCTACAGCCCTTGTAAAATGTCTCTCTCCAGGTTTCTTGTTGGCTAAGAAAGGCCACAACAAGGTCTTCCCGGAACCTTCTCCCTTCTCCATGCTGTTTACAGGTCATCAGCCCTCCAGCAGCTCTTCCTGCTTCTCTTTATATCCCTGTAAATTAAATAACGCCCACAGCAGCCACCCATGTCCCTTCCTGGGCCACGTCCATTCCCTGTTGTTCCCATTTCCCTTGTCACCGAACAACTTCTTGTTAAGGGCAACACCACAAGCCACACAAGGCAAGGTTTAAGTTGAATACAGAGGGTTATGCAACAGGATTTCAACCTTCTCCTCGCTGCTCCGGAGAGCAGAGAGAATTTGGGCTCGACCCAGGGGCTGCAAGTTGAAGGGGATGGAGCCAAAGCAGGAAGACAAAGCAAAAGCCCATTTCTCACAGAGAACATGGTACCTATTAGCGGAGAAGTGAATGCAACCACCCACCCACAGAGAGGACAGAGAATTTCAGGGGAGAGAAACCTTTTCAGATGAAAGAGCCAGCTGGGAGCATTGTTTGGACAGGAAAAATGGGAGGGAAGGCTTCTTTTCAGGCTCCATACACAGGTCTGCATGCGTGCTGCTGCTCCTTTGTGCGGGCCCAGCATGGGGGCTCTGCTGGGATGGGGCTTCTGGGGACAAAGCCTGGGGAGGAGGAAGGGCTGCGGAAGTCAAGGATGACCCTGAATAAGGATACACTGGCTACAGGGAAAAGTAGGACCAGTGGAGGAAGAAGGGAGTCTGTGAGATGCCTTTTGGGAGACGAGCAATGGGAGGAGGGAAGTCAACAGTTGCTAAACCCACAGTGGGGATTATGAAAGCAGACTGCCCACAGGAGTGGGGAAGTGGGCTTGATGGGCATTTCAGCCTTCAGCTTCACCACCCTCACCAGGTCTTCCCTCTGCAAATCCCAACACAAATCATGAGGCGGCATGACAATCTTTTCCCATTAACTGAAGAGCGTTTCCTGCCCTCAAAGGGACAAAGAAACGTGTGTTTGCTTTGCAATCAATATCCTGACAAGTTCAAAGACCCTTTTGAAGGAGGTGCTGGGAAGGAAGCTCACAAGGGCTGGGTGCTCTGCAGGATTTAGTGGGTCTTGCTTGGGTTGGTTTGTTAGAAGCCACTTCTAACCTTCCCAAGACATGTACTGAGATCCTGCAGAGCTCCTCAACCATCTCCTTCCTGAGCAACCAAGAGAGTTAACATCAACCCAGAGTTCTTAGTCTCTAGGAAAGTGCTCTGGGGTGCTATGCTTCTCCCCAGCCTTGCTCACTCTTCACCCCCAGGTCACACTCACACCCTGGTGTGTCTCCTATCCCCTGCTCTCCAAGGATCCCTCCCAGTTCCTTCTTTCTCTGCTCTGTGTATGCATGTCCTGTTCCCTCCTTGACCATTGACAGCAAATGAATCAGACTGGTTTGGGTTGGAAGGGACCTTAAAGCTCATCCAGCTCCAACCCCCTGCCATGGGCAGGGATACCTTCCACTAGAGCAGCTTGCTCCAAGCCCCATGCAGCCTTGAACACTCCATATGCTTTTGGGTTAAGTTTAATCCTTCACTTTACTCAAGCCTAACACAGTGAAACTGATATTGTATCTGTATTTAGGACTTAATAGGTTTAGATAAAAGGGTGCTTTTAAATGGATTTAAACCTACGCAAATCCCTGCACAGCCACTCTTCAATCTGTCCAGGTCCACCTCACAGCAATTCAACTTCATTACTGAATTACAGTAAATCAGCATGAACCAGGTTTGAGTTGCAGGCATTGTCTACACAGCATGTTCTGTGGGATTCATTTATGAACAGCTACAAAACACACTACTGAAAGCTGTGTGACACTTGAGTGGGGACAAGTCCCAAACCATTGGCACTCGCTGTCACCAGTAAATGAGCTTCTCATTGTTGCTCCCTTGTCCAAGTAAATTAAGAGCAAATTCTACAAATGATCACACTCCAGGGGCTTGTTTCCAGCTCCAGCTTTCCAAGATCCTCCCTCTCTGTTGTTTTGTTTTGTTGGACTGGAAGATAGACACGTAAATACGCACAAAGCCACCAGAGAAAAGCAATCACAGAATCCCAGAATGGTTTGGGTTGGAAAGGACCTTAAAGTCATCCAGTTCCAATCCCCTGCCATGGGCAGGGACACCTCACACTTGACCATGCAGCCCGAGGCTCTGTCCAACCTGGCCTTGAACACTGCCAGGGATGGAGCATTCGCACAGCCAGAGGCTGTACCCCTGATTCTCAGCATCCTCTTGTGCTGATGAAGAGCACTGCGCATCGGTGTGCACAAACCATGCCCAGCTCCCATGGCCAAGGCTTGTCTGGATGTGATGGACTTCAAGGTCAAGAGCACAAGGAGGTCCCTGCAGCTCCCATCCCTGGCTCCAACAGCAGATGCTTGCAGGAGAGGAGAGGAAAAGGGTGAGAACTGATTTAGTCTTTCCTGCCATTCAGTTCCTAACTACATTTTCTTGGGGGTTGGAACTTGATCTTAAGGTCCTTTCCAATCCAAACCGTTCTATGATTCTGTTCTTCACCAAATGGCAAGGGGGAGCAGCAAAATCTACACCAGAAGGTACAAAAGTGCCGTGAAGAGATATAAGGCAGAAAGATTTCTTACAGAAGGAAAAGTCATTTCAGTTTGGGAATGATGCAGCAGTTTCATAGGAAATATCTCCCTTTGAAAGACTTTGTTTCCTTCTCCATTACAAGTTGATCTTCACAAGCGCTTCTCCAGCTCCAACTCCCATTCTTTTAGATCAATTATTCTCAACTCTGGCAGAGGCTCAGCCTGAGTTATTATTGCGGCAACATTGAAAGTGCCTCGAGTAACAGGAGGAACTGTGGAGTCAGTATCATCTGCTGCAGACATACACATCTGGGAGAGATTACAGCCTGAGAAAAATCAAAACAAACTCTTCCAGGCAGCCTATCCTGGGAATTCCTCTCATTTCAGCAAATAAGGGTTTGGTGCTCCCCAAAACCAGAGCCTTCCTCTGAACGCCTTCACTAGTGATGGATCGGCTCCTCTGCTTTAGTCTAACTGTACATGTAACACCATCCAAGGCTGGAAAACCAAAGCTTAAACCTGATATCAGTGACAACGTGCAAGGCAAGCCAGACCTAAGGCAATAAGCCCAGATGTTAGTTGCTGGTGAAAGGCAACCAGAAAGGGTCTGATCGTGTGCCAGGAGCCATCTGTCATTCCATGAACAAGCACACATTGGCTCACGATCTCTGCAACTCCTGTTCTCCAAGTTACAGTGAAAGCATCAAAACTCTGCAGGAAAGTAGCAGCTGGAAAGCAGTGAAAGGTCCTTTGTGCTTTCAGACCCAAGGGATGTCCTGTTCAAGCACCAGCACTGCCTCACTGGGTCACACACTGGCACCCACAAGTGCAGCTTCATTTCTGGTGGCAGTTAAAGCAGGAGTTAGAGCTGAGCATCTGCACAGCATCCATATGGGGGTCCTTTTGCTGTCCCCAGCTGTTCACAGATGTCCTTGATGACTTAGATCCCAAGGAAGAGCTACAACTGAACACAGTATATTTCCTTAAGCATCCAAATGGATGCTGCTTCATAGAACTATAATTGGTTTGCGTTGGAAAGGACCTTAAAACTCACCCAGTCCTAACCCCCTGGCCCTTCCACTACACCACAACCTGCTGTGTTCAAGCGGATCTATCCAGGCTTGCATTTCCATGTCCACATGATCATGGATAAATATTTCTTTCCTTTTGTGCAGGTGGAGAAACAAAGCAGAGCTAATGTTGGGAGGCTGTGAGGATACGTGTATGAGGCAATTAGGATGCACATGCACATATGCCAGCCAAGGGAAGGATTGAAGAATTAGCTTGCCCTGGAAGCTCTTGCCTGCCTTCTGTGCCATGCTCCCTGCTCCCTCAAGACCTTGGGTACCAAGCAGGGGTCTCTTACAGCTAAGGCAATAAACGCTGCAGCTTTTCAGTCCCACAATTCAGTCCTTGCACTGGCCAAACCAATTGCTGTTTTCTCCACTGCAGCCAAAGTACCAGAGTGTGTTTTCCCTACCCTGCCTGATTCTCCCCTCTAAAACTCTGCTGCAGAGCTAGAGAGGTGCCAGCAAAAGGGAAATATCCATTGATACCCAGAGAGCATCTTTCCAAAGCTTTCTCCTTTTGTGTGCTCAGAGCTCCTTTGCAGAGGTGCCTGCACTGCTCCTAACATCAAGCCCTGGCAATCGCAACCCTCTTCCTCTGCTGGCTCTCAGTGTATTCATGACAAATGTGGTTTATCAATCTCCCTGCAGTGGCCCAGACTAATTGGCTGGGGGAGGGATTCAGATAGCTTCATTTTCCAGGCTTGATAAGAGCCGATGACTTCACTCAGGGAAAAACCATATCATGCAACTGTGGAGGTCTGGCTCGGGTCACCCCTAAGAAATACCTTGTTATCGCACCCCTGCAAGAGAATGGGCAAAGATCCCATTCAGAATTTATTGTGCCCTTGGCCTCGTGCCTTCCAGACCCATCCTGTGCGTACACATGCACAGGGCTGGCAAATTCACATCCATTTTGATTCATACAAATTCACAAACTCAGGGTGTCAAGAGGCTGGAGAAACAAACTGCAGAGACTGCAATGCGCTTCTTTACAGCACACACCGGGTTTGTGATGGTAGATCATGCCCCATCCAGGAACCCTTGTGGGGCAGGATGCTCACTAGCTTCTGCTTTCAGATGTAAAGCTCTTCCCAGCACACCAGCCTGCAGAGAAAGCCTCAAAACATCACCCCTGATCCTGAAAGCTCAGGGCAAACACTGCAGCTCCATCCATGAAGCTGGATGCACACCAGCACCGCTTGTCTCGAAGGGCTGGCTTTGGAGAGAACCTGGCACTCAAGGAAGAAAACTTGAGGGCAAAAGGCAGGAGACACACAGGGGACATGGAGCTGGACATGGTCCAGCACTGTGCCAAGCACAGCAGGCAGAGAGCCAGGGACCCAGCCAGTTCTGCTGCCTACAGCAATGGGATCGGGGATGCTTGTTCATGGATCCCATGGATCCATTATTCGTGGGAGGCGGTTGGAGACTCCAGGTGCCAAACTGCTGGCAAGGAAAGGTAACTCCTGTCTGCTTTCCCTCAACAGCATGGGCTCTACTACAGGAGAATCCCTATTGTGCAAGTATCTGGCAAACCTCTTACCCCTGTCCAAACCCCTCTTAGCGTCACCTTCATCCAGCAAGGCCAATTTTCCCCTTTAAATAGTGATCGCAGGTTGACACATGGTTGATCTGAGCTAACACACAGACACTTCATGCTGCAGCTCATCACCTTGGAGATGCTGGCCTTTCCTGAAACGGTTCCATGCAAGGGAGAAGGGGCACAGATGCTCCATGAGCCCACGAGCTGTGGGAGCTGGAGCTGCCTGAACTAGGCTTTGCCACTGTGCTTTACTCTACCAGCTCCTGTTACTCAGCCTATGACTAATGGCCAAACCAAAATTAGTCCCAGTGCACTTAATTAAGGGGAAAGTTTTCACTGCAGGCATGTGTTTTGCAGGGATCTATTTCTGCTGCCTTCCCTTTTAGATACGCTGCAGCGAGGGTCAGTGCCCAGGCTCTGATCTGGTGTTAAAACTCACTTGATCAGGAACAAGGTTCTAGAGGTTGTATCCAGCTACCACGCACCGCCTGCCCCCAGGGACCTGCAGAAACAGGGCAGGGATGAGCAAGAGAAAGAAGCACGAGAGCCTCATGCAGCAGCATCAGCACAGCCTGGGGCAGAGCAGGAGCTGCAGTCCTGACCTTCCCTCCATGCTCCCTTCAGTGCAGCTCTCAAGAATAAAGAAAAACACACTAAAAAGGAGTGTTCCCCAGTAACAAGCTGACATTTCACAGCCAAAAAGCGCTCTGATTTTCACCTCGGGCAAAACATGTGCACGTCTGTGATTCATTCCACACTCGTGGCTGCCAATTTTCCTGCACAATTGAATTGTTGTGGTTTCTGCCTTTGCTCAACTCCTGAATGCTCCTCCAAGTTCTTTGTGTTCAGTGTTTCACAGAGCTGTTTGCCTCCTACGTCTCCCCTCCACTGTTATCTTCACACCCAAAGTACCTTTAGGTGCTGTGAGCATTCAATGGCATGGTAAGGTGCTTGATGCCATGAGCAACTGCTGTCCCAGGCACTGAGGCCACCTGCAGGGACAGGGACCCTGAGATCCTCCAAGCAAAAAGAGCTCTTTGCCTCCTAAAGTCTTGTTTCACCAAAACCTCCTGGGTCAGGCTGAGCTTATGGAATGGTTGAGCCACAGCTCAGAAGGCTCTGGATAAAGATAAACCAGGGTTTCCTTCATGTGGAGAGAAGGTGTCAAACCCCGAACCCCACCATGTTGCCCTCTTTCCCCACCCCAGGAGGGGCTGGTCCTCTCAGAGCTCCCTTAGCAGACATTCATCCCATTCATCCACAATGGCTCCCTTACACCCCAAGGCTGACTGACATCCCATCCCTGCCTCACCATGGCCAGATCCTAGGTGGAGGAGGCTCTGCAGGCAGCAAGCCTGGGTGACGATGGGCATGGATCCTCCACTGGGATTGAAGAAGCCTTCTGCAATTCTCTTTGCAGGTGAGGTCCCTGGAAGGACACGCTCAGCACATGAGCATGGGTCAGCCTCTACACCAGTCAGCCTTTATGGAAAAGCGGGATGTGGAGATCTCCACCCCTGTTTCCTCCCCAAGGATCAGAATCCTCTTCCTCCCTGTGAAAAGCACCTTGTCCAAAGGCTGGCTCACATCCATCCCTGTGTCTTCTACTGCTGCAGTGGAGCATCCTACCCTCTAATAATCATTTCCCAGCTCAAATTAATTTTCCCTTTCCTTTATTTCTTTACTAACCTAGAGGATTTCCCAGGGAGATAAACCAGAGTTATTTATGCAGAAAAACCCAGAGGAAAATCTCTCTTTTCCCACCAAACCCCAGCTTTCGAGCCTTTAGCAGTCATCACAAGTAAAGCTGAAGAAGGCCGAGGTCACACACACTCACCCATTCATGCTGCCTCTGCACAGCCCAGCTCAGATCAGGGTGTCAGTTTGGGAAGAGCCTCAGACATGGGGCTGATGGGTCTTGTTTTAACAGCAGGGATGTAAAATTAAATGTGCTCTTCATTCCTCCCGCTGCCTTTGAGTGGGGGAAAACGCATCCGTTAGAGGCACCACTTCCCTCAATGGGAAAATGCTGGATTTGGATGTGGGGGAGGTCTCAGGGTTAAATGAAATTGCTGGAAAGAAATCGGTGTCAAACAGAAAACTTTCCCCGTGTTTAAGTAAAAAAAAAAGAAGGAAAAGTCATTTTGAGTTAGCCCAGAAATGACGGGTTTCAGCTCTGCCTGGAGAGGAGTCACCTCTTGCTTGTTGTCTTTTATTCAGTATAAGTTAAACACAGAAAGCTGTTCTGAAACTGAAAATTGAGCTTAGCTTTTAAACCCCTGAGATGTCACAACATACCCCCCATAAAAACCCCAACCAACCAAGAGCTTTCTTTGTAAAACACAGGAAAACCAACAGTTTTGATGGGTTTGAATTCTACTCCCACATCCCTATATAAAGACCCAGGTTCACAAGCTCCATCCACCTCTTTTCTCATCCCATGCACCAAGTGACCAACACCTCTCTAGTCACAGCTCAGCTTCAGGCTCCATCAAGTCCACTGCGGTCCATCAACAAAGGGAGCCCCATGTCATGGTGCTAAGCAGCAAACTGTTGATGGAGCTAAAGAGAAACCCTGGCTGGGGCGTGCAGGTCCTTGAGGAGCTACAGAAGAAGCTTTGTTTGACTGCAGAAGGGGCTACAAAAGCAACAAATCCAGGCCATTGCTTCAAACACACCAGCAAACGTCAGCCGGAGATGTCACAATCTCCTGATCATTGCACCACGCTTTGAGCTGTCTTTGATATGGCAACTGTTGATGTTACAGGCTTCAGATTAAGACACCTTCTCTCCTACATGCTTAACCCACTTTCAGGTTTGAGATAAGGAGAAAAATGAGTCATTCATGCAAGCAGAACAACATGCATCCTTTTTGCTGTGGGAGAGCTTGATGCCCATCCCTCCTCTTGGCAGTCAATTCTCCTATAGAGACAGGGGTGCAAGATGATGTAGCAAGACCTCCCCATGCACAACCCCATCAAATAGAGGGACCTTCTCTGGGCTGTGTATGAGCCAGCCCTTGACCAGCACTAATGCACACATTGCAGCAATGTTTGTACACTGGTGGTAAGAAAGAGAGTTAAAAAGGAAGAAATAGAGGAGCAGTTGGAGTGGGCTGGTTCCTGCTTGGCTCAAGCCCTCTCCAAGCAGGGAGGAAGGGGCAAGGACTGTCGCACACTGGTTCTGCACATCAGCCAGGCTCTGGCTGTTTTATCAGGCCATTTATCTCAGTTACTTCCAGTCCTATGCTGTTTCCAATCAGCATCCTCTACCCGGTTGGCCTGAGCCCTGTGGGAATTCCAGTAAAAGCCTGAAAGGAATATAAAAAATGAAACAAAAACACATTCAGGGAGATTAAAGTAGGGAAAAAGGCAACTGTGTGCTGTGAAAGGAGCAGGGTTCATTTCCTTGCATCTTACAGGGGGCAAAGAACGAGGGGAAGAGCTTGGGGGGCCTCAGAATAGGGATGGGGCTCCTCAAGGCCAGCACCAGCCAGGACAGAACCCAGCACCTCCAAGAGAAGGAATTATTCCACTGCCTGGGGAGACATGTATGTGCTGCACACAGTTCACAAGCACAGAGCCTGCAAGGCAGAGCACATCTGCTACCACACCAGGAGTCACCAGCACACTCAGGGAGGAGCCCAGGGCCAGGGCATCTCCTTCTGTAAGACTCACAAGCAGGAGCAAACCTTAGAGGATATTATGAGAGGTTGCTTGGAAAACAGCTCTGCTATCCTTGCACCTCTTCAAAGATGCAAGTGTGGAATGGGGACCTCCATGCTTCCTGTCTCCATTGGAGAGAAGGGCTGAAAAGGGCTCCCTTGGGATAGAATCACAGAATCATCATGGAATTGCTTGGGTTAAAGGGACCTTAAAGCTCCTCCAGCTCCAACCCCTGCCACGGGCAGGGACACCTTCCACTAGAGCAGCTTGCTCCAAGCCCCTGTGTCCAACCTGGCCTTGAACACTGCCAGGGATGGGGCAGCCACAGCTTCTCTGGGCACCCTGTGCCAGCGCCTCAGCACCCTCACAGGGAAGAGCTTCTGCCTAAGAGCTCATCTCAGTCTCCCCTCTGGCAGGACAGCATTAGTCCATGTTCTACCAAGCTGCAGCACAGCAGCACAGTATATTTACATGTGAACACAGGTTCACAATGTGCTTCTGCAAACTGCTCCTGAAGGGGGAAAATAAACAGAAAATAAATGAATAAACCCCACACAAGTTGTTTTAATTAGGCTCAGGAAGGCATTTCAGAACAAACGCCCCAACCCTCCCCACTCACTGTGCTTTAGTCACACTGCAGAGCAGTCTGATGCCTTCCTGGAGATGCTAAGCCAGAAGAAGTACTGTGGAGGACATTTGATGTTCTTCAACATGGAGAGTATCCTGTGGCCTGAAAATCCAAGGTAAAACCCACAGAGCCCATATAGAGTGGACACAAGGGCCCTGGACATGCTGCTCTGTAGGTCTGCCTTTGGTAGAGCACACTACCTGCTGACACAGACCAAGACTTAATGCTTCAGCTGCTGGACTCATTAACAGCTCTGAATCTCTAATTAAACTTTCTGAGCCTCACAGCTATAAAGAAAAGCTTGGAAAGCCTGGCTGCGGTGGTCCAAGCATGGAAAGTTGAATGCAAAGGTTCAGAGGTGACTCTTTCAAAGCTTCATCCTTTTTTTTAAGCCACGAGTTTCTTATCCCATCCACACAACTGGATTTGGTCCATCTCCACCCCTAGGAGGAAGCCATTGTCCATCCACCATGTCCCAGCCCTGATGAAAGCTTCTGTCTCCCCACAGCACTATGACCACGTTGGTCTTGCAAGCCCCACAGCAGTGCTCACGATGGTCTCTGCTCTCTCCTGCCCAGCCCCAAGGCCTCCTCCCTGACAGCAGCAAACACACTCACGCGTTGGCCCCAGAGATGTAGGAAATCCCATCTGCAATGAACCATCCTAGGGAGGGATGCTTCACCTTCCCCTGCAGAGACATTGAGAGTGGCTCTGGGTGAGGAGCAGTCCCAGGAGGCCCCCCCAGCTCACAGCAATTGCCATGATCCAACCTCTCTGCACCCAAAGCATCACTACCACCAGGGCTCCCATCCACCCCCTGTGCCCCACTATCCATGGGAAGCATCTCGGGGACCTCCTGTGGGTGCAGGAATCATCCCCAACACCCCAGAGCCACCCATGGAAGAGGGGGAACCTCTTTTCCCTTCGTGCCTGCATTGGCAGGAGATGAGCACACCGTGGCAAGGGGACAAGTATCTGGGTGTCTTGCGTTTGGTTTTGAAGGTCAGAGCACACAGCATCCCGGTGGCTGGAGGCATCAGGAAGGGATTAACCCAACTAGCTGGTTTCCCCTTTGAAATGGCTCCTAAAGAAGAACTCTTGATCTCCCTGACTGGAAGCCTATAGGAAGGCATATACAGGAACCAAGGGCTCCGGCTCACTCTTCACCCATTGGAGCTGTCCTGGATCACTCCTTGCACTGTGACAGTCCAACCCTTGATAACTTCCCATGCATCCAACAAGCCCTACCACTGGATGCAGGGACCACCACTCTTCTCTAGGTCTCTTCTAAGGGACCCCTTTTAGAGGTCTCCCCATCACCAACCAGGCACCAATCCAGGGCTACAAACATACCCCTAAAGGGTGAAGGGACAACGGAACCAAACCTCCAGCCGTGCACTATCACTGCAGCCCCACCAGCCCCACATGCCTGCCAGATGCTGCAGGTTTTGGGAGGAGGGGAGGAGAGGTTGGAGGTCAAGGTCACAAGTGATGCCTGATTCGGTTCTTTGTGAAGGGGCCGAGCAGGGGGGAGAGGGCGCAGGGAGGAAATACCAGCCTGTGTGTGTGTAAAAGCCATCCCAGGTGGGATTCACGGTCATGTCTGCACAAGTTTGGCTCAAGAAAGGCAGGAAGCTGCAAGGCAAAGGGGTCCCTTGGCTGGAAGGAAGGGCTGGGAGAAGCTGGAGCAGCACAACACACAAGGGATGCCCCTTTCTACATCACTTCAATGACTCCAAGAGCTGGAACTGCACAGTTTAGGAGCAGCATCCAGCTATTGATGTTCCCCCTCTCCTCCTTCCCTTCTCTGTCAGAAGGAAATGCTGCTTTGGGATTGCAGTTTCCACATCAACCAGGCTTGGAGCTCACTCCATGCCCTGGGACCTTCCGGAGCGTGTCAGCCCTGTTTCCCTTTCCCTTTGCCTGTGCAAGTATCAGCTCCTTGTACTTGAAAGGGGGAAGCTGCAGTCTCTGATGTAACCCCAGACACTTCTTTGCAAGGCTCAAGCCCACCTTAAACTAAACCAGGCAAAAATAAGAGCCCAGGCACAAAGGAACAGTTTGGGGAATGCCACCCACACCTCAGCAGGAAAACCACTCCAGGCTGACCCTGGAGACATGACCTGGATCTAAACGGACCTGCTTGGAGCAGGAGCTGCATTCCATGATCTCCAAATGTCTCTTCCAATATGAATTATGCTGTGACAATCTCCCACTCCTGGATGTGGGAGATAAACCTCCCCTGCATGTCCTGCCGCTGCATGTGATGTTAAACAGACTTGCAGTACCTCAACAGCCATAAAACTGGATTTCTCACCAGCCCCGCTCTTCCTGAGAGCAGGAAGCAACTACCCCTGTAACACCAGGAGTGCTGCTGGGGCACAGTCACACTCTGCCCACCCAGCACCACAGCTGCCTTGTATATATAAGACAACAAAATATAAGCTCTAGATCATTAAAGCACAAGAACCAAAGATGTGACTTCCAAGCACTTCCTGGGATAAACCAACTGCGCCTGGCATAAGCAGGACATTTTTGCTGCTTTAATTTAAATTTAGGTCATTTCTGCTCAATCAGCATCCATCAAATGGTCTCAGCACTGCTGAAAGGGTGCTCAGGCATTGGAGCAGGCTGCCCAGGGCAGGGCTGCAGTCACCGTCCCTGCAAGTGTTCACACAGCGTGGAGACGAGGCCTCAGTGCCATGGGTCAGTTGGACTGGATGAGCTTAAAGGGCTTTTCCAACCTGGTTGATTCTATGGAATCTGCTCCTATTCACTCATTTTCAAGCCAGAAAAAAAACCAAACCATCACAATCTGGTGTCCTACAAAGAACACGACAAAGGAAATCTCCAGTTTAATTCCTACTTTAAGACCAACAGCTGTGGCTGAATTTGGGAAAATATCTTTCCCTTTTGGAAGAACATCTGGATTTCAAGTCCTCTCAGCAACCAAAGCTCTACCACAACCCAACCTTGGGGTAGGCCAGCAGAGAGTTAAATCACATATACAATCAACATATGGGTTGTTACAGCCAACATGGGAGATTATAATTAAACCCAACAGAGCTGTGGAAGAAAATTAACAGCACTTTTACTACCGGACACATAGGATTCCCAGAACTCCACTCATTTGGAGAGGAAAACCATGGGCAAGGCACTATAAAATGAACCCAATAATAAGGATTCAGGAAACTGCCTGCCCTTGACAGCCTGAGCTCCTCTTTAGAAAGACCCACCAGAAGAAGCTTTTCCTCAAAAGCAAGTTCAGACAAAGGCTTTACCCTGCAAAGGAGGAAAGCATCATGGACCTCTGCTCTTCAAGCATGGTGTTTTGCAAGACCTGCCCAGTGCAAGCAGGGTGGCTCTTGCTTCCCTTGAGCTTCAGCAAGAAGGGAGATGCACACAGCTTTGGTCCATCCATCTAGGGTGAGCAGCTCATCCCTGGGCTGGGAGCAGCTCAGCAGCCAGCCCTGGGGTCCCACTTATCCTTCAGGTTCATGGAGCAGGAGCAAGCACTGACCCCAGTGGCAATGGTGACTTCTGATTAGAGCCATTGAAGCTGACTTCAGCCCCAAGGGATCTGGTGCCAAGAGCTGGTGCAAGGTGAATGGCAATTGGAAAGTACCTGGCTGTGAACTTCTCCTTGGGGGGGTTAAATACTTATCCTCATGCATTTCCCACCAGGAAGGGGGAAGGAGCACTCCCCTCCTCTGTACCAGCCTCAGGAGCAGCTCTGAGGCAGCTTTTGTCCCTGCAATGCATCCATCCCAGTACATCAGCAACAAGCCTTTTTTTGCTGCCTATGGAGCATGGGAGGGCTGAGCACAGGACCTGCATCCTGCCCCAGGCCGAAGTCTTGCTCAAACGCTCCTGTGTGAGGAACCTGGGCTCTTTTCTCCTATATGAGTACAAAACCTTGATGTTACCAACATGAAAGAGGAACAAATTGCACAGGTTTTCATTGGGTTGTGATAATGAGCTCGGGCTTGAGCTTGGGTTTGGGGTGAGGCCACAAGGAAACACAGTCTGTGAAATGAAACCAAACCCCTCCATGTGCTGCCAGGAATGAAGCTCCCTGTGCCAGCCACCCAGCCCTGGAAGCCAGTGGAACCCTGCGACCACCTGATTGCAGCCATAGAATTCCTGCTAAATCTTGGGATCCTCACCACAGGCAGCTCTGTGGCTGTGTTCAAACCTGATAGAGAATCCATGGGGAAAACATCAGAGAGGCACCGTGGATGGAGGCAAGGGCAGGAGATCCCAAGTGGGGTAGGACAGAGGCCACCTGGTCAAAGAGTGTTCTTTAACTCACTCCAACTCTATAGAGTGTGTACCCACTGGTTTTCTCTCTTTATCCCTCTTTATTTGCAGCTCCCTTTAAACTCCACACCCTGCATCCTTTAGTCACTGGCCAGGACAAGGAAGGCCAAATCATTACCTGCCTGCTTCTCCTATTTCTCCAAATCCCAATGGAAATATTGAAGTATATCAACTTAGTGTACATCCGTGTTCTGCAAGTGGGGAAGCATCTCTGGGTAATGCTAGTGGTGAGGATAGTGAGGATACTCAGATTTAATGACTAAAAGTTAAATAACTTCCTTTAGGGTTTTTTTTTTTCCTTTAAGAAGTTAGAAACTGTGATTTGAATGATTTCCATAGACCACAAATCATTAAGATAAATTTGCCTTCTTTTACACTCTGGTGCAAGCAACAAAAATCAGTATTTCCTTGGGCTAAATCTGTTTGACCTGTGCCCAACCCCTGTACTTTGCCCACAGCAGCTTTAAGAGGGGATGAACTCTGCAGAGCTGCACTATGGAGCCATGAAACACAAGCAGGGACACCAGGTGTGGCAGCAGCAGGTCCCATCCCCAGTGCTGGGTCCCCACTGCTGAGCTGAGCTCTCAAGTGAACATAAATGCAAGTTATGGGATCCTTAGATCTGGATACGAGACTTAGTGGACACACCACAATTCACAGCACCTGGGAATGGGCTCACATCCCATGGGAACTTGCTTCAGCCTCACTCGACATCTCTGCTCTCGGCAGCAGCATCTCCTGCCTGCATGCGTTGGTGGCAGGAAGGTTACTGTGCCATTGAGTGGCAAATTCCCAGCCGCTGGGAAAAGCACCCACAGGAATCCCCCAGCGTGGTGCTGTGAGAGCCCCATGAGCTCCAATGGTGAGATTTTCCTACGTAACATTTTCCCTTAGAAAAAGAAGTAACTTTTCCACGGGGAAAACAGAAACAGAGTATTTCTGCAGGCCAGTTCAACCCCAGGAAAACCAGTTCCAGCCCTCTCTTCAGGGGCTGTTTTGCCCTGCTCTGATTCTCCCTCCCTGTCCCAGTCAAGCAGGGGAGTAAGGAAGAAAGCAGGATCCTTAATCCTGGGATCTAATGCAGCTCCACAAGATGATGGTCCACACCGAGCTCCCTCCAAATGAAATATGATGGTCCATTTCCATTCATTCAAATTGTTTCACTTGGGAAGAATGTTAGAATTCCTTCTCTTTTTTAATCCAGAATACCTCAGTGAGCTGCTGGGCTATTGTAAACATCCCTGGTTTAGTTTAGTTTGGTTTGGTTTGGTTTATTTACCAGCAGGTTTTCTCTGCTCTGAGCCAAGTCAGATGGGGCAGGGATATTCCAGGGTCTGGTTGTCAAGGCAAGGGCATCTCCCCCAGAATGGGATTCCTCAGGTTCACTGGAGCTTGTGGAGCATCAGGGGCTGGTGCCAGGCAGGGAGGGCTGGCCCCAGCTGCCCCAAAGAATGAGCTTTGAAAGACTGCTGCAGCTGCTTGCAGAAGGTGCTTCATAGAATCCCAGCCTGGTTTGGGGTGGAAGGGACCTTAAAGCTCCTCCAGCTCCAACCCCTGCCACAGACAGGGACACCTTCCACCAGAGCAGCTTGCTCCAAGCCCCTGTGTCCAACCTGGCCTTGAACACTGCCAGGGATGGGGCAGCCACAGCTTCTCTGGGCACCCTGTGCCAGCGCCTCAGCACCCTCACAGGGAAGAGCTTCTGCCTAAGATCCAACCTGAACTTCCCCTGTTTCAGTCTGAACCCATCACCCCTTGTCCTGTCACTGCAGTCCCTGATGAAGAGTCCCTCTCTTGCATCCTTGTAGCCCCCTTCAGACACTGGAAGCTGCTCTGAGGTCTCCACGCAGCTTCTCTTCTCCAGGTTGAACAGCCCCAGTGTTCTCACCTTGTCCAGAAAAGAAATCCTCCTCATCACAGCAGATCCCGATGCTCATTCCTGCAGAGCTGCTGCAACCCATCCACGAAACCATTGCAGCAAATCCAATGAATCAGACTGGTGACCGCAGGGCAAGGGGCTGCTGCATCCCCCCAGCCAGCACCAAGGCCATGGGGCACCCTTGTCCCCACCAGGAAGGGGATCAGCACAGTGTGACCTGAGGTGGCCTTTAACCCCACATGAACTACACTGGTGAGAGGGACAGGGACCCAGGCAAAGTTCCATGTGGATAATTAGTGCTGCACTAATTGCCGTCACTGTGGGACAGAGCCCCACTGTTAAGGTTGAGGTGCCCTAAACAGAAGCTGGGTTTTGCCATTGCGTTGCTCTTTTGAGTTCCTGGAGCAGGAAAGGCTGGGGAGGAGGATGCTGAAGTCTGAGAGAGGTTTTATTCCTAACGGATGGCCACAAGTGAACAAAGCTGCTTAGCTCTGGCACAGCGGCTGCAGGTTGAATAAAGCCTTTGCACAATGCAGGAACAGTGGGGACAAGGAATCCCTTTGCCAGCAGCTGGAAACTAGGATGTGCTTCCCTCTGCCACTGTCACCATATGCCCCCAGCGAAGCACAGCCAACAGCAGCACCAGGTCCCACCGGGCCTCAGCTCACTGCTACACCCCACAGCACAGGCAAGGATGCTCAGCCTCTTGCTGAGCTCTCTCATGCACACTGTGTGATGTGAAGGAGGGGACAGAGCCAGCCTTGCCACCCTGGTTTGCTTAAATATGGGGTGCAAAGCACCAAAGAGTAATTTAAATGTTGCTGTGTGATGGGCTGGGGTAAAGAGCCATCTGCTCTCCATCAAAGGAATGACGTTTCTGTGCTCACATCTGCTCCCAAATCACTGATGGGACTGACAGACAGCTCCTTCCCCCACCTGCCTTGGCAAGAGCTGCACCACCAGCATCCCTGCATCCCTCCCAGACTGCGGCATCCCCATGCCCCACAGAGCCAAGTCTCAGCCCTGGACCCAGCTGGGAGCACAAGGACCAGCCCCTCAGTGTTCAACAGTCCCCACAAGCTGCCCACCACCTCTCCAAAGGGGCTCCTCTGCTTTCCTTCCCAAACAAGCCTCAAACTAAACCAAACCCCAGAGGAGTGGATGATCCTGTATGTCACAGTGATGGGGAAAGTGGGCTCCTCTCCTCAGAGGCTGAGCCATAACCATTCACAGCTACCACTAGTGGTATCACAGCCAGCATCTCTTGCCCACAACAGGCTTAACACCAGCCCCACGATGACTGCAGGGCTTGTGAGAGTGAAGATGGATGTCATGTGTGTGTATGTATATATAGCACATCCTGAACTGACACCAAGGGCTCTGGCTTCCTCTGCAGGGGTGGAATGATGCTACGTCAGCCCCCGCGGCGCAGCCGGGACCTCAACCAGGAGCAGATGGTGGCTCCTCCTGAAAGGAATTAGGAGGCTTTGGGGAGCCTGCCCCAAGGTAAGCGGTGGGAAGAGCCACCCCGAGCTGCTTCTGGCATCTAACCCTGTGTCTACCCACATGGACCCCTCCACCTCACTGAAGGCAAACCTCAATCCAGCTTAGCTTGGGCTTGAGCAGTGTGTGGGCACAAGGCTTTGGAGCAAGGCTTCTGTCAGTACTTCCATGGGACAGGCACTGGTTCAGGTGTAACAGCACACAGCTCAGTTCAAACTGCATTTCAATGCAGGTGTGATGGATGTACCATGCAGCTCAGCTCCCTCATAGGCGTATGTGATTGCAAGCCTGCAGCATATCCACTAGATACCTCTCTAGAAAAATCTTCCCCTAAGGAATGCGCTTATTCACCCTTGAAACCCTTTTCCCAGACATTAGAATTTAAATGTGATGGTTTCCACCTATTACAGACAAAAACCCCGAGGTGCAAACAGCACCCGCATCCCTGGCTGCAGGGCCGGAAGGAGCACTTGAGTCCTTGTTTGCTCTGCACAGTGGCACATACGGGGACAAGGGCTGCTGAGCGCCGCAGCCAGCCCAGGGCAGGATCCAGACCTGCTGGCACAGAGAGAGTGGGCACTTAAGGTATCAGCAGGGAGAGAAAGATGTTAGGAAATGAGGCTCGGTACGGCCCATTGCCCATGGGAAGGTTTAGGATTTTCCAGCTTGGTCTAATCAGGAAGGATTCCTCATGGGGGTGCTGCCAGGATTCAGGTCTGTGCTCCAGCTTATGGGAATACAAATGACAAATGAGGAGAAGGACCTGGGGGTGCTGGGTGAGGAGCAGCTCCCCATGACCCGGCTTCAGTGAGCGCTTGAGCCCAGAACCCCCCCTGTGCTGGGCTGCATCCCCCGAGTGTGAGCAGCAGCTCAGGGAGGGGATCCTGCCCCTCTGCTGGGCTCTGGGGAGACCCCCCTGAGTCCTGATCCAGCTCTGGGGCAGCAGCACAAGAGGGACGTGGAGCTGTTGGAGAGAGGCCAGAGGAGGCCATGGGGATGCTGCGAGGGCTGGAGCAGCTCTGCTCTGGAGCCAGGCTGAGAGAGCTGGGCTGGGGCAGCCTGGAGAAGAGAAGGCTCCTGAAGGGGAGACCTGAGAGCAGCTCCAGTGCCTGAAGGGGCTGCAGGAAAGCTGGAGAGGGGCTTGGGACAAGGGATGTAGGGACAGGCCAAGGGGAATGGCTTTAACCTGCCAGAGGGGAGACTGAGATGAGCTCTGAGGCAGAAGCTCTTCCCTGTGAGGGTGCTGAGGCGCTGGCACAGGGTGCCCAGAGAAGCTGTGGCTGCCCCATCCCTGGCAGTGTTCAAGGCCAGGTTGGACACAGGGGCTTGGAGCAAGCTGCTCTAGTGGAAGGTGTCCCTGCCCGTGGCAGGGGTTGGAGCTGGAGGAGCTTTAAGGTCCCTTCCAACACAAACCAGGCTGGGGTTCCATTACCCCCCATTTGGCCATCTCCCACATCCATCTTCCAGCCCCCTGTGGATGGACCCAAAGCACAACAATCCCAGGCTGATTCTCCCCTCCATCCTCTGGTGCACAAAACCTCGGTTAAGAGGAGCACACGAAAGCCATCTGTGATAAAAGCTCCATTGTACAGATACACTGGTGGGCTCTGTCTGGGGGTCCTGTGACTCCTGCAAGCCCCAAACCTTCAGTGGTTCATTCTCTTGCCTTCATGGGGGCAAAGACCCACAGGGCAAGGCTGCACAGACACTCTCTGTGATGGGGACAAAGGCAGTGACCCCTGTATTTATCCCAATTTGTAATGCACAATTTAGGGCTGGGGGGGGGGGAAGAAGGATAGGGGAGGAGGGGGAAAGAATAATACCATATAACTGCCTAATTGAGTAATTAGTAATGTGCCTGCACTGGAGGGTCTAATGGAGATGACAGGAAGAGTCCAAATCTGGTATTTCTGGATTTTTAAGCAATTTGCCTTGAAATGAGTGATTATTACCATACTTTTGTAAGCTTTATATACACACACATGCACACACATGAATGTGAGCTCTATCCCATAAAACATATGCTACTGTAAACACAAAACCAGCACTAACATCCCCATTAATGTCTGATTTTTGGCTATCGACATTGGGTTAGATGCTGAGTTCACCAAGTCCATATATACATCTTAATGACAAGCACACCCTAGCCTGAGCCATCAGACTTGAGGAGCCTTGTGGCACAGCTCCACATGTCCCAGCACCAGACCTCCAGGAGGAGCCCACTCTTAGCGAGCCTAGAGCAAGAAATGCCTTGTGCAGGAGCCAAGCGTTGCGTTTTCAGATGCTTCCCTTAATTAAGCAGGTTTTAATTGGGCCACTCGAAGCTTTAATTACTGGCAAATTGTTCGTGCACATTCATTTGTGGGTCACATTCCCAGACAGGGGGGGTCTGGGTTGCTTTGGGGAAGTTTGTGTTGTGCAGGGCCGGGTTGCAGTTATTCACTTTATGGGGGGAATATCCAGGTCCTGGAAGCCCCGAAGCCATTGGATTCCAGCTACACCAAGGAGGTTTCCCACTTTCCGCACCTTCTTAACCCTGGAATGGTGCTGGGAGCTCAGCAAAGCTCTGGAGACACCAACTTTGTGCACACTGGTGCTGGCACTTCATGGGACACGGAAAGGGGATGCCCAGGGTCTGCCTGCTCTATGGAAGGTGTCCCTGCCCGTGGCTGGGGGTTGGAATGGGGTGAGCTTTAAGGTCCCTTCCGGCCCAAACCAGGCTGTGGTTCTGTGGGTCAGAAAGGGCTCATGTAAGCCCACAGCAACCCAAATTCGTAGAGAACTGGTGCCAGTGGCACCTTTCCCCATCCATCACAGACATGCAGCACCGCAAGGGGCTCACCCAGGGATTGTTACAGCTCAAGCCATGAGAAATAGGTGCAAATTCAATAATGCAGCCTTGGGAAGAGGCCACCCCACACATTCCAGCTTACACAGTGGCAGTGACCATGGGGAGCTCAGCTCCCACCCTTGGCCTTAGACCACCCCTAAAAATCAGGCTCTCCATCATTTCCAGCTGCTGCTCTGGGTAATGTGTGGATTCTGGCTCAATCGAGGGCTGTGATTCAATGCTAACACCTTTTGCTTTAAGGGCATGGGTGTGCTCGGAGGGAGCAGAGCTCACAGAGTACAGCACACCAGGAATCCCCATTCCCAGCATGCTGGAGCCAATTCCCACACATTCCTGGCACTCCAGCCCTCCTGTGGTCATCAGTGAGCAGTCTTTGGTGACCAACACGACAGCCCAGCTCCCTCTGGATGGGTTCACCTCCTGCTTTTACAACCCAAAGCCCCCTCTGGGGTTTATGAGCTTAGAAACTGCGCTCTCCCAAGCCTGAGCCTTGCAAACCGCTCTTCCAACCTGACACAAGGCAGAAGATGGAGTCACCCCCATGACAGCATCATCGCAGACATCATAAGAGTCATCACAGCCTGGTTTGTGTTGGAAGGGACCTTAAAGCTCCTCCAGCTTCAACCCCTGCCACAGGCAGGGACCCCTTCCACTAGAGCAGCTTGCTCCAAGCCCCTGTGTCCAACCTGGCCTTGAACACTTAATGCCAAGTATTTGCTATCCCAACCCAAGCAAAGAACCAGGAGGCATCAACAACTGAATCCTGACTGAGCTGGAGGGAGGGAAAGAAGATTTGGACCCTAATTTTGTAATGGATCCATCTAAGAAATGGATCCTTTTTTTATTTCCAACCCTAAGGTGCCACAAACCCCCCACACCATGCCGTGTGCAGGTCAATGCGCAACCTCAGCAAGGTCTCAGCAGCTTTAAACACCAGCTCCCACCTCAGGTCATCCTCTGCTCCCCTCTGGCACTCCCTCACTTGGCCCAGGCTCAGCAGCAAAGCCCCTGATCAGCCACAGGTCACTGGTCCAGCTTGAGAGCCAAGCCCAGCTGCGGAATCAGGAAGCCCAACTAGCTGTGCAATCAACTGCCCCTCACTCCCCATCCCTCTCCTTGATATTGATGGCATAACAAGACTGAATCTTACTCCCTAGAACCGGCCCCAACAAGCAAAACTTGATGATCGTTTACAAAATTGAGCTTGTGAAATCAATCACCACTGCTGTTATGTTTTGTGAATGCTCCATCCCTGGCAGTGATCGTGGCCAGGTTGGACATAGCTTTGGGTGCCATGGTTTAGTGTGAGGTGTCCCTGCCCATGGCAGGGGGTTGGAACTGGGTGATCTTAAGGTCCTTTCCAACCCTAATTATTCTATGGTTTGCTCAGAGCAGAACTGCACCATCAGTAGGGACTGGCTGAAGAACAAGAGCTGCAACCCCCAGTAACTGCTTTGTTTTAAGCCAAAGCCTGATAAAGCCACGTTTTTGGAGGCCATGCCCCATTCACCAGCAGCATCTACAATAAAGCCTGAAAACCTGCCTGAACTCATGGCCTTTGCCAGCCTGGGCAGCAGCGATCAGAGGGTAAAGTCAGATACCAGGATGATGCTCAGTCAAATCCTCCTCAGGGCTGCTCCATGACCCAAAGGATATAAGAACACGTAACAGGCATGAAGCTTCCTCATGGTGGTAGAGCCAACGGATACCTCCAGCTCTTCCCTTCCCTGCTGTGCCTGGCTGCAGACACCCCTCTCTGCCCTCTCCCTTCTGGCCCATACAGCCCAGCACCCTCACTGGAGTTAGCATTCCCAAACTCCTCAGTTCAACCCCAATCTTATACCTTATCCCCACTTGGGTTTTGTGCCAGATTCAGCCCCTGGAATGCAATTCCCAGCTCAGTTTCCCAGGCTGTGAACTGTTTCCAAGCCAAGGCTCAAGTGGTGTTAAGCTCTACTGAGATAAATCAGTGCTTTCCCTCTCAGACACACATTCCCACCAATGCAGCTCTATTGAGGCTTCCAGCACACTCAAACACACATGGTTTGGGACAGGAGTTTGCACCAGAAGCATGGGGCCACCTCCTTGGTTGCGTTAGCACAAGGTAAATGCAAGTAATGAATGTCTTAGAAACAATGCTTCTTTCAAAACAAGCAACCCTTTTTACAGTCACTTTATTTATTCACTGTCCCCCACACAGCCCATCTCTTCCCAGTGAGAAGTCCCAGTCCGTACACCAAACTTTGGCAGCTTTGGTTGGGGTTTCATGAGCAAACCAGTCCTGAGCCCTATTTTACTGCATGAGGGGCCTGGCCCCACTGTGTCCATCCCAGGAGGGAGCTGCCAGGGGCTTCTGCACCGGTCAGGAAGGACTTGGCAATCCCAAGAGTATCAAGACAATTTCAGAGCAAATCTGAGGACATTCACGCAGTGACCAGCAGCAGAGGGACATGGAGAGGTGCTGCGGTGCCCCGGCACAAGGACAACTCCAGCTGTGGGTGCATCCAAGCCCATTATCACAGAATCACAGAACCAACAGGTTGGAAAAGCCCTTTAAGCTCATCCAGTCCAACCGTACCCCGCGCTTCCAAGGCCACCACTGACCCATGGCACTGAGGCCTCGTCTCCACACTGTGTGAACACTTGCAGGGACGGTGACTGCAGCCCTGCCCTGGGCAGCCTGTTCCAATGCCTGAGCACCCTCTGGGGCAGGAATTGTTCCTCAGCTCCATCTAAACCTGCCCTGGGGCAGCTTGAGGCCGTTTCCTCTTGTCCCATCACTTGTTATTTAGACGAGACCAGCCACCTCCTGGCTCCATAACGTTATATTACCCATCAGAGAGCCCAAGCTCAAGTCCCAACAAGTCCGGCTGCTCCTCTCCCGCATGGAGAGAGCCCCCGCGCCCTTGCCCACATGGAACCCCTTCAAAGAGCCCCTTCCTTCCCTATCGGACCCCCGCTCCCCTCGCAGGGTCCCGGCAGCCTGCTGGGGGGAGATGCCCCTCACCGGTGGGGGGATGCAGCTTTTTCCTCCCTCCCAGCACACACGTGGCCGCCCCCCGCACCGAGGGACCGCCGTCCCCCAGCATCCCGACCCCTCTTCCCCCACGGGTCCCCCCCCATCGTTGCGGCGGTGCCGTCCCTACCTGCGTGCAGCCCAGAGCCCGGCTCGGGGGCTCCAGCCCCTCGGGGCACAGCGGGAGGGCGCAGAGCAGCGCCAGCACCAGCGCCCCGCAGCGCATCGTGCGCCCGGCGCCGGCCCCACCGCATCCCGGCCCGGCCCGGCCCCGCCGCCGCCTCCGCGCCCGCCCCGCTCCGCCCCGGCCCGCCCGCCGCGCGGGGACCCCCGCACCCTGCTGGGGATGGGGAGCACCCTTGCCCCCGCCCCTTCCCCAGGCTCCTCCGGGACCAGCGCTGCAGGGGTTAATGCGCCTTCCCATCACCCCAGTCAGACGCGCTGCAGGGCTTGGAGCGGGGCTTCCCCCTATTCCCCTCCCCAGCGGAGCTGCACGGGTTAATACAGACCCACACGGACACACACCGCTTGTATCCGGTGCTGCAGCACGGATTTCGCCCCCCCCCGGCCATGTGCTGGTTTGGCCTCCATAGGAAGAACATCCCACCCCCCAAATTAAAGTTGGTGTAAGTGTTTTTTCGGGGTGTTTCCCCCCCCCCCCCGAAGCTGTGCCCCAGGGATGTGGTACAGGGGAGGTGGGAGCAGGGGGTGCCTGATGCTGCTCCCACTGAGTGATGGGTAATGGCAGCCTCACACATTTTGGGATGACGTGAAGGACCCCAGTTCGCTGTTAGAGCTGTATTGGCCCCCTGGGTTTAACCCCCGCTGCCCTTGCCCTGAGCCAGGGCCAGCTTCACCCTCTTCTTGTCATCGCATGGGTTACATCGCACCTCAGCCAGGTCCTGCCCAGCTCTCCCACCACTGCAGCCTCCTCTGGTGCACCCAGCATCCCAGACAGGAGCCCCAGCAGTGAGTTTCTCCACTCACTATCCCAGACAGCCCCTCACCAGTGCTGCCCCATAGCAGACCCTGCTCTCTGCTACACTCTCAGCTCTGTGGTGTCCACCAGTGTCACAGACCCTGTCACCGTGGCCACAAGCAGCAGGCAGGCTCAGTCCTGTCTGTGCTGGTATTTTCTTTGCAGGCAATCACCCTAAGACCCCCATAACTATGGGCAGCTTCAACGAGGGGCAGCCAGACATGCCTGTGGGTGAATATCCCCTGGCTGCCACTTTGCTCAGCAACACCACTCCATGCAGTGGGAAATGAGGCTTCTGAAGGTCCTGTCTTGAACACCTTGATTCTGGGGAGCTGTGAGCCCAGCAGGGTGCAAAACATGCGACTCACCCCTCTCTGCCCATTTCCAGGCCCTTCGTTCCCTGCCACGCACTGACTCCTTGCCAAGGGAAATGAAGGTCAGAGACACTGGAGTCATTTGCTTTGTCTTGAGGCCTTTATTTGTCGACACAGGGGGTTGGCTTTTCCTTTCCCAGGTGGTTGCTGAATCCCATTGACTTCCACAGTGGTGACCTCCAGTCCCAGCAGCGCATCTCCGGTCGCATCTGTGGGCTCTGTCCTGCTGCAGGATGCTCAATTGCTGTCCTTTCACAGACACAAGCTGCAGGGTGGAGGCTTTTAGGTGGTCACCTGCAGAACGAAGTCTTTTAAAACACTCTTCACTCCATGAGGAAGAACCCCCCCCCCCCCCCCCCCCCCCGTGGCAAAGGCATTCATTTATTGTGTCACAGTCCTGTTGGCTCAGCTCAGCAGCATCTTTCTGAACACGTTGAATCCAGTAACACCACCACATCCACTGCCCTCCTCAGCCTCTTCCTACACCCCTGTGGGTATTCCAGACTCCGGTGCAGGAGCTGCTGGACAAGGACCGCGCCTCCTCCTCTTCCTCTGCTGTGCCATGAGGGCCTGAGGAAAGGCTGCCAGAGACAGAGAAATAATAAAACCAGACACAGACAAAGCCAGGGCTGGGATATTCTGTTTCCGAGCAATGACACAAAGTGGAGATGGGGATAAAATGAATAAATTATGGTTACTGATACTGTTTGCTTTGAATTGACACAGCTCTGCTCCATCAGCACGTCCCAGGCTTCCTCCGTGGGTGAAGGGCTCTATCCGGTGTTCCCATCGGTTCCCTTGGAGCTGCTTTGCTCAGCCCTCCCTTCCCAAACAGCCCCGGCAGCTCCTTCGTGCCATTACCCACCTCAGACTTCACCCCACAAGTATTTGCACAGCCTCATCGGAGCCACCCTTCTGCACCAGAGCTCCTCACAGCTATCCCCACATGAGCCCCCACCTCTCATCAGCTCTCTTCCTGCACCTTGCTTTGGGTTCTCTCCAATGAACCGAGGTGTCTGCTACTGAGATGCCCTCCTGGGAGCCTGTGGGTGTAGCAAAATCACACGGCAGTGATTGAAAACAGAATAACCTACAGGAGCTCAGGGTACCTTGTCCTTCTGCACTCGCTTGCTGGGTGACCTGGGCAATGCAGTCCCCGTGAAGGGGGCTGTTTGCTTTTTAAACCACATGAAGGTGCAAAACTTGCCTCTTCTGCAAAACATGCTGAGGGGCAGCGTTGAGGCTCATTATTATGGCCAGGTGCTTTCTGATACGGTGCTTTCTGCAGCCCCAAATAGCAGGAGATTGACTCAGAGCTGACCAGGGATGAATTCATCACCTTGGAGGACTCTCCGAGCATCGCCTGCAAATGTGGCTGGAATAGGGAATCAGGCAGATGACGATGGGTTTTCATGCTCCAGGGAGTACAAAAGGTACCCGAGCACCTTGAGCTCCATCGTGCTCAGTGTCTCACCCTGAGTTTTCTGCATCGTAGGACAAACATTGCAGGGAATGACCCTGCAAGGGGAGATGAATCAGCCTTTTCCCATTGTTTTGTTTCCCTGTGAAGTCCGAAAAGCCTGAAAATGCTACCCCCTAATGGTAAAACAAGGCGTGGGGGTGCTGTCCTTGGGAGCATCGATCCAGATTTTATCCATAGGGCTGGGAGTGGAGAGAAGGGAGGCAAGGCGCTAGCAAGGTGCGCCCCTGAGGGAAAGGGACAGCTGCTCACAGCAGCTTTGCGTGAGGAACTTTGCACTGGTCATGAGAACCAGTTATATACTAAAATAAAGCCACTTTGTGGAGTTCAGCTGCGCTTAAACTGGAGTGAAGCACAACCGGGTGGTTCAGTTCCAGTGTCTTTGATGTGGGATATGCTTTGAGTCTGGATCCCTCCTGCTCCTTCCCCCCAGGATCCCTTCCAGGCTCTCCCTGGAGAAGCCGATGGGCACATTGATGCCTTGCTCTTGTGGACCAATAGAATAAAACTGAAATAAGGAGAAAGCAAGAAAAAACAAAGGCAAAAGCTGCCAAAAGGCTTTTAGAATTTGAAAACACATTCAGGGTTGTAAACTGGGTTTGGAGGTCCTCTGTGATACATGTCTGGAGGGGAGAGACTGCTCATCTCATCCTCCAGGCAGATTCCAGCTCCCCAGATGGTTGATTGGATGCCGTGGGGGTCTCTGCTGAAGTCGGGACACACACTGATTCTCAGATCTTGTGCTGCTTTTCAAGCCTGCCCTTCTCCACTGCTCAGACACATTCAGAAATCTCCACTTCTCCCGTTTGGGATACCTCAAAACTCTAATAAAAGCCCTATTCTTCTCCCCAGTGCTCCACTGGCATCACACCCCAGAAACCCAAACCCTGCACTACAGACCAGACTACAAGGCAAGGGAAGTTCTGCTGCAAACTTGATTGATCTCAAGCAAAACCATTTTCTTCCTGTGTTACTTCCTGATGATCAGGAAGTGAAGGACCTTTTCCTTGCATTTCACACAATACCTGAAGCTCAGGTGGGACCTTGGGTGGTCCCATTACAGAAAAGATGCATCAAGAGAGAAGAAGAAGAGCTGAATGCTGCAGTAGACCTTGTGCTTTGAAGAGTACTGAAAAATGCAGCAGTGTGATGGTTCTCCCTTCAACGGGGCTCTACAGCTGCCATTCATTTTCCTCAGTACCTTTCCAAGAGTTTGGCATTCAAGGACATTGAAATGCCTCACCAGCAGACCCTGATGAAGAAGGTGCACACAGTGGATTTTCATGCTCCTTGTAAGGAATGAGTGTGGTTCTCCAGTTATCCAAAGAAATTAAAAGTTCCTTCCTTTAGTACCAACAGCCCTTGGGTTTTTCTTGGAACCCCAGCCTGGTTTGTGTTGGAAGGGACCTTAAAGCTCCTCCAGCTCCAACCCCTGCCATGGGCAGGGACACCTTCCGCTAGAGCAGCTTGCTCCAAGCCCCATCCAGCCTGACCTGTCCAACCTTCTTCTGCTCAGTGCAAGCCTCTGGAGTAGAAATTTCAAGGTACAGTCAAGCAATAGCAGTATTCTCTATTCTACAAGTGCTATACCCTGGACACATGGCACCTCCTGACACCAATCCACCCCCATGTGCTACTCACTGACATGCCCAAGCCTACCTGAAGTAGCACCCAGAATGCTTGTTGAGAGTAGATTTAAGGTATAATAAGGGTTAATGCTAAAGGGAGCTACATGCCCAATAGTTTTGTGCATCAACAACAACCACCTGGAAGGAAACAACCACTGCCAGACTTTGTAATCCTCCGCTTATGCAAGTTTGCTGCCTATTGGACTCCAGGAACTGTAATCATAGACTCAGAGAATGGTTTGTGTTGGAAGGGCCCTTAAAGCTCCTCCAGCTCCAACCCCTGCCACGGGCAGGGACACCTTCCACTAGAGCAGCTTGCTCCAAGCCCCTGTGTCCAACCTGGCCTTGAACACTGCCAGGGATGGGGCAGCCACAGCTTCTCTGGGCACCCTGTGCCAGCGCCTCAGCACCCTCACAGGGAAGAGCTTCTGCCTTAGATCTAACCTGAACTTCCCGTTTCAGTTTGAGCCCATCACCCCTTGTCCTGTCACTGCAGTCTCTGATGAAGAGTCCATCTAAGAGTCCATCTCCAGCAGCCTTGTAGCCCCCTTTAGATACTGGAAGGCTCCTGTGGTAACACAGCTATAATAATACATAAACTCCATGCTGGCACCACACTGCAAAAGCAAATCTGCAAACACCTCCCTGCTCAGACCCAGCACCTGTGAAGCCCCTATGGAAGCACACACAAGAGATGGCCAATTTCTTCCAGGCTCCCAGTTTGAGCTCAGTTAGAGCCAGTGATCTCAGGGGCTCTCCCTCACTGTGGTGGCCAGGCCAAGCTGCCTCCCACGGCACTGGCCGGGCTCAGGATGGGGTGTCCCTGTCACCATGCACACTGCACACACCATCTTGGAATTGGTCAGGTTTGTTTTTTTTTGCTAAGTTTTTATTTTAATTCAAGGACTTTGCTTCATACAAAATGTAATTGTAGAAACAACTGCAGAATTCAAAGTTTGGCTGATAAATGTTACTCAGGCAGCAAACTAGGCAATCACAGAACCTTATTTTTTCTTCATTTTGTTTTTTCCCCCTTTTTTTTTTTTTGGGTAAAGTTCCACTTGTGTTGCATGGTTGGAACTTTCATCGTTTTTAACACTGTTTTTTTAAATATAAAGTTTTGCAACAAACCCCCAATTTATATCAAATATAATTAAAAATTAACAACTGATGAATACATTGTATCAAAAAAGTACGAAGATAAACATTTTCCATGCACATACTTTTTTTATAGATATGTATATATGTATATATTTTACATGCAAACATTACTTAGTCAAAGTACAGCCAATACGAGACTGGTTTCTGGATGCAGAAAACTGATTGGTGCAATTCAAGTTTGGCAACTCACTATGAGGATTCTTGGAAATATCATGTATGCATTGAAGAGACAGCAGAGAGGCTGTAAAAAAAGGGGGGAAAAGGGTTATGAACAACTGTGGTCAGGCTTGTCTGTCACTGGCATCGACCCCTACGAGGCAGGTGGAGGACTGGACAACTTGAGGTTCTTCTTCATGTTCTACCTATGAATTGGAGTGACCCAAGGGCCATGGGTTTTGGCTGTGCGCTTCCAGATGGTGTGTTAGTGTGGGACTGGGGGCTTGAGTGTCTACAATGGTAGAGGAAGGGGAAAGACAAAGTTTTTCCATATGGAAAGACACCTCTTTTGCTTTCCAGTTTGGGTACAATGTTTGCATGCACTGGCAGAGAGATTGTGGTTTCCCTCTCCTTTACTTCCTGGAGTAAAATAGGAACATTTTCATTAAAATCCCAAATAAAGTGTTTGTGCCTTCATATAAGGAAAATGTATAAAACATTTGGTCACAATCATGCTGAAGCCTGAAACAGGAAAATCCAGCAGATAAAGCTACAGAATGGATGAAGGTCTTTCGGGCTGTTGGTGGTTTGGATGTGTTTCTGAACGTGTCATCTTGTTGCATAGCCCTCCGTTTGCAAATCACAGCTGTTACCCACGGCAGCCCTCCGGCTACTGCACTTCCTTTATTCAAAGTGCACACAAATACAGAGACAGAGATATAGACAGGAGTTATCCTTTAGCAGAATCCAGGGATGAGATTAGCCAGAGATTATTATTTAGTAACAGAACAAAACAAAACAGAAAACCACAGAAGGAAACGAAAACAGGTTGAATTTACTCAACAGAAGAGCTACAGATGTGAAGAACCACCCTACAGCAGACTGCTCCCTGCCTGAGGCTGAAACACTTGCTGAGAGCATGAGAGCATTGTGGTAGCATCCCATACCCTCCAATCACCCCAGATACAAAAGGAATCCCCAGGGTCCAGCAGGGTCAACACCCATCCTAAGAAGTTTCACAGTTCTGGGGCTTGATAGATCCTCTGAAAAAAAATCAGCTGTCCAACCCTCTCCTCTTCCCTATCATTGCTTTTAGTGGTGTGCTCATCTGGCACCTCCCACCCATTCTCTTTCAACCTTTTGTCAGCATACTACAGGTCCCTGTGCCCCAGATTAGCCCTACAATGGTTCATCAGACCCATGGACACAAGGTCCTGCCCAGGACTTTTCCTTCAGTGCTCCCTCCCCAGCAGCACGTCGTATTTGCCCTTTTCCCAAGTCTCAAAGTGCAGAAATCCACATGTGCACGAAAGAAAGAAATCATCCAACACAAGAGTCATTGCGAGAACACAAAAATCTCATCCCTGAGAATCAGAGTTAGAGGTTTTGCTTTATATTATCATTATTTTAACCTTCTCTTAACAGGCAATAAACCCAAGACTCTCTCCAACTGCCCTCAACACAAGTTATGCACCATGGAACATGGCCAGAGCTCTCGCAGCCCGACTGCGACTTGACACGCAGTGTGAAGGACACTGCTTCTCCTGCAAGAGAAGAGCTTCTCTGCAGATGCTGTACTTTTCCACCTGCATCTCTCCCGCAGGACCTAAACACTGGTCAATGAGAAAAGGCCGGGTTTGTTTGCTGCAACCACTCCCCTCCTACCCAGAAAAGTACAGGTAGATATATAAAAAAGAAGAAGAAATAAAAAGGCCAACAAAACCCAAACCAACCCCAAAGCATCTTTGCCTTCCCCACTGTAAGCTTCCAACCTGGTACTGCGATACCCAGCACCATGCCGCGGTACCCCGGGGCCCTGCCCTCCCTCCCCTCCTGCTCCTCCCCACGCTCGCCTCAAGGGCTGATGCATCGAAGCGAGAGGTTGCATCATCGCTGTGAAAGATTTCAAAGGTTAGGCACTTAGTAGTGAACAACTGGAGCATTCGGTAGAAACGGTGGGACCTGGAATGACAATTGGACTAATTCTCTACATAAAGAGTAATTTTTTTCCTTTTTTTTCTTTTTTTTTTTTACTGTACAATTTACAAAAATGCACACAATGAAAAGTTAAAGTTCTATCTAATAGCTTGATATAAAACCAATAACATTTTCTTCTTCTCATCCCTAACCTTTTTCCTCCTTTTTTTTTTTTGTCTGGGTTTGTCTATTTTTTAGTTGTTTTTTTGTTTTTTTTTTTTTGCTAAATCAAGCTTATATTGTAAACAAGACAAAACAGTGAGGGCGTGTTGCGGTCAACAGGAGAGAGGGACGGAAAGAGAAGTCTCAGCAGCAAGGAAACAGTCCTTACAAAGTAGCTCTCTTGTGGCTTTATCATGTGTCAGTGTGAAGGACCCAACGTGGTGAGTGAAGTAAAAGAGATCCACACGGCAGCGGTGTCGGAGCAGAGTCCCAGCTGCCTCAATGCTCAGGCAGCTCTGGAGCGTGGCACTGGCTCTGCCGACAAGGATTGCTGTGGCTGAACATCAAGTCCCAGTGGACTGTCCTTTGTTCTGGTCGGTGTTTCTCCTCTCCCAGTTTTGTGGGTAGATCTCTTCCATCTTAGCGGTGAGCGGGATAAACCGCGGATACGAGCTTTGTTCATGTGTTGTGTCCATTTGCAACTCCCAGACTCCCACCCTGACCAGGGGCAAAAATAGAATGTGAAATCAAGTAAGAAACAGCCCAAACAAAAACCAGTGCCAATCTCGGGAAGGATCGACTGTCTGCTCTTCTGATGTGGAAGGTGAGGACCGCTCTTCTCTTGGCTTCTCACTTGTGTTGCAGACTTGGCATCTGGTGCGTATCTCTGAACTAGACAAGGCAGTAGGGAGGCGACAGGGGGAGAGAGATGCACTCCGCACGCTGCCTTCCCCCTAAGGAGGGAGCCTTCTGCCTCCGTTTGTCTAGTGAAAAACAAAAAGAAAACAAACAAACAAAAAAGAAAAACTAAAGAAAAATTGAAGAGAGAGGCTGCAGGAGCGTCTCCAGACCTGGGGGCAGAGCAGTTCTTGCAATAGGGGCTACCCCGTGGGTACCCTCCAGCCCCGGGCACTGTGCGCATCGCAGCGCACAGCCTTCCAGATGATAAAACTCATCGATTTTAAGCACGCACACTTTGAAGGGTTTTGCCACTCCGCTAGCACCAGTCATCCTCATCAGCTTCGTGGTAGTAGCTACGTCCTCTGGTGCCAGTCCCGGGGCCCGTGTTGAGACCCAGCGTGTAATGGTAACCGTTGGGCACCCTGCGGATTTGGTGAGATTGGGAGGTCAAGGAGGAGACGTAAGAAGTCCTTGAGGACCGTCCCGAGTTGGTGGCCACGGCCTCCTCGAAGGTGAGCGTGTCCTCCGGCACCGCATGGTAGGGGCTGTCGGCGTCGTCGCGGTGGCCCAGGTAGGGGTCGGAGCCGATGCGGGCCACCACCGGCGGCTGCTGGTCCCCCCGCAGCAGCGCGTTGTGCTCGGACAAGCCGCGGCTCAGGCGTCCCGGGGAGAAGGTGGGCAGGACAGGTTGGAAAGTGGTGAAGTGCACGGGCGAGGAGTTAGCGGTCTTGTAAGTGATGCTGGGGCGTGGGGTGAGTGGAGTCTGTGGGAGCTGCCTCCGACCCCGGCATGGGGTACTAGCACCAGATGTCGACAGCAAGGGGCTCCCATTAACTGAACCACTGCCCTACATAAAAATTGGAACAAAGCAAAGCAGAAAATAAAAAAGGGAAACACCGGACAAACACAAAGGCAGGCAGGTACAGAACAGAAGGAGAAGCAACAGAAGGGAGAGACGAGTCACAAGAGGAAAGAAAAGCAAAAGAAAAAAGAGAGAGTTTAGACAAGCACAGTCAGGGGGAGGAGGTTCTCGAGAAGTAATTCAACACGAGATGTAAAGAGCTGGAGAACTCTGAGAGAGGTGAGTAGGAACAGAAACGATCAGAGCATCGGTAGGACGCAAACTGGCACATGGCTCCGACAGAAGGGGACACTGTCCAGAGGGAAGGCACCCACACCACACACGGGCTCGACATGCTCCTTACCTGGACTAGGCTGAAGCAGCTCAATACCTAGGGATTTATTGTGGTTTGCAAACAGAGTGTGGCAAAACAGCACTTTCAGCTTTTGGGTGGATTTTTGCAGGATTTCCCCCATGGATGCTGATGTTGGGGGTCATTTCTGTGGTTAAAATTGGGTTATGTGGCAGGAGGATTTGGGGACAGGCTATTGTTTTGCTGGCTTGGGAATGAAATGCATTTCGATTAAGTAGGCACTTTCTGAATCAAGAACAAAATGCCTTTTAGATGGGCTTTAACTAACAAGTTCCTTAAACAAAAACCATAGAATCATCATAGAGTAACAGACTGGTTTGGGTTGGAAAAGAATTGAAAGTTCATCCAGTTCTAACCCCCTGCCATGGGCAGAGATAGTAAAATGTGTTTATCTTCTCCTCTTTAATATTACACATTTGATTTTCGAGTGGTAGAAGATTCTGGCAGCTTCCTGAGTTACTAACAGGGAAACTTGGGAGTGAACTAAGCTACACTAAGTCAAAAAATGCCAGGACTGGGGAGGAACAGGCCCTTGTTTTGGCATTGCTGTTTCCATTCTCCCAGGGCACTACATGAAAAGTCCTGTGAGCCCATCTGAAAGCCCTCTCAGCCTTTCATGACCTAACGTTTTGACAGCAGACCTTTAATTTGTAAAGAGCAGCTTTTCCTCACTATAGCAATATCAGGTTGTTGGTTGTTGGGCTGTCAATCAGTGCTTGTTCTGCTCTGCTTGGCTTTGCCAGCATAGATTTCAGGGTGATCCCAGCAGTACTGGAGGCTCCCAGCCCAGCAGCTGCATGGAGAAGCTATTTGAGCTGCTGGTGCCATGAGTCATAGAATCACAGACTTCCAGCCTGGTTTGGGTTGGAAGGGACCTTAAAGCTCCTCCAGCTCCAACCCCTGCCACCAGCAGGGACACCTTCCACTAGAGCAGCTTGCTCCAAGCCCCTGTGTCCAACCTGGCCTTGAACACTGCCAGGGATGGGGCAGCCACAGCTTCTCTGGGCACCCTGTGCCAGCGCCTCAGCACCCTCAGAGTAAAGAACTTCCTCTTTATATCTAACCTGAACTTCCCCTGTTTGTCATGCCATGTCTATCTGAAGAAGAGGCGATACCCACATGATCAGAGCAGTGTGGTGTCACTCACAGTAGCCCTGCCCTCTGCAGACATCAGGGACTGATGCAGCTGCTACTCATGCTGCTGGACCAATGACTCCTGTCTTTCTCAGCCTGGAAACCAAGTCTTTACCTTTTTATTCTTTCATTTTCACCTTCTCCATTCTCTGGCTTCCCCACGTTTCAGCCTTACTCTGCTACAGACAAGTATTCCCATCACAGGCACCTGCCACTTGACCAAGCTGCCTCCCACCACCTGCATCCCATGCTGATTGAGATGAAGGTGGCCACCACCCAGTGACCTGCAACCTTCCAACACCCAGGGGAAGATGATCATTTTTTTCCGAAGGACTGAGGTTGAGCACCTCAAAATTGCAATTTGTAGGTGAAAAAAACCCAAACAAAAAAAAAAAAAAAGCAGAACTAAGTTGTCCAGAAATCTGTATTTCTTTTTGTAAGGTTTCCAAGCTTCTTTTATCCAGCACCATTGTAAAAAATACGGTAAGATCTATATTCAAAGTGTCTAAGAAGATCCTTCCTGCTAAAACATTTTGAAATTCCAAGTAGATTCATCTCATTTTTAAAAATGCTTTTCCCAGATTCATCCTGAAATGGGATTTCTATTGAACAATTTATCTGTATTGAAAAGGAAACCTGTCTTGAAAAGTGAAATAATTAATAGAATATGATAACATTTCTATGTGTCAAACTCAAGCATTGTGTGTTGACCCCAAAATGATGAAAAGTTCATGGCTTGGTTCCCTTATCTCCTTCTTTTGTACTGAAAAAACCTCTGAAGAGCTTCTCTTTGAACATGCCCTGATTTTTGGCTTGGCTGTTGCTGGAATGGAGCCACCTTGTTGGCAGCGTGAAGCTCAAGCCAGCTTCCTCCAGGGACCTGGGGACATGCTGCGTCAGAGCTCCTGGGAGAAGCTGCTTCTCCTGAGGAGGGGGACAGACTAACAAAGAAAATACTGCAGGGGTTTACATGCACCTTGTTATGGAGCCAAAACAACACAGGAAATAACTGACAGAGCTTCTTGCAGACACTTTATGAAGACAAAAGGTCTTCATCTCATTGGGACAGAAATGACCTGATGGCTTGGATGGTATTTTTGATCTGTTTTTCTTTCCAGAGCAAACAGGGGTCTATCAGCAGGGATCTATCAGCAGCTCCACTCAAAGCAGGTATCATGTGAGTGGATAAAATGCATGGACCCCAAACCAACAAGCTTTCTCCTCTCTGCCTTACTAAACGCACACGTGGAACAATGCAGACTTCACTGGAACAGGTTTATAAAAGGCTGCTGATGCTCTAATGCTGAATGTCTATGAACTACGGAAAGGCTTCAGTTTTTTAGTGAAGACATATGTGATATTCAAAGTCCTGAGCACGCAAGAATGGAGAGGCATCATACTGAAAATCAGTGGCATTTTCCTGCCTCTCAAAGCAGGGGGGAAATGAAGAAATGGAAATAAAAACTCATCTGAAAAAAAAAATCAGATGAAGGCCAGCTGGGGGGTGCAGCAACCAGAAATGGAAAAGACCCACCCTGGGTGCATCAGAACCAGTCCTGTGTAAAGGTTGAACTTGAAGTTCTTTGATGCCTTTTCCAACTTAGTTGATTCTGTGATTCTATCAGGCCTTACCCTGATGTCCCATCTCTTCCTGGGAGAGAATGGTTGTGCAAAGCATGTCCCATTCCCTGTGTCTCCAGAGCTGCATGGCAGCAGCCCCCAGGCACTCACTACAGTGCAGAGCACCTGATGCTGCTAAAGACCTTGCAAGGAGAGAGAAAGGCATGGTACAGGGTAAGGAGACAAAAAGCTGCTTCATTTTGCAGCTAATGGGACACTATGAAGCCTTGTACATTTAAACCATAAGATGGTTTGGGTTACAAAGGAGCTTAAGCTCATTCAGTTCCACGGACAGGGACACCTTCCACTAGAGCAGCTTGCTCCAAACCCCTGTGTCCAACACTGCCAGGGATGGGGCAGCCACAGCTTCCTGGGCAAACCCTTCCCCTGGGCTCAAACTGATGAACACAGGATTTCCTCCTGCTCCCCAGGTGCTGATGTTGCTCCAGGGCTGACGGCATCACCCACGTCCTCCCCAGGCACCCAGCCTGTCACACACCAGCTGCGAACGTGGGGAGACTTTGGAGAGTGGCCAAAGCCTCCCTCCCGGCACAGGCGCTGTCTGAACCCTGAGATGTTTGTGGGGAGCACCCTTCGACCCAGGTCCTGCCTTCACCTACATTCCTCCCTTACTGGGATTCCTCCTCCCAGATGGATGTTCAATAGGTTAAAAGGGACTTTCCCCTCAATTTTCAGTAAACGAACCCGTTCCACAATACAGCTCTGAAGCCCACGCAACAGCAATTGGAAAATGCTGCTAATATGAGCAAACTGTGCTGAAGTCACAGCTCTGGCTGCCTGCAGACCCTATACTGCAGCACATTGGCTTGGCCAAGGATTTCTTTGGCAGCCATCGAATGTCTGTGCAAGGGCAGCAGTAGGTGCCGGATTAAGGCTGGCGGAGGAACGTTCAGCTCAGTTGCCCATGTCCCATAGCACACTACCTGTCTCAGATACACTTTCTCCACCAGCATCAAGAACTGTCAGTTCTCAGGTCTCCCAGGCTTTGCTGAAACCATGAGCAAGGGTGTCCCTGGCAGTGAGATCTCTGCACAATGCCTTGAGTCACTCACTCTGTAGATGGCTTCTGAAGAGCCATCCAGTGACATTTCCATGCCTGTTTTGGATGTGAAGGACCAAGCAAGACCTCAATGGCTTAATCTGCTGCTTCCTGGCCTTCCTTCCCCATTATTGTCTCCTGTGTTTTAAGCAAAACGTGGGAATACACATACATCCCTGGAAGACCTTAGAGCTCTTTTCCCACCCCGCATCTCCTCACCTGTCTGTGTGGACCTTGCTCTGGCCCTCCGTTGGGCGAGGTGGGCCTGCTCTGATCAGCAGACTTGGGCTGAGAACGGTCCCGGCTGCCGTAGCGGTCGCAGGAGTAGAAGCGCTGCTTTTCAGAGGAGGAGGAAGAGTGCTGCTTCCTCTCTTGGGACCGGCCGCGTTCCTGCTTCTTGTCCTTGGAAGAAGACTCCCCAGAATGGGCCACTGAAAGAACGTGTTGGGGGTCACCAACATGGGAGGAACTCCCAAGTGTGGGGCAGACAGGACCCCAAATCACACTAGATGACTGCTGTGCCTCCTGGAGGGAGGCGGACAAGGGACAAATCCTGGTTTGCAAAGCACTTACCAGCTTGTCCATCGGCCAGCTGATGGGGGGACCTGTCCAAGGACTTCTGCTTCTTCTCTTTCCGCCGGTGGCAGCGGTGGTGGTGGTGGTGATGTACTTGTTCCGGCGGCATGCGCTCCAAGGAGTACTCGTAGAGGTGCATGGGGTGAGGACGCTGCGGGGTCAGCGTGGAGACGGAGCGCTTCATGGGGCTTGTGTCCGGGATGGGCTGCAAGGCAGATGGAGGGATATGGAGCAGGGTGAGAGCAGGAGCTGCACCGTGCTCAGAGGCTTGTTTCCCACCATGGGGAGGGTTATATGGGAAGAGAAAGGGGAAGGGAGGGGAAGGAGAAAAATGGTTAATTGTGTATAACTGGGATGGGCAGAAGGACTTGTGCTACATTTGAGGAGCAAATAGGATCTCCATTTGCTGAAAGGGGTTTTACTTTTAGCAGAGTGCAACCCACGGGGTGCAGAGCGATATGCAGCACTTCACACCAAACACAGCATCACAGGAGGCAGCGGTGGACCAGCAGGGGCATAGGGCAGCACAATAGCCAAGCATTTCACAAAGAGAATTCTCCAAGACTAGTTTCACCCAAAGCTGCTTCAGGGCCTCTGGTCATCCCAAAGCAACTCCAAAGAGGAAAGCAGGAAAGCGTTGCTGGGCATCAAACAGAGGGAGCAAGCTCAGGAATAAGTGAGCAAGATACAGGCTAAGCCACTGAGGAATTACTTCTATCTCCCTGCAATTGAGAACATCTCCCATTAAACATTTAAACCTTTCTTGTCCCACCATCACTCCCTGAGGCCCACGGGCCTGCAACAAGTGGGATAGCATGTATGTCCTCAAATTCTAACAGTATTTCCGAAAATGACTACTTGGGTTTGCTATTTCTGTTTTCAAATAATTTGTGTCCAAACATCTGGACACTAAGCACAGTAACACAGCTTCCCACTGGCATTGCTGGATCCCTGTCCCTGTGCCAGTGGCGGCTCCAGACTCTGCTCCCTTCCCTTTAGGTTCAAGCCTTTATAAAGATGCTATGCAGAAACAAAGACAAGTGGGCTACAGGACAGCTGTTCTCACAGTCTTTTCCTTCCCTACTACCTACTCACCAACTGCGAAGCTCAGAAAAGGAGGACAATTCCCGTGTGTCCTCCTCTTTCACTCTGCTGGCCTCTGTGGTGGAGATGGGGCTTCACCCATCCTCTAGAGCCTTCCCTGGGTCTATCCCTGCATCAAAGCTACATGGCAGAGGAAGGAAGGACCTCAGAGCACAGTGGTCCTGCCGATGGGGAAGGAGCTCAGAACATCCTCCAGTCCCTCAGCTCTTCCTCTTGTTTGAATTCACAACCCAGTATATACGCCTCCAATGACCATTCTTGCAGAACATTTACTCTGTTAGCAGTAACCTTTCCAAAGAGCCCTGTATTATTTTTACTGTGTATGCTATTTTGTTTGCTTATCCCAAAATTCGGATCTCTGCTGTCCTATGATATTTACACAATGCAAAGCTGGTTGTTTCACAGCTCTGTTCCTTATTTTGAGTGGAAGAACTGTTGCAGAGGGATTATCTTGCGTGCAAAGGTACAGTCAGGCTGAAATTTTGTTTGATGCTCTGTCCCATACTATGAGTTGCCCAAATGCTGGTGCTGCCCACCAAAAGATGCAGTGCTTGAGACGGAAAGCTCTTCAGGCACTTCTGGGGTAGGGCAGCACTGCCCTTGTCGCCTTCTGTGGCCCTTGCTGTGTGGGCAAGAAGTACACTGAAGAGCTTCATGATTGTCCTCCTTGCTTACTGTTGAGCTTGAAGATGGAGAAAGGCAGAGGGAGCTGTAAACTGGATAGCCTGATGGGCAAAAAAGTGACAAGTGAGACTACTTCCCATCAAAAACACTTGTCCATATTTCTTCAATCCATTGGGGGTTGGACTAGATGACCTTGGAAGGTCCCTTCCAACCCAAACTATTCCATGATCTACCAGGAAGACGATGACAAACATTTCCCACCAAAAAATAGCCAAATTGATAGGAATTAACATTTTCTTTGGACCTGATTCTGTCCTTATTCCAGGGACAAAAGTCTCCCTGCCACTAATGGGAAGTGGCAAAGCAATGAATACCCTTCTACAGCTCTTGACTCCTGCTACATTAACAGGGCTCCCCCCACAAGCCTCGGGAGACTACACCATAACCCTCCAGAGAGTCACTCATTGCTTCTTCATTACCAACCCCATTGTTTTCACTTCCTAAATTCCTGTGCAAAAGGCAGAGAGAAACAAATAAATAAGCAAACCAAACAAACTCCCTTTTACAGCGTGCAGCGTGCAACAGTGGATTGAGGGAACGGCAGCAAAGGGAGAAGAGAGAGCGGTTGAGTCGCTGTGACATTGGGCTCCAAATGAGAAGGGGGAAAAAAGTAAAGGGTTAAGGAAGGTTCATTATTTCTTAACAGGAATCGAATAGGATACAACTTAGTGGAAACTACATACTGCTAGGTAACTCCCCGGTGACCGTGCTTTGCTCCTCTGCAAACAATTCGGACAAGATGAGAGACATTATTTGAAGCAGCCCCACAGTACAGCCAGTGTCAGACATCACGGGAGATGGGCAGCAGACACGATGACGACAAGGGAGGGAGGAGGGCAACAAAGAGGTGAGGTTGGGAGCATAGGAAGGTTTGGGGTTAAAAAGAGGAACATAAAAAGAGAAGTAACAGGCAAACGGAACGGGAGACATCCAGAAACAGAGAGCATTACAAATAAGAGTTATAAGAAAGTCAAGATTTGGGGAGGGGAGCAGAAGCAGCATGTGAGAAGGGAAGGCAGAGGGCATGGAGGGGGAAGACACACACAGAAAGTACATCAGTTATTCAGCTGAAGCTACAACTGCCAAAACATTGTATTATTAAATGAGGTTAGATCTGCTCAGATATTAAAGGCCTGATTCATAAGATCAGACAGCTTTCACGTGGGGCAGCTGGGGAACACCTACCATGCTCCCATTGGAGACGCTCACCTCTGCAAATGTCTGAGTGCAATGGAGAGTAGCTCCCCAAGGGAAGGCTGGTGCTGCTGGCATTGCTGCTGCCAACTGCACCGCCTTGGAAGGGAAGATTCAACTTACGGTCTAGAATAAAGGACAACTTTGTTCTGGGAAGGGGGGAAGGGAGGGAATACAGGTTTGCTTTGGGGTCTGTTTCTTTTATTAAACATGTTGAGAGGTGCTCCTGATAAGGCAGAGTCTCAGCTCTCATACAAAGGGTGCAGTTTTTGAAGTCAAAGCTGACAGCTGATGAAGTGTAGTTTATGCCAGCCTGAGCACGTCAGCAGAAAGATGACATCCATTGGAACCATTGCTGGGAATGCAATACACAGGCTTTTAGTTTTATCTTTCACGTTCTGCTTCTCATAGAGAGCAGTAGAAACAGCCCACAAACATGGGCTGCTCACCCCTGGCTGTATGAATCAGGCCCTTTGAATGAGAGACACACAGCTATGAGTGGTGAGATGTTCTGACACACAGGAGGCAGGACAGTGGCTGACAAGCATCTGGGACAACAAGCTAGCAATGAACATGTGAAATGCCCAGAAATGATCTGTGGAAACCATGACTTCCTATGCACTAAGTAGCCTTCACATGGTGCTGTAAAAGTCGACTCCAGTGATGAGATTTCTGCACAAGAAGTTAAACAAGGGAAATCCTCAACGTTTTCCTGACCAAAGTCACAATACATACTGTAAGAAGATGAAAACCAGGGAGGATTCTTAGCGTCTCAGTTCAGCCTTCCAGGCACAGGCTCCCTGGTATTGTTTGTACCTACTACATCCATCAAAGAGATGAGCATGCACATCTCCAGCTTGCTTTATGGCTATGCCTTAACTGTCTGGATAGATGGCATGCAACAGTCAATGGAAAACACACCTTCCAGGAATAGAGGCTGGCAAACAGTATCATCCCCAGTCAATAAGAATAGACCCTCTTGGGTAGGTAGTCCTCAGTAAGCTACCCAGACAGAGGGATTTCTCTGGGTCACTTTTTTGCTACAACCAGGGATGGGTAAAGCTGGGGACTACATGTGAGTCCCTGCCATCCAAGCATGAAGGCTGGATACCTGTCTCCAGGTTCAGCATGTCTCTCAAAACAAGTATTGACAAGCAACTTCCAAGGGCACAGAAAGCAGAGAGAAGGTACTGAGCTCCTGCCCCACTCCTGGTCTCCCACCGCCGGTGGATCTCCCTTGCTCACCTGAGTTTCAGCAGCCAGGCGCGGCATGGAAGCTGCCCGCCCCTGGCTCTCCAGGCCTGGTTGGTGCTCTCCGTTGGCAAGCGTGGGGCTGATTTCCCTCATTTCTACCACCTGATCAGAACAAGGAATGGTTTCAGTTAGCAAGAACACGAGCATGAGCTTTGAAGGCATCATTTGAGCAGGCTGCTTCTAAACTTGATTTAATTGTGAAGAGATGCTGATGTGGGAAAGAAAGTAAATTAAGAGCTATGGAGCACCCGTGTTACTCTGTTTACAGTACCCAGGTTATCCTTATCTACAGTGCCCAGGTTTACCCTATCTACAGTGACGTCTTCAACGAGGACAACAGTGGGCCAAGCTCTTCCACCAGCCATGGCAATGAGTCCCAGGAACCCCTCATCTCAGCTTGTACACTGAGGACAATGGAATTGTGACAATGGGACAACTAGGAAGATATAACCTTAAGAAATCTATTACAGCAGACAATTCCATGCAAAGCGTGTCCATATGTACAGCTATCAGACTGTACAGGCTACCGCTACCAGATTTGGGTTTTCTCCAGTTCAAGCAAACCTGGGGTTTTAAGAGACGCAGTAACACTTGTCTCAAGGGACAGACCTACTGTCTACTGCATTTCACCCAGTTTTTCTAAACATTTTCTAAAATCTCTCAATATCTTTTCTAATATCTCCCACATCTCATTCTGTCTTCACATCTGCACCCTGTTTGCTCACCCGTTCAATGGGGATTTCTTCTGAGTGGCCTCTCTCAAAAGCTGGTGTCCTGGTTTCATAAAACACATCCTGGGTGCGCTGGGTCCCCCAAGAACTGGACTCTTTGATCCCACCTTCTGGGGCTGGCCTGTCAGAAGGAAGAGAGGAAAATAGATTAACTCTTCTGCATGGAGATTTTTCTTCCTTAATTGTGACGAGGGTAAAGCCCGCAGATACCCTTTGGGGTTTCACTCGTGAGACCAGCTACAGGATAGGCAGGGCTGTTGGTGAAGCTATAAGGTCCCCTGGGTTTTGACATGGTCACTTCCTATACAGCCTGAAGATCCCACAAGCAACAAGGAAATCAAGCCAGACACCACATTTTTCTTCAGTTAACTAAGGAAAACAGCTTCTGCAGCTTAAGTTCTGATGAAGAAGAATGAAGAATTTTGGAGGTCAGGCAAATTATGCATGCAAGGCCAGTTAGACATTGGTCAAACACATCTGCAGCCATGCTAAAGCACATTCACTGATGCTACAGTGGTACAAGGGACTCTGGGTTTCAGTACAGAGGCTGATGATGGTTTCCCTGTTAGGGTTAATTAGAACATTTAAACTTCAGATGTCTACCACTAAAAATTCAAAGTGCCTGTGACCCAAGGAAAGTCACCTGAAAAAGAGAATGGATTAGGGATCACCGTTACTATAACTGTTTGGTAAGATCTCTGTGGAGGTATTAGTTTGCACAAAGATGAACCAGTCTGAAGGAGCTCTTGCTGTTACCAAGTGCCCTGAGCTTCAGGGATGACTTTGTTCCCAAGGATCTTTTGATTCCCAAGACCTCACTGCGGTGGTGGTTGGTGGGTCAGGGTTTGCTTGGTTGTTTTACAATGCCCAAATCCCTGTAAACTCACACTTACCATACGGAAAGCTCTCCAACTGAGATTCAGAGGAGAGCACTAAGAAAACCCAATACTAACACCATATGGACAGCTGCACCAGGCGTTTTGGTGGCCACCAGTGGCAAATTGTCCCAGCCATGGTGTGGAGGGGCTCCTGGTCTTGGTGTCCCCACCTCCAGAGCGACTGAATGAGCAGTGGCTGGGGTAGGTGGATACACCCCGTGTGCCCCTTCTCTGCCCTACAGCTTTGGTGGGGAGGTCTCGGGATACTCACAAGGCACCCCCATTGTTGAGTGATGCTGAGCTCTTCTGGCGAAGGAAAGCCTTTGCGTTGCTGAATGCTGCAGGTTGGGTTTGCTCCAAAGTGGCCTTCAGGGGGTGGAAGAGTGACACTGGTCCAGGCTGTGAAGCACAAGGAGAGGTTGTCAGAAACAGAGCTGTGCATGGGAAGGATGGGCTGTGATGCTCTTCCTAGTTAATAAAAGGTCCACTTTGTCACCCTCCCTCTAACAAAGCATCCTCCTGGTCATGAGAGCACAGCAGAGATTTTGTCCACTGATATGACCAAAGGGGCTGTGCAATTCATTGTGACACTAGCTGTGCTGTAGCCTTCCACCTGTGAGACAGACAGGAAATGAGCAGGACTATCATCCTGAAATCTATAGGTATTTGTCACATCAGAAACCACTGGGATTTCAATCCCAAGATGATTGTGTGGAAATATTGTCAAGAAATTGTAAGGGTCATCAAATCTCTCAGATCAGAAATGAATCTGAAGAATTCCCTTTTTCATAAGTAACTTAAAATTTTTATAGCCAATGTAAACACAGCTATATTGGACTCTTTGATCCCATCCTCTGGGGCTGGTCTGTCAGAAGGAAAAGAGCAAAAACTATTGTATATGGGATTAATGGGTTTAAACTTAAACAGGGGAAGTTCAGATTAGATAAAAGGCTAGGGTTAGGGTGAGGGTGCTGAGGCGCTGGCACAGGGTGCCCAGAGAAGCTGTGGCTGCCCCATCCCTGGCAGTGTTCAAGGCCAGGCTGGACACAGGGGCTTGGAGCAAGCTGCTCTAGTGGAAGGTGTCCCTGCCCGTGGCAGGGGTTGGAGCTGGAGGAGCTTTAAGGTCTCTTCCAGCCCAAGCCACTCTGGGATTCTGTATATCATCAGCTTTCAGTAACTCCTTGGTGTCCCAAAGAACTCTTTTGGTGTTCCCCAGCCGTGGGCAGGTTGTGGTGCAGGCCACTTCTGAGAATCTGACTCAGACTGCCAGATGTCACTGGACATTTTGTGGAGCACACTTTTCCAGCCATACAAAAGAAGAGGCTTCCCAGGAAGGAGGACCAAGGAGGACATCTTTCAGCTGAGTACCTGGCAGAGGCCTCCAGGTGGCTGGTGGACTTGTTCCCTGCTGTTCTTATTCTGCTTGTAGAAGTCAAATATCATCAGTGCTGCATACACCTTCCCCACGGTCATCTCATCAGCTGTCAGAGGATGGCCAAATGCAGCAGAGACATCCAGGTGAGGAACAGGATCAGAAGAGAAGAATAAGTCAATAAGCATGAGAAATAACAACTAATGGGAGTGATAGAGAAAGAAGAGGCAACATGAGAATAACAAAGCAAAACACACAGAAGCATGGGGGAGACAAAAAAAGAGCAAGAAAGGTTACAACAGACTTCTTCAGATATTTGCCTGTTGCTGCCTTCCATGTCTGAGGAGGATGGCCCCTATCTCCAGCTCTCTGGGGCAAAAGAGACTGTATTAAAAAACAACCAGGAAAACTCTGTGCCATTGTAAGCATTGCAGCCGGAAGAATCACTAGGTTAATACCAGATCCACAGCCAGCTTTTTATCAACAAAGCAGCCTTATTCTTGTTTCTTTGAATTACGATCGACTGGGGCATGATGGGCTAACACAGATTTTGAGAGTATTTCATCTTTCCAGATGTCTTTTTCCACCCTCACAGCTATGGGCTCCCAGCCCTTCCCTGCGCAGCAGTGGAGCATTTACTGTAGAGCGGGGAGTTGAAGCAGCAGATATACAGGCATCAAGAGAGGAGGGGAGGAAAAGACTTAAGCAACCACTACCCACTGATTTGCACCTCCTCAGTTGCCTCGTTCTTAATGAACAATACCTTCATTGCTCTGCACTGTTTCTCACTAATGAGGAATCCAGAGCCCATGTCTGGGCTAATCAAGATAATGGCAAAACTCAGCACATGTGCCCAGGACATCATCAAGTAACACAAAGGCCTTTAGCCTCAAAATACCTCACTTCTGATTCAGTAAATTCTCAGCAAACTTCCATTTTCTTCTCCTGGTTTGCTGGAGCTCAGATGGTAGAAATTGTCCTGCAAGGCACAGGTTGGAGGCCAACAGAGCTATGAAAAAGCTCTGGTAGAGGCCACACATTAAAAAAATCCTAAACCAAATAGTGCCAAGAAGGGAAAAATGCCCTGAGTACTGTAAAATGTACTGTAGCATAATGAAATGCATGCTTAGATGTAGGTCAGCTTCCCTGCTCCTTTTGTGACCATGGCGTGGAGGTGCAGGCTATGAACCCTGTGGAGAGGATACCAAGAAGCAGAAATGCCTTTAGTTTCTTTTCTGCATCCTCTGGCTGATTGTGCGCCTCGATGGGGCCAGGGACAGAGCAGGCAAGGAGGGAGAAACCGACCCTGCATGGGATGGGTTGGGTGCTTGCTGATGGACCACTTACGTTTGTGAGGAGGCACCAGCAAATCCAGAGTCTTCTGGGACAGGTTGGGCCAAACCAGCGAGATCTCCTTCCTCAACTCCGCATCACACTGGTGCTGCTTAACACCGCCTGCAGAACAGGAGAGGAGGGAAAGAGGCACACAAGGAGGAGTGAGAGCCCTTGCCCTGCCAGCACATCCCACTGTACAGCAAGCATGGGAGAGGGCATTTCCTCCATTCCCGTTTCTTGAGGACAGCAAGCCAGTGCCAATGCAGCGGATGCTACAAAGGGAATCAGTGACTTCCTCTGTGATAGAAGTGTGTGAAGGCAGCAGGACCATCATTGCTTCAGCCTGCTGAACCTCTGCAGTTATTTAGAGCTTAAACTTAAGTTCAGACCTACTCTACCTAACTGCTCATATGGGGTGCTGGGTACTGTCACCAGAAAGCAGCAGCACCTCCCAAGGGTGATGTAAATGACCTGGTCTGAGATGCTGGACTATGAGCAATGCCATGGTTATGGCATTATTTATGATTATAAACACTCTTCACACTATCTCTTCCTAAAGATTTTTTGGCCATGAGGCATAAGCACCCTGTTCTGTATTAGCAGCATCAAACAGCAGCCACATCACAAGGTAAAACAGAAAGAGCAGAACACGGTGGCATTATTCAAATGGCCAAAGTGAGCTCTTAATACACAGGTGGAAAGTGATTAAAATACATGTAAGCCAAGAAGCCAGCTCCCAGATGACTGCATGGCACAGCAGGCAATTAAGTGCTTCATCTGAATGACAGAGATTAGTTTTCTAAGAGAAAGGTAATGGGAGGAGGTTCTGGGTTCCCTGCTATACAGTGGTTTGTACTCCCACACCGAAACTCATTAGGGAGGGTTTATTAAGGGCCTGTTAATCCCACTAAAGACTCAATTAATTGTAACACATGGAAACTATTCAAACGAAGCATATAACAACAAACCAGGTCAAACCCTCCCAACTCACAGCAGATAGAAACCTGCGACAGAATCCAGCGCTATCAGCTGAGCTCTCTTTGGTTCCCTTCCCGTGTGCACCCAAAGAAAGGAGTGGGGAAGCCTTTTTGAGTTGAAAAAGGCTGTTTCAACTGCCATTGCTGACAGGTAACGAGAAGCCTAACGAAGACACACTCACAGCATCCTTGTCTAGATGAAATATAACTGAAATAAGGTGCTGGCCCTTAAAATCCCAGGCAGTCTAAGTGCATCCTTAGGAATGAGGTGTCTGATACTTGGTGTCACTCCCTAGGGGAGTCCCAGTGACCTCAAAATACTGTCTTCTTCCAGCAGTGCCTGCCCAAAGCATCAAAGACAAAGTTTAAGCAACAAATGGGGAGGTAACTAACACAGAGAGGTTGAATGGCTGACCTAAAACTGCTTAGGAAAAGCACAACATCCTAACCCTGCCCTGCCTTTTGCTTGTAAGAGCATTGTTACCTCCTGTTAGCGTTCACATTAGGTATAGGAGTGCTCCGGCCAGTCATGCCTCACTTCTGACCCCAGCCAGCCTGATTAAACAGTGTAACGACCCAGAGAAGAGGCCAATGTCTTTTATTACATTGCAATGTTTAATTGGGAAGTCAAGTAAATGCCTGATTAAACACTTAAATAATTAAATCTTATCACAAGGCAGAAAGTGCAGGGCATTTGGAGTCACTGCTTCACTGCCAGCAACTGGTGAGGAAGGGCTGGTTTTCCCTCATGCTGGAATAGTGAAGAAAAGAGGTGTGGAAAGTTTCATTTCTCTTATACAGCAGCAAGCACACGCACAGGGCTTCTCCTCCGAGAGCCCTCAATGGGGATGGCCAAAGTTCTCCACGTCTCCTCCACAGGGATGCTGTAAGCAGCCAGCCCAAAGGCAGAGCAATGCTCCAGACCCTTCTGTTGCCTGTCCATGAGGCTCCCTTGTCCTCAGGGGCTGGCAGATGGCAGCCAGGCAATAGGAAGACAGGATTTCCACCCAGGGCAGACACCAAGCCAACAGGCACTTGGGGTTTGAGCCCACACAGGCTGTAGGGCATCACCTCCCTCTCACCTGAGGCGAGCTTGATTTCCAGGGCAGTGCGGATCAGGGCCATCAGTGTGGACGTGAAGTGGACGGTCAAATCTTCAGGTGAGATCGGCATGTTCATCCGCACCAGGCGCTGCAGAGAGAGACGTGTTGGCTGTGAGCCTGGGCCAGGATTCCCCCCCCTCCACCCCTTCCCTCCCATACTGCGAGACCATAGAAATAGCCAGACTACAAATGTGTGTTAACCTTTTGTGCACCGAGTTAAATGCATCTTCTCTGTACAGATGCCAGCTCTCCTCTGAGCTGTAACGGTGGCTTTAGTGGTTAAACGGTTATTTGCCAGCATTTGTACTGCAATCCTACAAATAGAGTTCTTCCAGAAGAAGCCTGCTTGATCCCATCCAGTTTCACAGCCTGATACCCTGCTCCTAGCAGTTTCCAATTATGTCTGCAGCCTTCAGACATGTGGCTGGTACCCATCTCCCCTGCCAAAGCAGCCTGCTCAGGAGGTATAACCCATGAAGCCACCTCCACCATCCTTCCCGACGCCAGTGAGCTTCACCCGTATTTTGGTTCTACAACAGCAGCAACAGGAACAAAGAGGACTTGGAATCCTTGAATAAAGCAAGATGGTGGATGACTTGTGTCTGCCACTCACGGATGCAGCTCCATCCAGAAAGTGAGGTGAGCGGGATGTGATAAAGGCACTTTCAGTGACTGACAACAGGAGGCATGGGAGTGCCTCTAACAGGATCTGTGCAGTCTCTGGAGCAGCCCTGTGATGATGCATTTCGAAGAACACTTGAAAACAAGGCTGGTGAGCCCTGCGGTGTGGCAAAGGTGTGCAACATCCTTTTTATTGGAGACACTTGGGTTCTGTCTCTTACCTCCTTTCACTGTGGCATTGTATGAGCTCTGGAGGTCTCCTCCTTTCCCTCTAGTCAATGAGCTACACAGCTCCATCCAGAGCTTACCCATTAGGGAGCAGCATGGATTAGCACGAGCAGGACTACAATTTCCCCCAACTATGTTCATTCAGTCTGAGCATGGAATAGTCCCTCAGGATAAGTGTCTTCCAAGATCTCCAGAACTGAGAACAATTCCTTCTTCATCACGAGCCAGGACCACCTCTGACAGGGCAAATTCCTCACCCTGGTAAGCAATGGAGTACCTGAGATCACTCTGGGAAGCTGTGGCTTCCTTACACCATTGGCAGCAGAGCATGTAGATGCAGATGGGGAGGAACACTCTCCAAGCCTTCCTGATAACCTTAGCAACACATTTAAAGGACTGATTTCTTCTCCTCCAGCAACCTCATGTTTTCTCATTCTCTCAGCTTTCACAAGCTCCTTAGAAGCTTCCATGGCCAGAGCCACATCAGACAAGCCCCTGTGCTTCCGCTCTCCAAGGGTATGTGCAACCTGAGGAATCACTGAGTGTTAATCTGCCTGAGCAGAGCCTCGTAGCAGCCTGTAAACCCAACTGTTAGCTTAGCCCGGGCCCCTTGCTCGGGAGGGAATTTCATCCACATCTGAAAGCTGCTGCTTTAGGCTGTTATTTTGATGCCTATCGCTTCACAGAAACCTCCTCTTTGTTTAACAACAGCCCAACATGATGCTAAAGAAATTCAAGCACCTTCAGCAGCGGGCTACAGACTTACTGAGGCAGAGAGTGCACAGGCAAGGCCAGATCCCCCTTTGGCTCCATGCACTGTTATACTGTGCAGTGTCAGTGGTTGCAAATATCATTTAGAGGGGCAGCTTTGCTGGTTTAACCCTCCCTTCAGATGGAAATGCAGCAGCTCAGGGGTGCCTTGTGCAACTCCTCTCACCCTCCTTACTGGCTGGGGAAGCTGGGTGGTAGGAGCACTGCTGCTGATGGGCAAGTTTGGGCTGGTGAAGAGAAACACGGTGTAGCTGAGAGCAAAGATGCGCCTGGAGCAATAGGTGAGGTGAGAGGGAGGTTGCTCACTGTTAGCCCCAATTCTTATGCCTGTGCTCTACCCAAAACCAAGCCAAGACTGGTGAAGGAAGACTTGGTCTATCAATGGGTTATAGGGGACAGACTGAGGGCACAAGTCTGCTTCTGAAGTGAGCTGACATTCAAGGAGCCGAGACTGCCTTAGTTATCTTATCACATACCTTCAGATCTCATTGCATGCTGCAGGGACAAGAGGCTCTTGTAACAAACTCCCTCCTAAAGTCTGAGACAAGCCATTGTAATCTCAAAGGTCCTTCTTAAAGCTTGCCCAGAGTTTATCTTCCATGTCTGACAAGCCTCAGATAGGGAAATCTAAGCCAAGACTCTCCTCCCTTTACAATTCAATGACAGTATCAAATGCTGGCAACGAAACGACAAATTTTTTCTGTTCACTTGTGTTAAATGAAACAGGATTTTCATGCAGACCCTGTCCTCAGCACACAAAATGTTACCAAAAAATTATATCATAAACAAGAGTCCCCAGGTACCACTTACAGTGTCCCACTGAATCCTACTACAGTGGGAGAGTTAAGGGACGGAGAGAGAAAGAAGATGCATGGAGATGAAGAACAAGCAGATGAAAAATAATTCCCCACAGGAGAGCTCTATCCTCACAAAAAACTAGAGCCAAAAAACCATTTTGGGACGGAGACATCCCAGATCCTCCCAACTGACTTTCCAGACTGAATTCCCAAAGCACATGGATGCGGAACACAGGCCACATCAAAGCTATATGCATCAACCCAGTATGCAAACTGGTCAAACAGGTCAACTCAGACACCTTTAGGTCATTGAAATTTCCAGTCATAGAATCATAGAATGGTTTGTATTTGAAGGGACCTTAAACCTCATCCAGTTCTAATCCCTGCCACAGGCAGGGACACCTTCCACTAGAGCAGGTTCCTCCAAGCCCCATCCAACCTGGCCTTGAGCACTGCCAGGGATGGGTCTTACCAGTTCCTCCTGCTTTGGAATAAGAAGCAAAAATCTGATTAAAACCCAAAATCTGATTTGGACAATTTTCCATCTTTTTAGACCCCAGAAGGAAAACATATGAGCCTGCTGATACATACAGATGTACCATACAGATGGCAGGGGACCTGATGCTTCCCTGCACTAGTAAAAGGCTTGCCTCACTTGGGGTGCCCTGGGAATTGCCAGCCACAAACAAGAGGTGTTCAGGTGAATTAATGGTTGGGGAACAGGAAAAGAAAAAGGTAAAAATCCCTCTCAGGTGCCCAGACCTGGCAGGGAAGTGCTTCTAGATCAGGTTAGGCTTGGTTTCACTGTGAAACTGGAACACCAACGTGAAGCAGCCCTGCTCATTGCAGGGTTTGGACTAGATGACCTTTGTAGGTCCATTCCAACCCAAACTGTTCTATGATCTCACTGCACCCGACACTGCTCCTTTTCCTCCCTTCATGTCCAATTTCCTCCAAGAGCATTGGAGGGAAGGCAGCGGGCAGCAGATGGAGTCCCGGCTCCTGTTTCCCAGCTGTGCTTGGGGAACTCTCCTCCTGCCCTTGATTTTAATGAGGTGGTTTCAGGCATTCCCCTCCCTCCTGAGCCAGCCATGGCGAGGAGAGCTTGTTACTGCTGCTGCAGGAGGAGGCCCCAGAGGCAGGAGCTGCAGTATTGTCTCCAGAGTCTCCTCATTAACTCAGTGCACAAAATGAAGTAGTAACCGACTACAGATGGGTTGAGGGACGCAATGTGATTTAACTCCTGTTACTAGTGTGGTCAGGAGGGGTGCAGACACCCCTCAGCTTCTTATAGTGATATAATTGCAAATAGGGACATCCCAAATGAGAAACCAAAGCTTTGTGTCAAGCAGGATTGACAGAATTGATCTCCTTTCAGCATTTGGTTTCTGCTTAGAAACATCTTAATGTCCGAATAGGCAAAGAATGTGATAGAGAAATGAGGGGGAAATTCATCCTGGTGTGAAATGCCAGGATAAAAGGTTCCCTGTGGGATCCCAGCCTGACCCAGAAAGTGAGCAGTGAGCTATCTGCACTGTAGATTTTATTCGGTGGCACATTTGTCTAATGTGAGCAGGAACAGGAGCATTCTGAATGTTGGGAAACCTAGCTGGCACCCCAACGGATTTGAATTAGTAAGAGAACTGCAGCCTCTGGGACAAGAACTGCTCTGGGAATAACCCCCAAATGTGAATAAATTTGGGACAATGGAGCACTGCTTGTGGGAAACGAGGCTGAGTTTGATGAATAAATTATTTGTTATGAATAATTCACCCTGACCTAGTTGTAACTGTTCTGCTCTCCTTTAACTCTTCTGCTGGCTTCAAGGAGGCTGGCCATGGCCTTCCTCTCTCCCACAGCCAACAGAGGAGCCAGGTCTGTGCCCCAAAGTATGGGCTCTGTCTCTGGCACACAGCTGGACCATGGAGTGGTCATCCTACCTTCAGTAGGTGCAGCCTTGCTCCTTGTCCAGCAAAAGAGTTGTATGATGCTAACTCTGTGCAGAAGAGGTAGCAAGGTAGCAAATGGGCCTTTCAAACTCCTGTTTACCTTTCAGGGATGTAATCCAGATCCCAAAAGCCATGTGGCAAGGTGAGGTACAGTCACGGATGGGGAGCTGCAAGATCACCCCCATCACATATCCAGGAGCCTTGGCCATGTCAGGAGGTGTTTAAAGGAGAGCCAGAGCCCTCCTAATCCCTGCAACAAATCACTTTTGAAACAGGGTGTGCAAAGCTGTGCTTGACAGCTCCAAAACCACCACAAAATGAAGTCAAGATCCCCCTCCCGTTGCCATCATCACCCTGCAGACTCCTTGCAGGCTTTTGTCCACAGCTACTTGGACAGAGGTGGAGATACGCTGTCTGGCAATGCTGTCTTCTGTCCCCAGAGAGGGAGGTAAAAAGATGACTCTTAAGAGCAGTGGGGAAAGGCTTGGGTTATTGCATTTCCTAGCGCCACTCTTCCTAAGAATCATGCTTAGGCTCCCAGAAAACCATCCTTTAACCTCACTCATGCTGATAATCTGCAAGGTATCTTGATGGCACAGTAATTCCCAGAGAGATTTAGCAGCATCATGGGCATTTCCTTGTCCCATTTTTCTTTAAAGATGCACACAAAGTATGCAAAGGGTGGACTGAGTCCAGGTAATGGCAAAGGCTGGCTGCCACTTGGCCTTTACAGCTACTGATGAGTAGCAGATAAAGCCCAGGACATTTCGCTATGGACAAGATGAGTCTAAGAGACCTCAATATCTCAATACATGACTGTAAATGCAGCAAACCTGCCCCCATATAATCATAGAACCATAGAATGGTTTGTGTTGGAAGGGACCATAAAGTTCCTCCAGTTCCAAGCCCCTGCCACAAGCAGGGACACCTTCTACTAGAGCAGCTTGCTCCAAGCCCTGTCCAGCCTGTCCAACATCACCACTTTCATCTAAAAAAGAAGAAGTGATCAAACCTGAAGACCAAAGTGGTTTTCTTCCTCTTTTCAACACAGAGGGTAGAAGAGATTTTCAAGTTCAGTTCCTTCCCCCTTTACCCCCTCCACCCTGCGCAGGATAGAGCTCTCCTGGTGCCCAAGCATCATGGCCAGAGAACCCAACGCATGCACCTCCTGGCAAGCAGCAAGCCACACGCACAAAACTGCAGAGGCTGGTCACACTGACCGAGGAGAACAGTTGAGAAAGAGGAACCAGAAAACACCAGAAAGGAAGGACAGCAGCCAAGGAGGCCACAAGAGGGGAAAATCCAAACGAAATCACAGTGGGCACATACTGAGAAGGCAACATAGACAAAGACACAGGGCAAAACCTCTTCAGAGAGGACTGGGAATATGGAAAGGAAAGGGGTGGATATGTGGGGCAAAAGAGCTTTTGCCAGACAGAACAGTAAAAAAGTCATTTGGCTCAAAGGGAGAGAGCAAAAGTAACGCAGAGACAAAGTCCTGGCTGCTGTTGGCACTGACTGAGCTACGGTGCAGGACGAGGGGGTCTTTGTCACAGTCATGTCAATACATGACTGTATTGACAGGCTCAAGCTGGCTCTGTGTGGGCTGCACTTCCTCCCCAGGTCTCCCATCATTGTGGTTCATACACAGACACCTTTCACAGGGTTCATAAGCAGATGGGTAAAAATTAAGGATGTGTTAGAAAAGTAAAAGAAGCAGGAGTCTGTGTCTAGGTACCTAAATTCTGTGGATTTTTCCTGCAAAGACAGACAAATAAAACAAGGTACCAACTAACTCAGAGGGAAAAGACACATTCTCAGTGCCCTTGCCCAGAGACAGTCTGCAGCAAGAGCTGAGCACAGTCACATAAAGGCAGAGAAACACCACGCTATGAAAACCAGCAAAAGGCTTGTAAAAAACGTCTATTTTAACACATGATCTTTTTATCCTCTTTTATTTTCTTTGTTTCTAACTATACAAGATCAGGGAAAAGAAGAGGAAGAGCTTTATGCTTCTGGTACTCATGTGGGACCATGGAGCAGATCTGGTTGCTGCAAACACCTGCTGCAGGTCACAGCTCCATTTGAAGTCAATAGGAACCCATGGGTGCTAAAAGGAGACATTGATTACTTGAAAAATCATTGGGTTTCTGTGTATAATTGGTAGGGCTGTACAGATGTTTAGCTGTCCACTCTTCTGTCTGAAATAGCTGAGACCTGGGAGCTGACTTTTTGATGTACCTGGGTTTCTCAAGCATAACTACAGCATGGTGGGTATGAACTGCTTGTAATAGAGATGTGCTTTTAAAGCACCTTCCAAAGTGGCCAGAAACAAATCAAAAGGAATACAGAAAAGACATCTAACAGGCTTGCTTTAAGGTTATCTTTAATTTTCCTTTTTAAATCCTAACACACTAAGGAAGGATCTTGTAGGAAGCTGTATCTGAACCTCTTCTTGCTGCTAACTGCCCTACATAAAGGGAGGCCCACTTCTGGGTTCAGCTTGAGTTTCTTACAAAATCTTGCTTTCATATGGCCTCAGTGAGAACCCAAGCACTACTGAAGGGGCTGTTGTGATCTGCATCCATCGCACCCAGCAGGATGGGATGCAGTAACTGGGCTTGCCGGTGGCTGAAATGCCATCAACAGCAACAAACTCCTGTTGAGTTTGATGGATGCTTAGTTGTACCAATGCTATACCAGTGCTTGTGGCAAACCTCTCCCTCTAACATTATGGAGCTCCATGTGAAGAGCTTCCAAAGAAATAGACCCTACAAAGGCAGATTTCCAAGCACCATGATCAGCATGGCTTTAACTGGCAGGGTCTGGTTCCACTCCATGATCTTGGCCCTGTGTTTCCACTGCATTCATGCAGGCAGTGTCTGGAAGGCAGCAGCTTGCAGCCTTTTGGTTAGAATGCATTTCTTGTGATTCAATTAAAAAGTTTTCCACAGTAAACAATAAGTTTGAGTGATTTCTTCATCTTCCTGGCTTCAGTGGGTTCTGTTAAAATCATTTCTTTCACAAAGGGTAATTCAGGAGCCCTTCTGGTGTTGCCTCCGTTTAATGGCTTGCTAACTCCTACAGCACTGCCTACTCTGATTACTCCAATCTAATTAAGAAGGGGGGGAAACAGCATACTACTGAAGGGCTAGTGAGAACTGAGAATCAAAGCTTTAGGAAGATAAATGGCGATCATATTGTGGGGTAAATTGGTCATTAGCACCCTCCCTCCCCAAATTAGCCTAAATGGAAGCAGAGTGAGAGAGGAAAGAGAGAAACACTGATAGAGAGAGCGGAGACATACTTATAAAGACAGTGATGTGCCATAAATTTAAAGACAAAAAAGAAACAAAGTTACTAAAGAATAAAAAGAATTAAAAGCAGACCATCCAAAATCCAGTCTGCTCGGAAAGCAGAGGAAGCACCAGCAAAGTCCAGGAGAACAACACTAACGCCACAGAAACCCGGCACCCACTTCAGCCATGGCACAAAAAGCTGGTGGTTTGGCAAGAGTTTCTTGGGGGTTGGTCTACCTTATAGGCAACACGAGCTGGGCATTTCTTTCCAAGGCCTAGAGGTGGGGACATGTGTCTCAGCATCTCATACATGTCTGTGTAACTGATGCGCCCGCTTGGAGTCAAAAGGAGGGAGGCAAAAGCAAGAGGACACAGAAATCAAACCAGACCGGGTGGAGGGGTGGGAAAAAAGAGGGAAGGGGATGGGGAAAAAAGGCAACGCAACCAAGCAAATGAAAAAGAGGAGAGAGAAGGGAAAGCAGACAAGAAAACAGAGATCTGGTTAATCAGACTTCTCAGGAAAACAAAACCAAAGAGGTGGGTAAATATGAAGGCTTCTCTGCTTCCGTTGCTGTGTTTCAATGCCCAACGTCTCCTCCTCGCTGCAGGGATGTCCCATGGCCAGAGCTGCGCCTCGGCAATTGGGTCCCTGTGGGGAATGACTGATGTCTCTGCTTGGGGTGGAGAGGGTGTAGGGAGGGCTTGGGTTAGCTGGCTCTTTGCAGGGGTGGAGGATGCTTCCCCTTCTGTATTCACCATGCCAGGGAGAGCTGGTAGGCAGAGTTATGGGACAGGGAGAGGTAGGGCTCGGAGAACTCATTCAGCTTTCCTTCAGTGAATAAAGAGTTTGGTTTTCAGGTTACCTTGTAGGCTATGAGAGAAGCAAAAAGCCAATCCTGGTGTGTCTGCTCAGGGGACAGACCGGGGCTGCTCTGGCTCCAAGCCAAACGTGCAGCTCTGTACAACCTCCAGCCTGAATTTGACAGAACTAGAGCCCAGCACTTGTTTTTCAGGAAGGTGGTGGAAAGGGGGCCTGTTTCTCCTTTATGTACGATGGGGTCCCTCTTCCATCGACCCAACATCAAATGGTTGCTTCTGGCACCATGAGCAGCTGGCTGTCCTGCATTAAAGAGAGCTGGGAATTGCAGGGACCTGGGCAAAGGCCCTTAGACGAGCCCATTACTGATGGCATCTACCTTCAGCTCGTGTTGGTGGCAAATAACATCCTGCACTGAAAAGCAGGGGACACAGAAACCACAAGGAATTCTCCTGCTCTGCTTTTTTCTGGCTACTGAAACTGGGAGCATGACTATGACAATCCCATTTAGGTTTCCCAGGGAGCTGCCAGCTTATTACATTGTGCAAATCCGTGCTGCCTGTCATCTGAGGAGACTTAAGTATATTGTAACATGTTATTAATGTTTAACGTCTATAAAAGCAGGACAGTACTGTTGCTATACTAGGAAAGAAACCAGGACCGAAGCACCCATCTGAAACCCCTTATCTCAAGCAGGACAGCTACAGAAGCAGGCACCAGCACACTGCCCTGACACGGGTCTCAATCCCTATGTTAAAGCATTGATGCAGGAGGAGGTGGAAGAGAGAACTTACCAAGCCAAAAATGTCTATTCCTGTCCTTGGTAACTAATGCAGTTAAAATACCACTCAGGTTTTATAGCCCAGAGCTAATTTAAAGGCTGCTGAGAGACACAGATTGCAATAAGAGCCAATGGCTTGCCCCTGATGCCTCTCTTCTGCCTCTGTTCAATGGCAGGAGGTAGAGGGTCTCATGCCTTTTCTGCAGTGCTTAATAACTCTAAATCCCCAAATCAGGTGTGGAGACCACTTGGGCTGGAGTGAAAGAGAAAAGCAAGCTCCATGCTGGTTCCTTCCATTTGTCTCTCCTTTTCTTCTGTTCTCTATGTAATGACTGTAAGAAAATCCCTGCCTTTAACTGGGACCCCACTTAGTCCAGTGCCATCCTGTGCTGTTTTCTTGCAAGATCTGTCCTTAGTTCCCACCTCAGCTCCCAAGGACACTGTACTTCTCCTGTGCTATAAGCAAGGAGGTTTCACTGGATCTCGGAGATGTACTTTTCCCTCCAAGGCAGTGTCTGGCTGTTGCACTGGTAAAAGCTCATCCCTTCATCTCTCCACAGCCTAGGTAACCATCCCACCCTGCTGCCCTGTTAGCCAGTGCCCAGATCAAACATCTTTTTGGCTCAGGAAAGGGAGGGGCTCAAATGCTGATCATCCAACTGGAATGACAACACTTTGAAGCCCAAACACAACGGACAGCTCTCTGTAAAGCTTGGGGGGACATTTCTCTCCAGTGTGTATATATATAGAGAGAAAGTGCTTGGGTGCTGTGCTGCTTTTCCCCAACACTTCCCACCTAGACCTGGCAGGATGGAAGCTGGAGGGTTCACTGTCTCATAAAGCTGCCTGTCTCCAGCCAGCTGGGGTGTGGGAGTAGATGGGAAAGAGATGCATCAAGGAACAAGGAGGCAATCAGTCAATCATTCCTTCTTTCAGGCAAGGGGTTAGTTATGTTGCAGTTTCTTTTCTGTACTGGTTGCATTTGCACTTGGAGGGGAGGTTGTGGGGTGTAAAAAGAAACAAAAAGAGAACTGAAAATGCTGGAGGGAGTCTCTGAAGTTCCAAACCTTGTAGGCCACCCTATGAGGGCACTTCTTTCCTAAGCCCAGGGGTGGAGCAATAACACGTAACAAATTGTACATATCCTTATAATGAATCCGGCAACTGGAAAGAAAACATCAGATGTTATGACAGCAAAAATCAGTATTTCCCCAGGCAAACAGGAGAAGTTGGAAGAGCAAAACACACTGAAAAGCAAGGTTAGTCTGAGAGCGACTGGGCTTGCAATGAAGGAGGCACTTTAACACACACAGAGAAAGGAAGAACTTCCAACTGCTCAACAACATCTATACCCTGGTGTTTTCTTTGTTGAAAACTTCAAGTGATGTTCAAGTCTTTCCAACCACTGCATCTGGTTACCTTTATCACTAATGTGCCCAACAAAACCAGAGCCTGCAGCACACAAACAGCCTGTTTAATGGGTTATTACTGGGATTCCAATTAGCTGGCTCAGAAGAGCTTGGGAACCATCACCTTCCACTGTTACCACCCACATAACTCCAGCAGGGTTGTGCTCTGCTTTATGGGTAATAAGCTGAGTCCAGAAACTGCCATCATGAGACCTGGCTTGGCCATTGGCACTGGGAAAACCTTTGTTACCAGCAGGTGAAATCAGATACCTCGAGGTAGCTTTATTCTCAGTCTCATTAATTCCCAACAATATTTTAAGCTAATTTAACAGCAGGATTAGATTTCTTAATCTATTGTGAGCAACCAACTCATGTACAAAATGAACTGCGCTGAACTTCAAGATGACCTCTCCTGAAAAACGAGATGATTTTGGCTCACTATGTTTATTTTGGTACATTATAGAAAGAAGGCTGGAATATTTTGGACTGCCTCCTTCAATATTATTGCTTTTTTGGAAGTGAAAAATTAAGGTCTATTCAAAACCTTCACAATCCACTCAAAACTATTAATTCGGAAAGAGATCAAATGGAACTGTGCAAGTTGTTGGCTGCAGGCCTAATTGTGGTTATAAAAAGTACATTGGTTTAAATGAGTCAAGAAGTTTACTGAAATTATAGAATGGCTTTGTAAATTCAATGCGAAGAAAATATGTATGAGCAGTTCCTCTAAGGGAGAGTCCATGGAGAGCCTTCAAACCAGCAGAGGTATTGTATCAGAAGGTTATGGCAGCAAATCGTGTCAAATTATGACAAACAGGGATTCTTTCCCAGGTTAAATCCATTTGAGTTCTGTTTATTTTCATCGGCATCTCTTTATCTCAGATAGCTAAGGAAAAATGTCTATACTGGAAGCTGAAACCGTAGAATGGTTTGTGTTGGAAGGGACCTTAAGGCTCCTCCAGTTCCAACCCCCTGCCATGGGCAGGGACAGCTTCCACTAGAGCAGCTTGCTCCAAGCCCCATCCAGCTTGGCCTTGAAATGCTAAAAGGAGATGGGCTGACATGGAAAACAAAAAATGGATCAACATTTTCTTTCAATGAGTTTGATCAGCCAGTGAACAAATGGCAGAATAAAAAAATGCTTCTTTTAAAACCCTGTGTCTTCAAGATGGGATGTGCTCCTGGGAGCTGTACCTGAAAAGATGAGTCATTAAGCTCAGTCCATGGAGAGCTGTTGTGAAGCACCATGTCCAGAGCTTCACAGAAGTTCAGCCCAAATGATCAGAAAGATCTCTTGTGGCCTTAAACTGTGAATAGATTTCAGATTACCTTTAAATTGAGGATGTGTTAGTCCATCTTATGGAAACACAAGTGATTTCAGTGGAACCGTTCACACGGAAAATCCACAACATGCGTATGTTTTAGGATCAAGCCTCGAGCATCACGCATTGGCTGTCCTTTGATTCTCACTTCTGCCCCTGGTCCCTCTGCCAACATCAATAGCTTCACATCAAGCAAAATGGGAACAAGCTTAGAGAAAAACAGGATTAGGATCTTAATATATGACATACTCTGTATTAAATACTCTAGAAGTGAAAAGGTTTGGCCTCTGTGTGACTCACGAAACACAACCTCTGTGCTCAGAGTTAATAAGGCGAGCAAATCTTTCTGTAAGCTTAATGCTTCTGACTCTTATGGGTGGAAAGTTCCTGAACACATAAAACATTAAAAAGCCACACTGATACTAAATTTTCCCCTTGCAGGTGTGCTACTCCTCCCACAGATGCTCACCAGAGCCAAGACTATTTATAAGGAGAGAACGGGCACTCCCAAGTTTTCAGTCTCATTGAGATTTTCTAATGGCAAAGATAGGACTGGATTTGAAAATGGGGGAAAAAAACACTATTTACTGCCTGCCAAATACCCACAAAAGACTTGTCTGTGATATAGAGCATGTGGTAACAAAAATCTGCTTGGAGATTACAAGCTGCTAGTATGTTTGCAGTATATATTCAGGCTCATGGTATGGCTGGCTTTGAGCTAGTTAAAAATCATACACAGTGAAGAGAAATGCAGTTGTTTTGGAATAGGTTTACACTTAAATTTAGCCTAAATCAATTTAACTGAGATTTTAAAGTGGTTTAATTGCATCCTAGCAGGGAGTTTGTGATGCTGATTATACAAACACTTGCTGCATCTGTCTCTACTGAAGGGAGATGAAAAAGAGTAGAAAGATTGGAGGAGCTGGAGGCAGCTTCATTGCAAATACAGAGTAGATTCAGAGTAAGTCTGGGGGAAGCAAATGGATACAGAATTAGTAGGGCTAAGTCTTCCAACAGGCAAATTCCCAAGCTGGAGAATTGCAAGGAAACTACTGTGACTGACCATCTAGAAATGCATCCAACAGCCAGGACTGTTGCGCAGTAGCTTTCTCTGGGCAATGGAGAAAAGCAAAGTCTTGCTCTCGAAGTGACCACTGACCAGAACCATTCCCTTAGTTTAATAAATCCCTTAAAATGCTTCAGCAGTGGCTCCTGGGTCTCCATTACACTGGGATATTTCATCCCAGACAAGCTGCATTCTCTGGCGATGTCTTTGAATAAGGAAAACAAAGAAGTAAAACCATAAACCCAAACAGCTCACCAACTGCTGTGAGAAAACCATTTCTTCCTTTAGCACACTCATCTATCAGGAACATTTTATCAGAGGCTCACTGAGAACTGAAATGCTTCCAAAGTCAGGCTTCCTGCCTTTTCTTCTTATTTCACATCTTATGTTCCAACTTCAAGTCCAAAAGCTGAAAATGTTATTTAGAAGAACAAAATTCCCTTGTGCAATTTGCTGGCATTACAAGGAGGATTCCAAGATCCAAACACTGGGTTTGATAAGAAATGTCTGTTTGAAAATCACATGTTTTGAGCAAAACACCCTCACGTGGAGAAACTCCCTGCTGCCTCACAGGTGGGTGAGCAAAAATGATGAAGGCTGAGCTTGCAGCACTTGACTTGGATGCAAAGCAAGGGGGTACATCAACTCCTTTTAAGAGATGGGTAGCACCTTGAAAACTTGAATTGTCTGAAGTTTTTTGTGTTGCCTTAGGTCTCTTTGCAGGATTTGTGAGAACCACTATTAAGGTGGTTCTCAGCTAGTGGAGAAATGCTGCACAAATGAGGTATAACAAGGCCTGGTCTCTCTAATTACCTAAAGAGCTGCCAAGGGCAAGAGTTTCAGCACATTTTTGTCTCCAAACTGGGATGCAGAAACCAAAGGCAATCAAAGCTCCTTTTGGAAATGCGAAACAGCTTTTCTACTTGGCCAGTTAGCCAAAATCATTTGAATCTACTCTATTAATTTTTGGCTCAGGGGTGGGGGTGGAGGGTGCATTTTGCTTTCTTCATTCATTGGTTCATGTCTATATAAAGGAAATGTCCTTGTAATGACACCAGATTTGTTCGTGTCCAGTCTACCATGAACTGAAGTTGGAGCATTTACCATCAATGTTACTCCAAGCTTTGGAGCCATATTCCTTCTGGAGCTGTACTCACATTAAAACAGGCTGTTTGTGTGTATAGGTATGGTATTTATACACAACGGAGATGCCTTTCTCCACATATAACAGTGTACATACCAGGCAGCTGGGTCATATTCAGCCCAGACACGAACAAACTCATCCAAATGATGGGGCCCAAGGATGGAGGAGTCTCTTGTCAGGTATTCAAAGTTGTCCATGATCACAGCCACAAACAGGTTTAACATCTGCAGAGAGGAAGTGATAATACAGTTAGAGAGACAAGAAAAGGGGGAAGTAAAGAAAGAAGAAGGAGAAGGAAAGAAGAAGGGAGAAAAAGGAAAAAGAAGAGGGAGAAGGGAAGGAGGAGGAAGGAAAAGGGGAATGGGAAAAGAGAAGAAAAGCAGGAAGAGGAGCTGGAATGATTCCCTTAGCATCATTAGAATGATGTCCGTAGTGTGGTTTCTACAAGAAGCAGCTGCATGCTGGGGAATAAACTCGATAGACTGAACACTGGGTACCTGGGCCGCCTGCTGCCTCCTCCTCTGCAGCCACCACCAGCTCTGCAGCAAGCAGCAGGTTTGTCACGGCTTTTGGCCTCAACCCCATCACTGGAAATGCCCTACAGCATGACCCATCCCAAAGTCCACTGGCTCAGCACCTCTCCCCGGCCCCATCTTCACTCTGCTTCAGCACAGACTATCTCATGGGCTGCAGTGACTGCAGCACCAACTGGTTGAACTGGGTGGACTCTTCCAGTGCTCTCATATCAAGATGCGTCAAAGCAAGAACAGCTAGGAGAAAAGCTCTTCTTCAGCCTGGATATCCAGTTTCAGACCCAGAACAACTCAAACTTTCAAAGATCCCCAGAAAGACAAGGGGCAGGACACACAAAAGCCTCTTGTCCCTAATGGCCACTAACACAGAGCCTGGCAAATGCTTCTGACATCTGAAGATTCTCCTCTTATTAAAGCCAATGGAAGAGTCACAAGGATTTCAACGGGAAAAGATCAAGCTGCAGCCAGCAGAATGGAAGAGAAGGAAGGCAGGGGAGAATGGATGCTCCTGTGCTGTATAAAGACCTGAGTGGCGCCTTTCTACCTTTGTTGTGTCTATCATAGGGAGCCTGAGCTGCTGCTATGAGCGCTGCTCCCCTTCAGCCCACTGAGCAAGAAGAACGGTGGTGAAGCCATCTGAGAGTGCTCACCCAAGGATGAGCAGAATTAAACTGAATGCAAATATCCCTGGCTGGTCTGTCAGCCGTTAAAAAGAAACCAGGCAGAGGAGTCTGGGGTTTGGGCAGTTTTAAACAATTCCTGTGGGACCTGGAGGGAGGAGGAGTCTTGGTGCTTGCTGGGACACACAACCCACCAAGTACAGACAATCACAGTTCATAATGAATCACCCCCAAATGCTAATCAGGGACTCCCCAGATCTTTAGTCCACCTATTTTCTAGAGCACACCCCAAAAGAAAGTGGGGAGCAGAACCCAGTCCCCAATCTATGCATGGCTACACTAGGGTCCCGAGGTGTCTTATACCATCTTCTTCAGGCCAAGTTGCAAAGCACAGAGAAAAGCACTGCCCAGCTCTGCTAGTGCCTCAGCTGCAAACAAGGCTTCTGCCCTGCAGCACTAAACATCCCTGCTGGGTTTGGGGATGAAGCCAGTGCTTTGTGCCACCCTGGTTCCAGGATGCTCGCAGGGGCTCTGTGCAACACAGCCTAGACAAGTCCTAGGATCTTGTTGCAGTGCACTATAGAGTACTGGACAGGGGTGTCCAAACCAGCTCTCAATCATTGAATCAAAGACTGGTTAGGGTTGGAACATACCTGAAAGATAACCTAGTTCCAATCCCCTGCCATAAGCAGGGTAATAGCAATAAGCTGCTCAACGGTTACAAGCACTACAACCACATGGGCACATGGGCTGCTCGTACCCCCCACACAACAGTACCCACAGAGCATAAAGAGACAGCAAAACATCCATTTCCATTGCTCCCAGCTCCAGCCATGGGTCAGTACAGTTTCCCCTTGTTTGCACACAGCTGTTTCTAAAATCCCCATATATTTTCAATTTTCAGTTTATATTTCTCATCAGTGTAAATGTCAGGAGGAAAATTTTGTTGAGCTGGACATTCACAAAGAGCCAGAAACAACATTTAAAACTGAATACATTACCCAACCCCTCCCACTCTATGGTGTAACCATGAAAATGATCTCCTGGCCAGGCTGAGGCTCTGTAATGCTTTAATCACTTGTGGGGAGCCACATGTTTTACTGCAATGAAGTGCTGAATGCTCTTGAAGAACTGAGTTATAGCCCTGTCCCGTGCAGCCCAGCTGCTTGGCTTTCCCCTGCCTATTTTTGGAGCCTGCCCTCACTGCCTTTGCTCTTCATGGAAAGCTGTGTTGCACAGATGTGCTCCAGCCTCTAATTCTGCTACTACACGTGGAATATGATGGATGATACAAGCCAGGGAGGGTGAGCCAGGAGGAGCTGTTTGTTCGGCTTTTAAAGAACAAGCTTTAGGAACTATAATGCCCGTGAAAATAACAATAAGGATGTCTGTTGTCGGGGTAGGGATTTGTAGAAGGAAAACAACTGGCTTTGAAATAGGCTGCCAAAGGTATCAGTAAATGGAGCATTAACTTTGTATAAGGGACTCATGTTTCTTGATATATGCAGAAGAAATAAAGCATGGGATGTCAAAGGGGCAACAACAAGGGACAAAGGATCTCAGTAGGGGGCATTGAAGCCTCTCTATCTACAGGCAGCATCAAACTGCCATGTGTGCCTCTTTTTCCTGGTTAAAGGTCTCTGATGACAGCAGGGATTAGCTACACAAAGCACCAGATCTCACATTTTAAAGCAAAGCCATGGAACTGAATGTAGACTTCATACGTTGCTTTTCGATACATTTCAGAACTGACATTCATCTCTTTCTCCTTAAAGTTTAATTGGGTCCCTGTCCCTGGTTTTCCATCCTTCTGTCCCAGTGGTGCAGAAAGTGAAGCAAGGCCCCAGAGCAGAGAGCTTTTTACGCCTGTAAGTGACTGGAAAGACACTGGAACCTGTCAGAGCTGAGACCCAGCCTGGTATTGGTGACCATAAGCACAAATCAAGTACAGCAGCTCTGTCTGATTTCATGTCTAAAGCTTTTCTGGCACCACTGCAGAAGAAAATGATCATTGCATGTATGTGACAAACCGAACACAATGCATCAAGTGTGATGCTCCCAGCTGCCTCCTTCAATCACTGATGATCCAAGGTTATCTTGGCCATTCTCACCGTACTCTGCCCAGTTTGCTTCCTCAAAGGAAATCAAGACAAACCAGATTAATGCTTAATGACAGATATTAGACTCCCCTGTGAGAAGGAAGATAAACCCCTTTAATAACTAAATGATCTCTTTGGGGATTAAAGGGATTTTATCACCGGGATGATAAATGGGTTTTAGTGAAGCTCTCTTGTAATGTTGTATAAATCATTACTGGGTAGAAGTAGGAAGCAAGGGAATGAGGAGGGAAGGGCTGGGAGGGGGGTGTCCACACCAGCACTCCTACTATGGGAGAGATGGGATCCAACTTACCAGGAAGGAGCAGAGGAAGATGAACGACACGAAGTAGAAATAGGCAAAGTCGCTGCCACATTCGTTTTTGGTGAGGCCGGAGAGAGGGTCGCAGGCTCTGTTGCTCAGGCACGACAGCATGATCTCATGCCAGGCTTCCCCCGTGGCACTCCTGCAGTTGGGAATGGCAGAGGGTGAGGTTATCCAGCCCCATCGTGGTTACACACCTGAAACATATCTGCCTTGTGGTATTACTGTGCTAAGTAAGTACATTAATAAAGTGGAAGGTTGTGTACAGGTGGAGATACTGCATCTACATCAGGAATTTGAACTACCAGCCTGCTGATGTGGAAATGAAAGGAGAAAGAACATTTCCCTCTATTACCAGGGAGTAGAAGAAACTCTCCAGGCTAAGGTAGACTGAGCTTTACTGGTTTTATGGAGAATAAAATCAGATTGATTTAAACATGTCCAGTGCAGCGAAAGTAAACAGAGCTTAGATTGCTCCCTTTTGAAGCAGCTAACTTTTCTGTCCTCGTGCTGGCTGTAAACCCAATGGAGATGATGGGAAATGAAACCCGCTTCTCCCCTTGAATTTCTTATTTCCCATATGAGGCAGAGACAGAAATACCAGGATAATTTGGTTGGTCATAGTGACTTGGGGCTTATATTAAGCCTCTGCCTGACTTGACATGGGTTGACAAGGTGCTGAGTGTCACTTTATGGAGATATTGGTGTGCTGAAACAGATCTGCCCTATTCAGAGGTTCCAGGCCAACCTTTAATGTGAAACAAGGGGGCACAAAATCACAAAATGGAATATAGAAACCTTTAGAATTAGATTTAAGTAATGTTAAGTTTGATGGCTTTGTAACAGTAGCAATGGAAAATTACTGAGGTGCATGATACATAGAGAAAAAATAGAGTACAGCTAGAGAACATACTGAGAATTCTCACAAGATGAATCGTTATAGACGTGACATAGTTTAAGAAAAACAGTCTAGAAGAACAGGACACAGGGATAAGGAGTATCTGGGAACCGCAGGTGTCCAGGATGGGCTACAGCTAAACTAACTGATAAGTAGGAGGATAGGAGGATTATTATGTCTCTGGTGCTAACGAACCAATTAAACTGGTATGATCATCTGCTGCGTGTGCTTCAAAGGCTGCCAGAAGTGATGAAGATCGTTGGAAGAAGTAAAGACCCTCAGAGACCACCACAATTCTGTACGCATGCGGGGAACATTCTGGAAAATGATGTAATCCATACGTAGCCTCATGAATATGTATGCATGCCCAGTGGCTATTAAAAGGACGGCTCGTGTGGCAATGGGGAGACACGCGTTAGGAGGAGCTATCCCCCGTGTCTCCCGGCGCCGCAATAAGGAATTCCTGCTTGTCAGCTTGAAAACTTTGTTGGCAAGTTTGTTCCTGGAGTTTTCTCCGTATCAAATGCTAAGGAGGATGAAGGAGGAAAGCATGCTTTACTCCAAGTACCTGTACTAGAGGGTGCTTAAGTCTCAGCAGCTAAACTGATGTATGCAAAACCAAAGACTTACTTATTGTTCACGTGCAAGTCATATGGTATTTTAACCTCTACTTACCTGAACAGAAGCATCAGGGCTTGGAGGAAGGTGCGGAAGTTATTGTGCCTATTAATGGAGGTTTCATCATCTAGAGCAATGTTCCCAAATACCTGCCACAGAAAACAGAAGTGATTCAGGCCAAACACGTCCTCATAGGGATATTGTCAATGAAGGTGGATCTAATAGAGCAGGAAGAAAAGGCAGGAAAATAATTTGTCCATTTTAAAGGATCTAAAAGTTAAAATTGTTTCTGTGCCGAAGAGGGGGTAAAAATGTGTTGTAGAGACTAAACAGGGACAAAACCAAGGTTAATGTGCTTCATCTTCACACAGACCCTTTCCAACACCAGCTCCATTCCAGGTCAAGAGAACTTTCTCATTTCTGTCAGGAAAGTGCAGAGCCTGAGCTGCTCCCTGCTCTCAGCCTCTTGATGTGCCTGTTCTCAGAAGGGGCATGTTCTGCCCAAGGGAGACATGGCTGCCCACCAATGCCTTGCAGATACTGTGCTGCGGCTCCTGTGGCTGGTTTGCCTGCTCGCCATCTCCCTTTGTACCCCCAGGGCCATGTTCAACACAAAACTTCGCAATAAACATAGAAAATGTGGCTTTTTTTTTCCCCATTTCTGATGTACCTGACACCAGACAAGAGGAACTTTCCCTCTTCCTAAGTCAGTTGTTGATCTTCCTGTGGAGGCAACAACCCATTTGCACCCTGAACCAGCAGGACAAAACCAGGCTGATTATGGTCAGTACAAAAGCTCAACTTTTTACCTGCATGCCAATGATGGCATAGATGAAGAAGAGCATTGCAATGAGGAGACACACATAAGGCAAGGCCTGTGGAAAAGGAGAAGGCAACATTAATGACAGCAGAAGTAAACATCAGCTGATAGCATTTAATTCCTTGTGATTTCTGGCATTCTTCCTTCAGATGAAGGAACTGGGAAGAGAACTATGAGGGTGCTGAGGCGCTGGCACAGGGTGCCCAGAGAAGCTGTGGCTGCCCCATCCCTGGCAGTGTTCAAGGCCAGGTTGGACACAGGGGCTTGGAGCAAGCTGCTCTAGGGGAAGGTGTCCCTGCCCGTGGCAGGGGTTGGAGCTGGAGGAGCTTTAAGGTCCCTTCCAGCACAAACCAGGCTGGATTCTGTGATTCTATGAATTCTAGCAGCCTTCAAAAGGCAAACCCCAGGAGGCAGGTATTCATCGATCACAAAACAGCCTGGGCTTTCCAATGGCTCTCCATACATCCCTGCAAGCAGATCAGCAGTAAGCAGGGAAAGCACAGTAAGAAGTTCCGCGGCAAGTGCTGGAGCTACTGGCAAGCACTGACACTTTCTATGTATAATTGTATTAACATTAATTTTTAATGGCCTTGCTGTAAATTTAGTAGACAAGTTCCTGCTCTGAAACAGGCACAGATTGCAACCCCAGGAGAACAAAAAGACTGAGTTTCAGCAAGAAATCAGTGAAGGCTACAATGTAATGATGACAGTAACCAAGCTGAGAGTAACAGCTCCTTCCCACTCAGGCTAAATGAATGGGTAATTAATGCAGTGAAGTGTTTTCATTTCAGATTAAGTGATGTCCTCTCTGCACTGCATATGCCCCATAGCCAGAGATAAAACACAAGCTGTAGAAATGGGCTGCAAATGATCTGAGAGCTGTTCAATACCCAGCTTCTGGGCATGTGGGCTCTTATTTAGATCTGGAGAACAGCTAACACAAATCTAGGCAGAGGTTGAGAGCTAAGCTGCTGTAAGGCAGTCATATGAGGGTCTCTTTGCTCAGAAGAGCCATATCCAGCTGCAGACACCTCTGTGCCACAAGTTAATGCCGGCCACAAGACTCTGAGGAGGAAAGGGCAGGGGTAAAGGAAACCTGGCAAAGCAACAGTCTCAACTTCAGAACAAAACCTCAGTTTTTAATCCTCCAAGTCATACAAACACAGCTCCGTGCTATGCAGCTTCACAGTTTATAGCATCAAAATGCACTGCCTTAGGGTTTGCCTCTATGAGATTCTACCAAGACTGAAACCTGGTAAAAGTAATTTAACCTTGCACTTGCTGCAGCAAACAGCAGGCATGAAGGCACTTATCAATCATTTCCTTATGCAAATACTCAAGTCTCAAGACTTTGCCATGGGGATTTTGTAGAGTTTCAAGGGCAGCCAAAGCTTGCACACTTGGAAGTCTGCATCAGGAGCCATCCACCTTTCAGACTCAGCTTCCAAACTGCTCATTCCCTGTGGTATTCAGGGGATGTTCAATTTGTACTGATTACAATTTGTAGCTGATTTGTACTGATGTCAGTACAAATCGGTTAGCAATATTCCTCTAATTGCTTTGTAGAAGTGCAGATAGGCAGGTCCCTTGGCAAAGAGAAGCTCTTTGATACCCAGTGAAGGATGCTACAGACATGCCATCACCATCTCCCCCTGTCTCTTCCCTGCCTCCCACCTGCATAACACCCACCTTAAACGACTGCACAAATGTCCAGAGCAAGATGCGGATAGTGTAACCCTGCCGGAGGAGCTTGATAAGTCTGGCTGCCCTGAAGAGCCGCAGGAAGCTGAGGTTGATGAAGTTGTCCTGCGGAAAGTAAAGGGTTTGTGTCCTTCAGAAATTAACGCGATTGGAAACCACAGCCCGCAAAAAAGAAATTAAAATTACCAGCTTCACGATCTAAGCAGCAAATCGGCCACCAGAAAACCTTCCAAAAGAAACATTCGTCAGTGCAGATCACTCCACATGCAGCAAGTATGAGAAAATCCCTCTCCACAAGAGCCCTCCCCTCTGCTACTGGGTCAATGATGGAAAAGGAAAAGGCCTTTTCACGCTGTCCATGGAGGGCTTATTTTCTTTGAGCAAGGCAGATTTTCTCCCCATAAAGACTCAGGGAGAGGCAACGGTGCCGTATTATCATTTCATAAAGAATGAGGCTGTTTTGAAGTCTTGGTCAGTTCTCTTTCTACAATGAACTGAACGTAAGCCAAGACAGTTGCAAGGGACTGCGCATATAACCTCTACCTTAACAAAGAAAGGCATCGTCCAGTGAAGATTAGAACATCCTTGAAGAAATGAGGATGTTTTCTAACCTGGAGGTTTTAAAGGTTTATACGACATGTGACTGGACAGGCTCAGCAAGGAGAAATGGCACCAGCAAGACTGTTTGGAAGATGGATCAATGGCAGCAAATCAATTGGGCAGATCGAGGGTTCAACAGCAGGACGGGGCCTTAGGAACCTGCTGAGTTTTTAGATTAATATAAAATGTGCCTTTGCAGGTGGATCAAAGAACTGCTGGGTACAGATTCCCATTTGCTTTGGGTTTGTATGCTTCTCCCTACCCCACACCCCATTTTTATCTTTCCTTCAGGGAAAAGAGGTTTCTTGCCCCAATGAGCTAATCTAGAGAGGGTTCTTTCCAAAACAAAACATGCAAAAGCCAGATCCCTCTTGCCCTCCTATTTTAAGGAGATTAAAAAAAAATCCCCCCTTTCTGTACTAATTCCAATTTGCTTATTTATGAATCTCTGTTCACAGCCACTTATTTGACTGAGTAAGCTAAAGAGAAAGCATCCCACTTTAAACTATCGAGCAGTGGAGTGGAAAATATAATCATAAGGAGCTCCTGTTGGTAAAGATGAGCAAAAATAGTCTTTCCCTTGTATTATTGCTTTACCAGGAGATACCCAGTCATACTGAAATGACCCACATTTCTTGCTCATTTGGCTACAGAGCTCATGCTGAATTTGGGGGGGGCTTGTTGGATCTATTCATTTATTCAAATGCCAGCTCAGTTTTGGGGGGCATTAGCATCGCATTCCACCAATCCCAGAGTTCAAGAAATCAGTCTCAGGCATGCACTCCGTTTCTCTCATTTTAAAAACACAAGCAGCTCAGAGTTAGGCACAGACCGTATATCAGACTCAATCCTCAAATAAAGAGAAAAGAGAAAAGCACAGGTATGTTCAATGAAAGAGCAGACAACACTGAGCTCATTCAAGTCAGCAACAGAATTCAGCTCTGGCAGGCAAAAGACAAGCGAGGATTCCCCTGGGTTGTTCAAGGTCAGCAAAATAGGCACTAGAACTTCAACACTTGTCTCTTAGCATCAGCTTCTGGTTCATTTTTCACATCCCTTCACAAAATGCCGCCTTAACAGGTAAGGGACATGTAAGACCCAGGGGCAGAGCTGGACCACGGCTGGATAAACGGGTGCCATCACTAATTTGGTCCTTAGAAGCCTGTTTCCCCTGTGGCACTGGCTGATAGACCTCTGCAGAGCAGAGTCAACCAGTGCAGGGCAAAGATTTAACCCAGAGCCCATTTAATGATGGAAGGTCTCCCCACTGGATCAGACCTTATGTATAATGTTCATGGCACTTGGGTATCATAACTGCAAGTCTGACAAATTACCTTCAGAGCAACGCTCAAGCCAGACCTAAAGTGCCTCCAGGGAGCATGTGCACACTCAGCAAGTGCAGGATCTGTCTCTCTGTGTATGAGCCTGCCTTACCTCTCTTTTCCCTTGTTTTACTGCAGCTTAACAGGAAGAATATTGTTTTGTTCAGGCTTTGCTATAATCCTATCATCACAGCTGACATGATGCTAAACATCAGCTTTGGTCTAGGCCGACTGCAAGGTCATACTTAGCTCAGGCTATCCCTGTGTTACTTGAGGTGCTATACAGAATGGTGTCCATATATACAGTATGGAACAGGGGGCTTGAAACTCTGCGCTTACATCTGTAAGTACCCACTCCCTGGGATTTGGAGGGTCAAACAGCCCATAACCTTTTCTTTCTTTCCCCAAACCCTCCCTGACTCATGCAGTGCCCTATCTTCAAGTGCAACCAGAGCCTCAGCTCTGCTGGGCATCACTCACAACCCAGGAAAATCCTGTCACCAACATCTGCAGACTGATCGAAGGACTGTTCTCTGCACTGTTTGTAGGGAGGCAAAGTTACACACGCTCATGATGGATGGAAGGGCTCCACATGTGTAACCCTCAACACACCAGGTAGAAAACCCATCCTTCGACACCTCAGCTGTCCAGGCAGGTATTAGAACCGCATGCAGTTAAAGGGGAAACTCCACATTGCAATATTTCTTGTACATAACAGCAATTTGCATCAATTCTTCTCCCACTTAGCCACCACATTACACACAGATGACCATCCTCTGTGTTACCAAGCTGTTGCTTTCCAGGTTTTAGTTTGCTTTGATGTTGCACAGATGCTAAAGGCTGGCTGGTGTTCATGAGAAGCACTGTAGCTTTATGGTTTTATGATCCACCTGAGGACTGGCAAATCTCCTCCTGGCCTGTCACTATTTTCCTTAAAGAGGGAGCTCTGGTACCAAAGGCCCACAGTCACCCACCAGGCTCTGGGGTGATGGGCACAGCCACAGCTTCCCATGACCAGAGTATGACCAAAGCTCCGTTGAGAGATATCATTCCTGGAGCAAACTGCAAAGCAGGATGTTAACAGATAAAGAACTGGCCTTGACTGTTGTCCCACCATGGGCAGACAGCCCCTTTGCCCTGTCTTAGGGTGTTTTCCATACTGAGAAGACATGAAGATTAGGATATACAACCATTGCCCAGATCTGTTCTTCAGCAGAAGAGTGGTTTCCTCTCAAATGCTAGAGCTGTGCCCACCATCCGCAGGGATGAGGAACAAGGGATGTACACCAGTGGCAAAGCACCAGCTCAGTAATGTTTTGGATCTTGAAACCTGCAGCAGGAATATGAGGGGTTTGTGCCATGGCTGGACAAGCTCTGCAGGATGTAGAAGGAGGTTCCATTACGCTGCAATGAATTTGGGAGGATTTGAGCTGCTCATCCCTGCTTTTTTCTCCAGCCCTGTTGCAGAACACAGCCACCCCTTGGGCTTGAAACTTCAGTTTTGTGTCCTCAAAATCAAAGGCTCACCCAAAGTCGCAAAGAGCTGTGGGAAGAGGAATCCAACCAAGCCAAGAATGGGATCACTCAGGAAGCTTTGGCAGTTGTCTTCATCCAGCATCAACAAGAATTAACTTACTGTGCTACGGAAGTACTCTAGAGGAAATGGTTGTGTTCCCGTTTAAATGTCTCTTGTCAGTACTGAAGAGGAGATCCTGAATCTTGCACAGGGTCTTGGCTTCCTCTGAAGCTTGGGAAAAGCCTTGCTGATTTTAAAAGGCTGAAGATGTTTGCCACACGGGTCTGTGTCTTGGGGACATTGCAGTTATAAGCATATCGTATAGTGTCCTTTCATCCTGAGCCAGAAGTGATTTTGTGTATGATGCTCAGCTCTCTCCTCATTCCCTCCTATCTTTAAGCTTTGGCGCTTCTGCTGCAGTCACTGTATGCTCCCATCATCAGCAGCGGAAGGAAGAAGGCAGCTCCAGAGGACAACTTGGTGCTCCAAAGATCCATCTTGGATCCTGAGTGATAGAGGGAGCCTGGACCTGCACACATGACCAGAGAGACTGCAGTCCTAAGAAACCTTGGGATGAGCATTTAAATCTTTAACAGCAACAAGGCCAAAACTTGGCCAAACTGAAATAAGCTGACTTTTTCCAGTATTTTTTCCATGTGCAGCTGATGCCAGAGCACTCCTCTGTGCTGCCTGGACCAGGGGTGCAGATGAAGTCTCCAAAGACATCCTCTAAGCTCCCACACATCTGTAATGGTTCCAATTCTCAGATTGTGCTAGGCCTTTGTCATCCTTTTCTATGCTACTTCCTAGCAGACAATTCCCTTCTGTGACCCTCCAGGAAGCACACATGGAGCATATTTGCAGTCTGCCATAAAGATTCACTCTGCTTTACTTCTTAACAGCAACTGTGCAACAGGAAGACCAGAGGTTAACACAGATCCAAGAGCTGTTGCCAGGTGGCCAAGCAAGTAGTTTTGATAAGCTTATGGTCTCATTTGTGTTATTAACCATAGCCAAGACAATTATCTGTAATTTTTTTTAGATTGTATTTTTCTTTATTCATTCTATTTTGCTTAATTTATGATTTTCAAAGACAAAGGCCAGTATTGCCAAAGGGATCTTTAGAACCAGGCACTAAATTCCCAGTGGGATCTGGTTGCCAGTGGTTTTCAGCCCTGTTCGTAGCAGGGCTTCTGCATTTTACTTCAGATCTTTGTTTTTGCATCCAGGGACTCTGTGTCCACTGTGGTGGCAAAATGCTTCTATATGCTGGTATCACAAAGAGTTTTCAGTCCCTCTTTCCTATGAGCTCTCTTTTGGTTTGAGAGAAGCAAGTCTGTAATCACTTCAATCATTTTTGTGCCTTACCTTACAGTGTAAACCATGGGCTTAAAGTACCTGTAAGGCAGCCCTCTGAAAGGTGCTGCTTCCCTTTGCAGAAAGCTCAGTGCTTCTCACCATGAAAGAAAACCAGTTTCCGAGAGCTGAATTTGGTTCCACCACTCACAAGAGGTAGGGTTTTCCAGCCAGACAATCTTCTCTACTCCAGGTCATCCAGCAGCATCCTTCCCTCCTATTCTCATTCAATTTTCCACCAAAATAAAGCAAGTGTCAGTCTCCCCTTTATCATTGCCAGGTGTAACAAAGAGCAGAGAACAGGCTATTGGTAACTGCGTTTGCCTCACGTCACCAATTAGCCAAGGGGAAGAAGATGCAGGAAAGAAGCCAGTTTTGAGGCACGCTGCAGTGAGGCTTTTTTTTCACCAGTGCAATCGGAAATCTCATCAAAAACGAGTCAAATTAAAGAAAAACGAGAGAAAATAAAAGCAGAGAATTTAAAGAATTGTTTAAATTCAATGAAACCAACCGTGTCCTATATGTGATGTTGTCATGGATGGGGATTTTGCAAGGTTATTTACAAATTTATTGGGTTTTTTTGAGCAGCAGGTGCACAACATACAGACGGAGACATGGTTTTCGCATTGTATGTTGATTGGATGGCGTGATTCAGCAGGTAGATAAGGAAAATAAAGAACAAAACAGGAAACAAAAAGAGAAAATGAGTAATCAGGACAAGCAAAAAAGGAAACTCTGAAAATTTCACTGGAAAAGAAACTGTTGGACTTTTAGGGGGGTGTTATTTTGTGATAGTTATATAAATCAAAAAATGCTTCAAACCAAAACAGGTTCTGGATCCTAAAGGGTAACACAGATAGTGCAGTAGATATTTGCATTTCATTTTGTAATGCAAATTGGGAGGCAATTCACAAACACTCGTCAGGATGGTTTTTGTATTTCCAGGCATAGAAATAGATGTCAGTTTGCTATATGCCCATTCGGACACCTCCTCCTTGGTGCCTCCTGTTATACCTCAGTTACTGAGAGGGTAAAAAACTGACATACATGGTTTTGCCTAAGGAAATAAAAAAATATATATACATATTCCACGGCATTCACAAAGTAAATTACATATGACATGACTAGAAAATCAAAATAAAGAGTTAATCAACATGTCTTTTCCTTTTATCTTTACTTTTCAGTGGGTTAAAGTACCGATGTAGCACAGCTGGTGGAAGCAGAGGTGAGACTGCCCAGGTGAGCAGGTTCATTTACCTTATAGCTGGAAAATAGAGTCATGGAGAAAAGTGGTACTCCTGTAACTACGTGTGAGCCTGATCTCAAAGTTACACCCAGATAACATCCCCTCTCTGTAGGGAACCACAGTTGTGAATGCCCCATCCCTGGCAGTGTTCAAGGCCAGGCTGGACGGGGCTTGGAGCAACCTGCTCTAGTGGAAGGTGTCTGTGTCCATGGCAGGGGGTTGGAATTAGATGATTTTAAGGTCCTTTCCAACCCAAACCAGGCTGGGATTGTATGATTCATGGGTGGTTGTTACAGGCACAGAAGCATCGAGTTTACATTGTGGGGGTCACCTGAGTGGGTGACCCCCACTTCTCAGCCTGAGTGGAGGGGGAACAATGGGTCTGAATGCTCAGGGAAGGAAGCTGCCACCCAGCTATCCCCATGGTTGCTTGCCAGCCAAAGAGAGGCTGGAGCTGAGGGAGGCAAAGGGAGAAGAGGGCATCCTCTGCTGTGGACAGAGCTCTGATCTGTTGCAAGCAAAGACCTGTTCTCCACTTTGTTTATTCTCAGCTCTGTAGAGCTCATACAGCTGCTGCACCCCTGATCATGGACTGAGACAGGAAGCTGATGAAGTGGGGTTCAACATTAGCTACTGTGTTTTGTGCAGAGTCAATCCTCATCCTGGGTACTCCTCTACCCTACCTGGAAATCTAATGGGCAAAGAGAGTTTGAGCAGAGGCTATGGGATTGAAGACTTGAGGCCACACAAGTGATCTGTGCTTTGTGACTGAGGCACTCACGGGTTTGGTCCTGCCTTGGTCCCTGCTGTTTGCAAACAGTTTATTCACTGTCATTGCATCAGATTATCCAGCCCCTTCCTGCATTTTTTAATTGGTTCTAAATACCAGAAGTATGTAAGTGACTTAGGTGCACCTCTAGTTTAGCAAAACAGCAAGTTATACATTACAAAGATGGATTAAAGTGTAACTCTTCCAGAATATCCATGTATTGTGCCACTTCCCAGGTGATAAAACAGTCCTGGATTTTCCCAGGCAACTTTGGGACCTCTTGGGTTTCCCCTGATGCACTGTGGGTCAGAATAACATGTGCTACAACCTATTGTGGAGCCAATAAAACAGAACCAGAGCAGAGTGCTGGACCCTTCTGCTGGTTTTCCACCCTATGTGCTCCAAGGGAAAACATGTGGAAAGGATATGTGATAACTATATGGAAATGCTGAAGAAGGGGAAGATTTAGAGACGTCAATGGCCTGAGACAGAGGACCAAGAGGTCAGGGGCTGGAGTGGTACTGGGGGACATATGGATTTTATGTTTAAGACATGTTTGTGAGCAGCTTTGTATTGTACGGACTGCCAGGGAAAGCTGTTAAACCACATTAGAAAGTTCTCTCAAAGGTTTGACTTAACGGATCTAGTATTCCAAACCCAAAAGCCTCTCCATTACTACCTGGGAGGATAATGGAAAGGAGAATAGGTGGTTGGGAGCTTAACACTGCTGGAGTTTACTGACTGGTTTTAGAGGTAATTCATACTACTCTTCAAAGGCATCCCCAAATTGCTGCTGCCTTTGATGTTGGAAACCAGAGACATTACTGCCAAGCAGAGAACAGGCAACACTGATCCTGCTCTGTGCCTGCTTAGTAGCTGTACAAAGCAGGATTTTAACAAGAAGCATGTGGGCTTGGTGTTATGAAGGAGACATCTTCCTAGAGAAGATACCAATCTCTGAGAGACCACAGGCTCCCTTACCACGTGTGAGTTGGTTGTGATGCTTCTTCCCAGCCAAAGGAGGGGTGGAAGAGAAGCATCAGTCTCTGTTTGTAGCTGACTTGCAAAGGTTTTCACTGAGTTTCAAACCAAGGCAAAAGTTTGGGGACCTGAGACTGGCAAGCAAGTGTGTCCCATGAAAGGAGTGGGAAAAAGCATCAATGCAAGGATTCTAAGCACTCAAAGAAGTGGTAGTTAAACCTTGTGTTTGATCTGAGTCACTTTACCCTGGCTGTAAGCTGTGCATTGAGAGCAAAAGGTAATCCAAAACCTACACAATAGGATTCACCAACCATTAAATGAGAACCTTTCGTGTGGGGAATAAAACTAGGGTTTTCGTGCTTTTTTTTTACCAAAGAAGTTAGATTATAGTGCATTTTGTTAGAATCAGTAACGTGGTCTTCACCACCAGCTGAATGTCCTGTAAAGAAGTCTGGGAGCATAGTTCTCAGCACACACAAAACAGATCAATAAGCAAATCCCAGGGACTGAGAAAAAAAAACATTAGGGTAAAGTTCAAATTCATCACATAGAGATACAGCATCCTCAGCTAAAACATGCACTGGGAGAGGAGAGGAGCAATTCATAGAATGGGTAGTACCAGGTTGTCAAGGCTTGAGTGAGACATTTGCTGCCAGCATGGAAAAATCCTCTTGAATTTAACGTCTAGTTTGTACAGCTCCTGTCATCTACAGGTCACATTAGCAGGGCGACAGCAGGGCTGGCCAACAAACCCTCTGGTGAAGTTGTTTGAATCATCGCCTCACAAAGCTTTTGTGCACAGAACAGAAATGCACCAAACGCACAATCCAGGCTGATGAGTTTCTGCCTGTTTCTATGTTCCTGTCACCCCTCCCCTTCTCGCTCCTCTTATCGCCTTCATTCGGCCTTGTGACCAAGATTGGGTAGGAGCCCCAAGGGGACAGACGTGTCTGTGTGCCCCACAAAGCACCTCACGCTATAAACCAGCAGTCTTCAACAGAATCCTTTTGATCTCTTCCCTCTATTAAATTCAACAGGATTTTTCCATTAATAGGCAAAAAAGGCTCGGGGTTAGAGTCATTTGCTAAACAAGAAAGAAAGGTTGCTTTCTGGCAGGGTCACTAGCACTGTCGTGCTCATCAGAGCTTTTTGCATGAGAGTCTTTGGGGCTGTGCTCATCTCCATGGAAAGAGTAGAGCTAATGGAACCCGGCTGCCAGGCCAGCCAAGGACATCTTGAGTCCCAGAGGCAGCTCTAGGGAATAAGGCTGGTAGGGAGAAGGTGCAATGTCTTGACAGGGTACAGCTTGGTTTGAAAATGAAGCAAATTGAGCAAAGTGTACTTACCGCAATCTCTGTTACTAAAATATCAGTAATACTTCCCAGCACTGTTACAAAATCAAAGACATTCCAGGCATCCCGGAAATAATTCTGCCAAATGAAAACACAAAGGGGATAGAGGGGATCCAGGGGTTATTTTTCTCTTTGCAACACAGGGCGGGTGTGTGTGTGTGTGTGTGTGTGTGTTAAATACACATCATGAAATACAAGCATTTCATGTAGAGAGGAATCAGTTGAAAGTAAACGAGGAAGGCACATACCAGCACACCAAAGGCAATGATCTTCAGCACACATTCCATTGAAAACATGGATGTAAACACAATATTCAGGCATTTCAACATTTCTTCGTATGCTTCTGGAGCATCATAGAACTAAACCAGGATGGAAGAAAGGCTGTTACTGGAGGATCACAGAATAAAAGCTTCCCTGATGACCTGTCTGACTGCAAGACTCCTGCTCATTTTAGTGCCAGATCTTGTGCTCACTTTAAGCAAGACTTGGGGATACAACACAGTTACTCAAGCCACTCCAGAAGCGTACTGTTGCCTCCATGCTATCCTAATGGGGCAGCTGGAGAGAGCCCCAGGACTGGAGGACTGTTGCTGGCATACATCTCCCTGTAGAGCACAACAGGGAGCAGGGTGATAAAGGGCATTTTCAAAACCAGAGGACAAGTGCAGAGCTCTGTTGTGTTCCAGAAGACTCCGAGAATATGGTGACCCCTTGACTGTGAAGATACTCTAAGCTAGACAAGAGGTAGGAGGGGTGATCATCCACAATATCCAGCCACCTGCATCTCTCCCTCGTAAGCACCGTGGATCATATCCGAGAAGCCTCACACTGCTGCAAATGGCAGTCATTTCCCTGGCATGGCTGGATTTTGAGCATCCTCAAGTGGCCCTGCTCTGCAGCAGGAAGCCCAGGTTGAGCTGGGAGCTCAGGACCAGCAGATCCCAGTCCCCATCCCACTGGCCACATACTGAAGGGGCTATGAGCCAAAACAGTGGTGAGTGGCAGAATCCCATTCTTAATATCTCATCACAACTAAACCACCTCCCTTTGGGGACCGAGGCACATGACCACAAGGCATCTGAAAACGGCACCAGGCAAATGAGAAGGGGTAGTTGTTCCTGCTGATCACCCCCTCTTAGATCAAGAGTACAAAGCCTCTCCAGCAAACACCACATTCACTCACCCAGAATTCCAAAGATACAGTAAAAGCCCACTAACCTTCATCATGAGGACAATGGTATTGAGTGCAATCATGACCATGATAAAATACTCAAAGGGAGGGGACACCACAAATTTCCACATCTTGTATTGAAAAGATTGCTTGTTCTGAGGCATGTAGCGGGTCAGTGGCTTGGCACTTATGGCGAAGTCTATGCAGGCCCTCTACAAAACAAAAAGGGGATGAAAAGAATACAGAAAAGGGCTGGCAGCCTCCATCTGTCGAGATAACCAGATTGGGAGATTGAGCAGAGCATTTAGTGGAGAATGGTATTTCTAAGCATTTCTCACGCATGATGTGAGTACTGATGACTACTGTAAAATGCAGCCCAAGATGCTCAGATAGTGATAACTTTTGGCCATTTGCTAAAATATTAAACCCCCAAACACCCCTATGGTCCTCTGCAATCCTAGGAGGCAGTTTTCCATCACAACCCAGCTCCTGGTAGGTCCTACTTAGAGAAAGGAGTTTTAGATGCACAGGCTCACTTCAGAAAACACTTCCAGTTCCTCCTGATGTGTAATTGTAGAAAGCAGAGGGTTGGTAAAGATGTTATTTGTGCTTAAAACTATTGGGAAACTCAGGTATGTTCTCACACACAGCAAAACCTCTGCAGTTAATAATGTTTCATTGAATGTGAACTGAACTCTACCAGCAAATTATCCAACAAATATCACTGTGAACTCTCAAAGATCCCCCTTAGTTGCCTATTTCTGTTCACACGATTATAAGCATAACACTAGTTAAAAACTGATTTCTGCCCACAAGAACTTTTAATTCTGGAGTATTTTCTCAGCTTGGATTAGGTAATAATTCATAAGTTACTGCAAAAATACTTTCTACTCAGTTTAAGAATAACATGGCTAAAAAATCCTCTAAATGTTTTGCTTTATTTTGGACGTATAGACAAACAATGCACTAAATAACAACTGATTAATAAGTCATCTCTTTTCATCAACAGTCAGGTACGAGTTTCAAAATGAATGAAAAGAGATGGGTTTTTGTACAACAGGTCATTGAAGCTGCGGGACCCCAGACAAAGGATGTTGCAGATGCTAAACATCTGCATGGGCTCAGGAGGAAACTGGATACATTCATAAAAGAAAGATAGACTGAAGAAATCCATGTCCAACTCGGGATGCTCCTGAGCCTTGTATGTGCTTGCCCTGGTCTTACAGTCTTCTCAAGGCACCTGCTTTTGGCTGCTCTTAGGCCATCATGTCAGCCAGGCACTAAAGAGCCTGGTGAGAGGAGCTTTCCTTTAGGAGTTGTAGCAACCATAGTTCGGTTTGATTTCTGATGACTGGCTTCTAAAAGGCCAAAGATTTATTTCCTTTCACACCTACATACTTGGGCTAACGTGCAAGTCTACCTTCACTGTGAAGCAGAGGTGTGGTTCAGAGGGACGTGTGACAGTGCTTGCTGATGTGAGGCACTGGGGACTCTCCTTGGTTTTGTGCAGAAGCGGAAACAGTCTGTATTTGGTCTGTATACCACACACCTTCAGATAACAACTGCTCTAAAGCCCCTTAAGGCATGGGAGGGATGAGGAGTGGGTTTGCACTAGGATCGAGGTGCTGTGAGCCCCCAGATTCAGAAGACACGGGTACCTCGTTTTTCTCAAGGCTGCACTCTGACATCACTTTATCTCCTTGCTCTTGGAAGGTGATGATGATTAACGCCACAAAGATGTTCACAAAGAAAAAAGGGAAGACAACAAAATACACCACGTAAAAGATAGACATTTCCATTCGGTAGCCAGGGCTGGGGCCCTGTTCCTCGTAGGTGGCATCCACCGAGTGCTTCAGCACACTGCAATCAAGCGCAAAGAGAGAAGAAAAGTCAATGGAATCAGTGTGAAGCACCAATGACACCCTGATAGCCACTCACTGGCCTTCAGTTGTGCAAAGGGTATTCTCCATATTCTCAGGTCAAACTCATTCCCATTGTTATAGCTGGGAAGAAGTTGTCCTTGAGGATATTTTTAGGGAAACCCTTTCTGTTTTCACCATTCTATCAGAATGATGGAGATTTGCTATGTACAGATCCATTTATCCCCGTGGCCAAGGGGAGAGGATACAGTTAGATCTGGCTTCTCTTTTCAGATCAACAGGGATGAAAAGTAAGGGTGGGAAAAGAAATGCAGTGATGATCTCCAAGTAGGGAACACACTGAGGGACTGGAAAAGGAAGACTGGTGCTGTGTGCTTTATTCTTTATCTTATGAAACAGTTGAACATGAAGGACAGGAAAGTCCTGCCATGGAAAACCTGACCATGATCTGTACTCTATGTATCACAGCAGAAAAGTGTGCCAAAATAAAGTCATATGCTGAACAGTAAATGTAACGTTGGGACTGTCATACCCAGCATACTTTCAGCATAGGTCACAATACTTTTTCCCCCTCTTTTTCTTACATTTCCATTATCAGTTGGTACACTTGAGGAAAGCGTGCAAGTCCAAAACACTGGAGCAAGCAAGCTACTAAGTACTGAATACCACTTATGCATCCCTGTGCAAGCTCAGAGGAATGGCAAGGAAAGCACAGAGCCCTGCTGCTGATTCACCCAGTAATCACACAAGGGGAAATAAAAGCTTAGCTGGGAAAAGACTGTTCTTATCACACAGGTCACTGCTGCTTACATGTCCCTCAGAGCTGTGGAAAGATAAAATTACCTCCATGATCACTGACCCTGGAGCCATGTGTACTCACGTTGGCCACCCTTCTCCTGTGGAGACAGTGAAGAGCGTGAGCAGAGCCCAGAGCACGTTGTCATAGTGGAACTCGTATTTTTTCCATTCCCTGGGCTGTGCCTCCACCTCATTTTTTTCATAATCGAGGTACTGACCCCTAGGAAAAAGCAGCAATTCAGACTGAGAGAATTAAACCAAATCAGCCTCTTCATCTGACTCACGGAGCATCATGGAAAAGCCCCAGGATCAGAGTCCGACTGTGCTATGTATTAAAGACAAATAAAAAGACAGCCCCTAGGTTTGTAACAGAAGTAAAGGGCATGTTCAAGGCATTTTGAGCCACAGGAACTGGACTAGGGTCTGAAAATGAATGAAATAGTAATCAGGGCATTTATTCATTAGGCAAAGCCAGCAATTAAGAGCATGCTGACAACAAATTGTCTGACCCACAGAAAACTGTGCTTCTCGCTAGGCAAACGTCTCTGGTTCCTATTCTGGATTGGATCTGTCCTTATGGTCTAAGGATCCTGGCATCTGCAGAGTTCCCCTCCAGCCTACAACATACATTCTTCAGTAATTTCACATTTCTCTCTGTAATTTCACATTCCTTTCTGTAATGTATTCATATGCCATATTGCAAGCCAGAGCTGCAGCAACAGTCTCCACAGCTATTGCATACATGGATGTGGTTCCACTAGGGATGTGCCCTGCACTTGTCAGGCAGCAGAGGAGGGGTAACGAAGGCAGACATGGGCAGTGCTGAGGATGTGGTTTGGGCGCCAGTTAAAAAAGCAAGTGAGAAAGAAGCATGTTGTGGTAATACACTGTGACAGTCTGCTGCAAAGGACAAAACAGGACAGGGCTTTTAAGATATTCAAGCACTGTCTCCTTTTCCAGCTAATTAAGAGCTCTAACTTCCTACCAACTCACTTCTGATTATTTATTCATTCTGCTTTTCTAATTCATATGAGCCCAAAGAATCAAGGCAGAAGGTAGAAAGGAGTCACTCCACCCCTTCAAAAACTCCTTAGCTTGAAATCACACCTAGCCCTCACTGGGGAAGCATCCTGCTCCCCTGCATCATTAAGCATCTGCTAGATCAGAGCCAAGAATGATGCAGCTGTTAAAACAACAAAAAGAAGAATTCACCCCTAGGGTAATTGTGCTGAAGCATTGCTCTTACTTACAGGAGACTCATCAAGCTCAGCAGATACGCAGCTGAAGCTTTGGGGCAGTCAGGGAGCTGCTGCTGCCAAAGCAAAATGGGGATACCCCCTGCAGACCATGCCCCCAGCCATACCTGCAGTCCTTCTCCAGCTCCTTTGACTCATCAGTGCAGTAGAAGAACCTGCCTTTGAAGAGCTGCACAGCAATGACAGCAAAAATGAACATGAAGAGCATGTAAACGATGAGGATATTGAGGACATTCTTCAGGGAATTCACCACGCAGTCAAAGACAGCCTGAGGATGGAGGAGAACAAGGTTAAGGGGTTGAAAAGAAGGAAAAGTGCATCTAATACCTGGGCATCTGGCATCTAATTGCACCCAGGGGTAATGACCCAATCTACAACCCATGGGTGTCTTTATGGACTTGCACACCAAGTGTTTGACCAAGAGTCATTCTCCAGCTGTGAGAAATAACACCACAAGCTTCCTACATCTCCTGCTTTCTGCGTGAGTTTGACTGTGCCACTCAATTGCCTGGTGCTGCCCATAAAGTTTAATGGCAATTGCAGCTCATTGAGTTGCATTAGTCTTAAGCAAAAGTGCCCCATCCCTGGCAGTGTTCAAGGCCAGGTTGGACACAGGGGCTTGGAGCAAGCTGCTCCAGTGGAAGGTGTCCCTGCCTGCGGCAGGGGTTGGAGATGGAGGAGCTTTAAGGTCCCTTCCAACCAAAACTAGGCCATGGAAGTCATAGAATCAATCTATTATGAAATATAAAACACACTTCAGTTTAATTTACTCCCAGTTACCAAACACATTAAACCTGATCAAAGATGTTACTTGTTGACCGCTATTTGAACAGTTGAATAATAAGGACAATATACCAGATACAAACCAAATCCTTCGAATAATATTTCTCTTATGAACTGTCTTTCAAAACAAAGTGACTAATGCAGTCAGCATAAGTCACTTCTGAATGCCCTGCAAAGAACTTCTCAAATACCTTTATGCTGTGGTTATTTGTCACTGATTCACTGTCATTTGCAGTTTAATTTTAGTCTGAGATGTTTGCCATAATAATAGAAACGGAGCAGTTTTACTGCCCGAGCATGGGGTTTGTACAATACTGCTCCTGTCTCTCTGAATGGAAGTGAGTAATTCACAGAATTGCATTCCTGATGCAACCCAAAAATCCTGATTTAAAACACTGGAAATATCTCTAAATCTCCCCATTAATCTTCTTGATTATTGCACACAAGACCGTGTTCAGAAAAAAAATGAATTACAGAATTGTGAAAACTTTTAGTCATAGAAATGTCTAGGTTGGAAAAGCCCTTTAAGCTCATCCAGTCCAACCGTTCCCAGCACTGCCAAGGAAGGAATTGTTCCTCAGCTCCATCTAAACCTGCCCTGGGGCAGCTTGAGGCTGTTTCCTCTTGTCCCATCCCTTGTTCCTTGGGAGCAGAGCCCAGCCCCTCCTGGCTCCATCCTCCTGTCAGGCACTTGTAGGCAGCGATCAGGTCCCCCCTGAGCCTTCTCTTCTCCACACTGAACCCCCCAGGTCCCTCAGCCCTTCCCCATCACACTTGTGCTCCAGGCCCTGCACCAGCTCCGCTGCCCTTCTCTGGCCCTGCTCCAGCACCTCAATGTCTCTCTTGTAGTGAAGGGCCCAGAACTGAACACGGTTCAGTTCACAAACCTTATAAATATGACTTCTGCTTCACATAAAGAGTTTTGAATGCTTCTCTAGAAGTGGTACTATTACTCTGTAAAATGGCTTGAAAATAAGGAAGAAGTTCAATAAAAAACATTCAGCACCCTGAGCTACTGTTCACTGGTTTATGACCTAAAAGCTGTACATTTCAAACTTCTAAACAGCTAAAGACCATTGTTCAGCATTACGCTTCCTTATCTATTGAGGTAAATATAGTATGCATAAAACCACATAAAATCAGAATTATTTAAATGTGAATTTTGGGTAAGGACAAAAGTAAATCTATAGAATCAGCTGATCCTGATTTTTATGTGCCACTATGCAGCACCAGGATTTGTCAGACACAGCTTCACCTTTGCAAATGCACCCACTGCTTTTTCCCTTGTCTCTCACAGAAAAGAGCATGCAAGCAGTGATGCCGCATGAAGATGTTCTATGGTAGGTATTCAAGAGTTGCAGAAATTGAATTGAATCTTGTAGCTCCTTCCATTCTCTGCTTCCAGGGGCTGGCTGTACCTCAAAGCGTTTGTGAAATGGTGTTGAACAAGTAACCATTACTTTAATCTTACTGTATAACACAGTATCCTAGAGACGAAAGGGTACTGCTGCAAAACCCTGTGTTATATATCCTTTAACAGAAAAGATGAACAGAGTTAAGCCCTCATACAGCAATGACACTTCTCTTTAGACTGACTGTGGAATATCTTGCGATGTTAATGTGAAGTTCTCTAGGGAAAGCCAAACACTCCAAAATCCATTTTCTCCTGTATCATTTCTAGCATCACACTCACGAACTGTAATTTAATTTATTTGCTTTTTTTCCTTTTTCCTTTTTTAGATGTTTGATTTTAATGTGGGTTCACAATAATTCATAACATTGCACACAGTGTTTGCAAAAGAAACAAGTGTTTGACATTTGCTAAACATCTGCATGGTTATTTTTATAAATCTGGCAAAGAGATTAATTGCAATGAAATAAAAGGAACAGAAATAACGTGGAATAAGTTATTAGTCCATCAGCTTCCGCTCAGCTCGGTTGTAAACCTCCAGAGAAGGAAAGATTTGTGGTTATTCTCTAACCTTTAGTTTTGGCAGCCGTTTAATGGTCTTCAGCGGTCTTAGGACTCGCAGAACTCGCAGTGACTTGATCGTGTTGATGTCCTTGCCTTTGGTTCCTCTGCAAGGGATAAGAGGCACAAGAACAACAGAGGGAATAGTTTGGTCCTCAGGTCATTGACTACAGCATCTATAGGTTCCGTGTGGTTTTGGTTGTGGAATTGATTTGGTTTGGGGGGGTTTTGCAGGTGTTGGTTGCTGTCCCCACCACAAATGCAGACTGTCCTAGTGAGGACTGCAGATGAACACCCACTTGAGGTGTGTTCATCACTTCACAGGCGGAAGGCTGTGGGCAGGACATGGCCCCTGCGGCATTCAGCCGTACGTGCTCTCCATCTTTCACTCCCTTCCCAGCTACTCACCGAACATCACCCAGGAGCTGGTCACCTTCCTGCCCCAAATTCCCACCCAGTCAATGGGCAGAGCCAGGGCAGCAGCAACCCTTGGCTGCAGCCACCAGGAGAAGAGGCTCAGTGCATCCATCCCAGCCCCAGGCAGGAGAAGGGGGAAAGTCACACTTGGCTCTCCTGCCTCCCAGGCACCTGGGTGAGGCAGGAGGGTGTTCCTCTGTGTCCTTCTGGGGACGCTGTGTCTAGACAAGCAGAGACCAGAGGGAAGTGGAGACTTCATGGTGAGGGACAGAGCTCTCCTGGGGACCAGAGCTGCCCCATGCTCATACTCTCATACTCGAGTCTCTCTTAGAAGACATGCTACCAAACCCATGCGGGAACATGTAATATGACAGCAATATTACATGCCTGGAACAGTGCTAGGGAACTTCCCACTTACACATGCAGGTGCTGTAAGTCACATTTTGGTTTTAGGTTTTGTTAAACATGAGTGCAAGACTTGAGACCACTCCTGTTGTTAACCAGTAAGAGGTTTTAAGGGGAAGGACAGAGTTCCTTTCCTCATGCACTTCCAAGGTAAAATAAAAAAGACACGGTTATATCTCCTTCCAACCCAACAGCAAAACAATGACATTCCCCTTCATTTCTTATGGAGTGAAAAATGGGATGAAAATCTTTAACAGAGTTTTAATCATGACTAGAGGTTTGGGTCTGAGACTGTATTGAGGTAACACAGGTGTGAATGAGTAACACGTGGAATAGATGCTGATATACCTATTCTATGCTCTTCCAATTTTCTAAACATTCCTCTTCTCCAACTGCAAAGCAGTAGAAATCCAAGTAACCCAAGATACCCACAAGAGGTGCACCAGGTAGTGGACCACAAAGCTTCCCCCACCCTGCTAGCACCCAGCCCTGTGCATGATGCAAAGGGATAAGCACCAAGAGTGGAAGAAACCATCTATTTCTATGGCTGGCTGACCTTTCTCAGCCCTGGAAGGTGCCCTTTTGCAGTCTATCTACTACTAAAAGACTAATAACTCAGTGCTAATACTGTGCTACTCAAAACTTGCCCTGGATCTGAACCTGCAACCTAGAAACACACATTCTTGCCTCCAACCTGGTCTCTTTCTCCAATTGCCAGTCACTGCACTTGACCTGAAATGCAATAAGCAGTGAAACACAAGGAATTTTTGGAGGGCCCTGGGCTGCATCCCCATGACTTATATACGGAACACAAGCTGCCTTTGCACGTGATTTAATAGGAATAGAGGGTAGGGGAAACAGGGTGGAGATTTACCTCTCTTCTCCCTGTCTCACCTTTCAGGGCTGCTTTAGAACCATTTCAGTCATGCCTGACTGCTGGCACAGCTGTAAATCCAGGTGATTGAGCTGATACTCATGGAGTTACAGGACTGATTTTATGCCACAAAGTACCTATTATATATTTAAAAGAAATCATTTTTCATTCTTATTACAAACATTTTAATCTGACTGAGATGCAGCAGACACTGCAAACACAGCTTTTCCTGGCTTCCTCTTCAGGTTTCAGCACTAATGAAGATCTGGCCCATGTTTGGCTTTGTCAACTTGCTTTCAAGCAGCTCCTAGCAAGCAATGATTCTGCACGGGCACTGCAGCCACCTCCTTGTCACCACAGCCTCCAGCTGAGCTGCCCAAACTGGAGCTCACCTACTCCTCAGGCAGCTGTGTCAGATCCTCAGCAATACCCTGGCTGCAAAACCATCTGTTCAGCCTCTCGAGAAGGACATTTGGTGGCAGGAGGGAAGGAGAAGGGGAAATAGGTAACCAGGAAGGAGATACCACCTAGCACGGCCAGCCAGCCTGTGCCCATGGCTGATGGTCACCCAGCACATGTCCATCAGTCTGGCTGCCCCTCCTGGTCCCTTCACTCTCTGGAAGGCCAAGGAAATTTCTTGGGTTTCTCCATGCTCCCCAGCCATTTGGAGTTCAACTACATGAGGAAGCCAGGGGAGAGAGAGTGAAGAGGTGGGAACTAAGAGAAGTAGTGGTGAGAGGAGAGTGAAGGGTTAAGGGACATGTGGTTGGGGCAGCAGGAGAAAAAAAAAGAGGTGGGATACATTGGCCCAGAGCTGTATTCAATTCTTGATCATTTGTGGCCGTGTTTCTGGTTTGCAGGTTAACACACAGAGCCCCAGCTTAGCAGCACAGCACTGGCAGGTAGCAAGTGAACTAGTAAACCTCAAGAGTCATCACCTGGGTTCAAATAGAACCACAGAATATTTTGCATGTTGTCTTCCAGTGCTCCTGATTCCAGGAAACCTAAACACCTATCTTCTATACTGACATGCATCTGTGCTAAGTAACAACTGTACTAGTAAGGCCTCCTGGAAAGGAAGTTCAAGACAAGAACAGAGACACTTCTTGGCTCTGAAGGAGCAAGCTCAAGTCTCACAGGCTTGGCTCCAAGCCTGAAGCAACAACCTCTATGGGCTTAATATATCTAGGAAGGATAAACAGACCCACTGGGGACTAATGAAGAGGTGGGACAGAGCGGGACAGAGCAAATCCTCCCTCCTGGGTCTATGAGAGAAGCTGTTTTTCCTTCACAAGGGGATGCATGTGGGTGACTGCACTGAGCCTGGAGGTAAACAGCAGACAGCTCCGGTTTTACTAAATTCCTTCTGCCCGAATGAAGGTCATGAGGAAGGGTTGATTTATTGGGTTTTTCCCCCTTTCAGGCACCTAAGCAAATAAAGAACACAACCAGTTAAATGTTAACAGGATTTATGATCTCAGTCACATGTTGATCCTGAGAAATCATTCTGATTTCTTGCCACAGCGAGATTCCTCTATAGCAGAACCTAACAGTGAGGTTTCTTTTATAGGACTGGCACTCGGAACTGTAGTGATGCAAATTGCATTTTAATTAAACGGATCTTCTGCAGCTACTCGAACCTATCAAATAAAACCTTAAGGGTTGTTTTCAGTGTTTTTAAGAACCCTTCTACCAATACTGATTTATACACTGCTCTAAGACAAAGCCAGGTGTCCCACAAAATAAAAGGTCCAGATGGAGCTAGGATTCAGTTAAAGGGTGTATTCAAGCACACCTTTAACCAGAATATTTCTCACAACAGAAATACGTTGCTCTGAAAGGAACAAGATCTTAGATGACTGCAGAATAATAACTGCAAAATTCAGAAGAGCCTCAGAAGAGATAAAGACAGCAAAGAGGAACCCAGTGGCTTAAAACAAGAGAACACCACAGGAAATAAATTGCATTAGGCCTGTTCTGGTTTTGGAGGGGGCAATTTGCTGCTATTTAAAACATTAAAAATATTTTAAAAGAGCTTGACACAGCCTTTTTTTTTTTCCTTTAATAAATAAAAGATCCTTTCAAAAATTAATAGCTCTTTAAAATGGAAGCTTCTTGTTTCTGTTGCTCCTGTCAGCACCTCTGATTTCACGTGACATGGGTGTGACAGACTCATGCCATCAACTATTCAGAGTCAGGTATAGTCACAACCTTGTGCAATTGCCTGAGATCCCCAGGGCAGAACATGAATTCATAGAATGGTTTGGGTTGGAAGAAATCTTCAAAGCTCATCTATTCCAACCCGCTGCAATGAGCAGAGATATCTTCAACTAGATCAGGTTGCTCAGAACCACATCCAGCCTGGCCTTGAATGTCTCCAGGGATGGAGCATCCACCACCTTTCTGGGCAACCTGTTTTAGTTAAAACCGCCACCCCTTGTCCTACTGCAACAGGCCCTGATAAAAAGCCTCTCCCCATCTTTCTTATAAGCCCCTTTTAAGTGCTGAGAGGCCACAATAAGGTCTCCCCAGAGTTCTCCAGGCTGAACAATCCCAACTCTCAGCCTTAACTTCTTCCACCAAAGACTAAATGAGGTCACACAACTCTGCCCAAGCACAAAGCCACCCTCTTCCAGGGTCTAAATGATCTGGTTTCCTAGATGGAATAAAGAAACAAGTGCCTGGTTTCCTGGTCCACATCCTCATGCCCATCTCTGCCTTATCTGTTACAGAGGAGCCAACCCAGCTCCTGTCCTGCTTGGAACCACAGCATGAGAAGACACAGCTCCTCCTCCTCTTCAATCCCCAAAGCAAATCTGTGCTGTACTGCACCAACACCACCACTTCCACCTCCTTTCAGATGGTTAAACCCAACTTTTGTTACCTCCCCCTTTACAAATTGCCCCTGCCAACCTCTCAAAAAGCTCTCTGTGCTCTGTTTTCACGTCAAAGACTATTCACCAATGTCAGAGGATGACAGCCTGAATCCCAGCTGAGTCACACTGCCCAGATTGCACAAAATTAGTTCTGAAGCTTCTAGCACTGTTAATACAGTTTAGAGAAGGAGACTTCTAAGAATAAAATTGCTTCTTTCAACCTCATTATTAGGATTTTCCTGAATTGCAAGCTCCCATACTAACAATGCACCCACTAAGCCATCCCCTCAAATCTTTTCTGTTCAATATATCTGCTTATCATGGTTTCTGACTCTCTGGTCTAATTTGCTTTCTAGTCTGCTTCTATCCTCTGCTTCAGGAAAATTAGGATGAATGTGGTTTGTTAAGGGGAAATACATTTCACTGAATAATGAGTAATAAAGGCACAAAGGAGTCGATGCAATGGGTGTAACATGGTTCGTTTCCACAGTGGCAAGTGTGTGTACACACGGTTGACAGGCATAACAGTGCAGCAAGAGACAGGAATAACATATTACCCCATGAAACTCCTAGAGAGAGATTCCAGCAAGAAGAAGACAAAGAAAGAGCAGAGTCAATGACAAACAGAAAGGTAAAGCTATACAGTGCCCCCCATGCACATAGAGATATGGGCTGCCAGATATTCCCATCCCCTGTCCCACACCCACCAACTCCACCTTCATAAAAACAAGCAAGGAGGCAGCAAGTTGGTTGTACAGGATATTGCCACACATCCTCCATGGTGCATCAGCCCTTTATCTGACAAGACAGGGCGAGAATCTACCTCCCTCCTCCTGACACTCTGGGGGACAATAACCTTGGTTGTTTGGCAAATGCTGCTTGCTTTTCCAAAGAGCTGTGTGAGATTCTGCGCAGCTCAGCCCTCTTTCTGTGGTGGAAAATGTAAAAACGCAGTCTCTTTTGACTATTCATCAGCTGTTTCTATTGAACAAATACAGTTTACACCTGAGGCTGACAAATTTTGATGCCAAATTTGCTAGCTTGCTTTAAGCTCCTCTAATTCTACTTCCCTAAAGACCAAAACATGTCTGTATGTTTGTGGCATGTTTAGAAAAAGAAGGGAATTTCTGTTTGAAACACATTGTTAAATAGAAGACATTATTTTATTATCATCATCATTGGTATTACTGATGTTTCTAGCATCTCACTGGGGGCCTTATTTTAAAGTGTATTTACTGCTTTGAAGTACAGTCAAGCACAGAAGAGCTTCTAAACAGCTCCAGGCACAAAGCAGACTGATAGCTGCTTTGAGAGACTGAGATGGATTTTATGAACCTTGCAGCAACCACTGATACTGTCTCATACTGCCTAAACAAATAGTCTCTTGCAATATTCCAGATGGATGCATTTCCAGATGGAAGCTTTCAGGAAGCTGTTTTTCCTGCTTTTTCAGTGACATGTCTATTCAGGAAGAAGTAGATTCGTATCACCTTCACTGGACACCAAGGAGGTCAAGAACATGCATGAATTAAATCCCACCCACTGAGTGGCAATCAGGTATTCTTGCAAACAACCTGGTAACAGCCACATGAAATACATTTTTACAGTGACACTGATGCTGAGTGACAGGCCTGGAGTGTTTGCTAGGAAAAAAACTACTAATAAAATGGGGAAGATTACTCAGATTGCTCTCCAAAAGCTCTTTTTCAGGATTATCCAACTTCAGCAGGCTTGGCGCATCCGCCTGGTTTAACCAAACCATGCAGTTGAGCTAAGGAGGTGACTATCTATTTTCATTTGAGCAGTTTGAGACTTGATAGTGTTCATAACTGGACTGGGGGGAACAGACAGCAAATCATCTCCCATGAGTGACTGGATTCCTGCTCACAGGTTAGAGCAGAGACACTGCAGTGCTCTCAGAACTGGATGTCAGCATTCCCTGCCTGAAGAAACATGGGCATGTAGAAGAGGTTACAGCCATAATAAAAACCACAGAAGTAATTCAGATTTCCCCAGGTCTCAGAAATAAGTTTGACTCACTTTAATCGGGGACACAATAAAGAGGCAGGCAGATTTAATGCATTGGCTTTCTGCAAATCCCTGCTCAATGCTTACTCAAAGAGCATGTAAAACAGAAGCAGCTAGGGGCAAACTATTATGAAGCACAGTTGGGGATGTAACAAGTAATTTATTTAGAGGTTGATGAGGTGCTGGTAGATATTCATGGCCAATGCAAGCAATAGAAAACCTAAGCACAAAAAGACTCAGAAAGATTAAAAATTACTTTTTTTAATCCATAACTTGTCCCTAAGAAAACCTTGTTCAAAAAGAAGATGTTTTAAAGGCAAAGCCTGCTGTCTGTTCTCACAGCACATGGAGTTGCTCTGAAAGGCTCACAAAATGCCTCATCTCCCAGTCTGTCTTGTAAGTTTGAATTCTTAATGGAAAAGGGAAATTCTCAGTGAATGACGGACTTGGGTAATATTGTTCTGCAAACTAATACTTGTGTCTAATTCTACTGTTCTTTTCTACCCCTCTTCAATTTAGAGGAGCTCTGTAAATTTGCTATACTTCTTTTAGTAAGTTTTTGCTTGACTCAGTCTGACCACATCCACTTGTGAAAGATGTTATGTTAATAAAACTCATGTGCAGGGAAACCAAGCTACACACATATCCGGTCCATCTTAGAAAGCAGCCTTGTTTGGGATGTCAAATTGGAGGTAAGCAAGGCATTCACCAGTCCAGCAATTCCATCTCAAGATACTCTTGTTTACAAAGGAGCAGTCAGCTCCTCTGAAAATCAAATTTCCAATGAATAAGGACAAAGCCTTTGAAGAAGGGAGGGCAGAATTCCTTTGAAAAACTTGTATTGGACATGACTTGCTCCAAGATCTAAATTCTTTGGCGTAGGATTGGGCACAGAAAGCCCAGACCCCAATATCCCCAAAGTGTCACTCCTCAACTGGCTCACAAATCATACTGACAATGTCAATCCCATCTCCTTCTGCGCGTCAACTCCTTGGTGAAATTAGCTTAGGCTTTTTGTCCAGCATTTGCTATGAAGAACAGAAGATCTAAAATGAACAGCAGATCTCACAGCCTTCACGTGAAAAGAACTTTGACACCTCAGAAAACGAAAAACTCAAGAAATACTCCAGGCCAACCTTACCAGAAAGGTCCCAGTAAACTTTTTGAGCTGCAAGGGACATGGCAGTCCTTTTCATCAGCAGAGCACATAAAAGGCTGTGGCTGGCTGCCTAAAAATTACTTGCAGTCAAGAATATACAAGACAATTCCACAGTTCCTCAGCAAAGGTGAATGTTTTTTCTCATTAGCAAGTAAAATAATTCCTTCACCTTCTCTAATCATAATGTCAATACACAAGTGAGTGCAATTTGCACATGGGCTGCTAAATGTTCATGTAATTACTCAAGGTTAATCTAGCAGAAGATTAAACTGGCCACATCTGTTTCCAGGTCATCTCCTGGAGTGTCTCAGGAAAACATTTGCAAAACAATTATTCCATAGGCAACAACTATACATGGAAAATTTCTTTCTATCTTCCAAATCTGAGCTCCCCAAGTTCTGAATAACCTGCATTGTTCTTCCTCTGCTCTCTTCATTTGAAAATGCTCAAAAGAAAAGCTAATCTTCATTTTTAAAAGGCGATTCCTCTGTGACTGTTGCTCAAAATCCTCCATGACACTAAATAATGATCTATGTGCTTCTTTAATGTCCTAAGTAGAGAGCTGTGTTTCAGGGAGGGTGCAGTTAACCTGTGAAGTGAAACTGTCTGGAAATCAAAGTACCCTGAATGAGAGAGGGGGAGGAGGAGGAGAAACACCAAAGGTCTATGAACCAGAAATATCCATGACTCTAGAAATAAGGTTGTAAAGAGTTCACAGACTTCTCAGCTGATGGCGTTAACTGTTCTTTTATAGTAAGGACAAGTTTTAAAACAACTGCCTGAAGACACTGGACGGCCACAAACTGTTCCCATGTGTCCTTGAAAAGAAGTTGGCCAAAGAGTCATAAAAATCTTTGGTTTAAGGTTTGAATGAGCCCCTAAAGCTGGGAGAATTTTCAAGGGATTCTACAACACAAATATAGGGAATTATTTTTTTGCTTTCCCCCAGCTCTGAGAAGATAAAGGACAGAAACTGAACATTTCACTGAGAAACAGCCACAAACGCTGCACTTCAACTAGGGCTGTGCCCTGGTTCTGCCTCCTCTGCAGCTTATTTCCTAGAAATTGGGATGCGAATGAACATGTACTTACGAGAAGGCAAATGCCACCAAGGCCCCACTGACCACAATGAAGTCCAGGATATTCCACAGGTCACGGAAGTAGGAGCCAGGGTGGAGTAACAGCCCCAGGTCAATCATCTTCAGGAGAAACAGAGGAAAAGAGTTTTAATAAAACAAGTACCAAATCAACACTACTGAGGAACAGACGCATGTCCTAAATCAAATGATCCTTAACAAACTCTTCTACAGGGCTCTACAGCAGCAGGGCATCGTCTGGGTACTTAGTCAAGATGCTCATCTAATAGGCCCTGTCAAAACCAAAGCTGAAGTCAATAAACCATCACCAAAAACACTAGAGACAGCAGCCCTAACTGCTACACAGGACTCTCTGCATAGACATACATTAATCTCTGGGAGCAGCAGTCTGTGTGTGCAACATCCAAACAGTTTGATTTCATTCTACCCCAATCTTACCATATTAGTAGGAGTTAACAACTGGCAGAGGATATTGCACGTCTGCACAAGACTGACCCCGTCCTTGCAATGCTGCTCAAGTTGAGTTTTGAAGTGCATGCTAGGTTTTACGTCATTTTCTGAGAGCTCTACACTGTCCATGTAAGGTTGCTTTTCTCACATAGCTTCAATTCCTTTCACTGAACAAAGGAAATCTGGTTTTTATTCTTCATCTCTTTTGCACCTTGCTCTGACAGTAAAAACTAACTCCATCACTACCCCAAGAATAAATCCTTACTTTATTAGTATTGTGCTTTCTGGAAAGTTACCGCCTCATGGTCTTAGCAAAACCTATCACCCTACTGAGTAAAAAGATAAATCCTCAACTTTTGGAAACATGACAGACCAAGAATCAGTTGTTATTAATATTCCTGGTCAGCATCAAAGGAAAAAAGGAAGAATCAGACATGTCTCAGTGAAGTCTATCGGCTCCTGTGTCCTTAGCCACGCACAGACATTTCTGCATCAGATACATTTCTTATCCTCTTACGCAACCACCTACTAAAGATATCCTTATTTTCCTTTATAAAACGGGAGATTAAAGAAACCAGGAGAGCCACTTCAGAAAGGCATCTGTTGTGCACTGTCTATCCCAGGAACAGCATTTGGAAGCAAGGCTTTCGACCACCACCACTTCTCCAGGCACCTCAGAGATATTTGCAGTGCTTCACTCTTTTTCTCCAGCTTCACAGAAGCAGATATGTAAATCTGAAAGGGGAGGTGAACCTTTCTGCTTAGAAACCTTCTTACCTTGATCACCATCTCAAAGGTAAAGACACCCGTAAATATATAATCCAAGTATTTCAGAGCCTAAATGGGAAAGAGAAACTCATATTAGGGGAGACTACACATTGAAACAAGCTGCACATGAGCAAAGAGTCTGTTCTAGCAACAGTCTATTTGCTTTAATAGGTAAATATCTCATGGGAGGCTTTCAAACAGTTTAGGCACAAACTTGCATCATCTGATTTAAACAGCAACATGTTTTCCAGTCCTTGCCAGACTGCCGTGTGCATGCCCATGAGTTGCTTCAGTTCACCTGCACGTATGGCAGCTTTAATAACTCAAAACTGGATATTTCAAATAGAAATATTTAAATATCCTTTCTAAAAGAGCTTATTCACCAGCATCTGTGTAGCAGCCTGGTTTTCCCTTCTGCTGTAGCTGATGATAGTGCTGTTAAAGACCTTGGGAGAGTAAGAGAGTGCTAAAATCCTTTTTGCAAAACTCATTCCCCAGTTATTAAGGATGAGGGACAGAGACTGCTCATAGCTACTTCAGCTCATTATTGACATGGGAATTTGTGGATCCTCCTCCGGAAAAAGCTAGGACTGACCAGATACAGAAGCAGGAGGCCAGGCCAGGCAGCCTGGTCTGCCAGCCTGTGCTCTGAACAACCCAGGTCCTTAATCTATTGAAGGGGTGGATGAACACAGGCTTCTCAGCACGTATCCTGGTAAACGCAATACCAGTCCATTCAAACACCCAGCCATCTCCTAAATTTCATACGGATGGGATCCATCTATTCACAGTCAAATTCATATCATTATACATAGTGAATGGATATTAGGTCATTATAAACATCACATGATAGCGCAACTATTGACACTGAAGAGCCTCAAATCAGTCAACTGCATCTTGCAATTTCTATCATCTTCAGTTCTGTAGAGTGTCAGTTGTCCATGCAGCTATAACTAGCTCTGTGAATGTGCTTGAGAGACAGACACCCAGCTGTCTGCCTTATGAATGCTCCTGAGCAGGATGCTCTCATGTTCAAGGTGGCATACTCCTACTTCTACTTGTAACAGCACCCATCTATGAAGATGCCAAATCTGGCTTGATATCCATGAACAAGTAGATTTGCTACTAATTCTAAGATATTGCTGCCATACTCTACCAAGTTAAAAAGCCGTATCTGGCTTTACATCCTTGGGCTCTGCTCTGGCAGGAGAAGGGGACAGTAGGACAGTGTCAGCCCTGGCTTGTGACTAGAGAGCCTTTCCCATTGCTGAATGATGTGTGAGATTTGCAGGCATCTTCCCTGTAACTCACACCAGCCATAAACCCAGTGATTTCCAAATTCTCATTTGGTTGAAGCAGTAGAAAAGGATGGGATTTGCGAACATTTTGATAGTGGAGCAAGCTAATTTGAGTATGCAGAGCTCCAGTTCTGCACTTGCCAGTGCACCGTGTTACCCTTTAGGGATAGGAATGGACATGCCTTGTGCAGAACTGCTGGGAGAAGCAGAACAACTTTATTGTGGCCATGTTGCTTGGTACTCACATCATTCCTTGGTGACTCCGCTTGGACAGGGTCTTCTGCAGCCAGAGCAATGCTGCTGAGGGCTATAACTATGAGGATGACCATCTCGAAATAGCGCAGGTTGACGATGTAGTGGAAAAGGCGCCGAATCCTGCAAACAACAGAAGCACTTAGGAGGAATACTGCAGGTCCTGGAATTCAAGTGCAGGGCTATGAAAGGCTGGCAGAAGGACAACAATCGTAAGGAATATCACCTAATATCAACATAATGAAATTAAAAAGTCTTCATATAAATCACAGCATGGTTTGGGTTGGAAGGGACCTTAAAGCTCATCCAGTTCCAATTCCTGTTACAATAATAGTAAGAAAATAGAAAACAGGATCAATGGCTTTAAACTTCAATTTGCAGCTGATCTATGGTGAGATTTCAAGTAAGACGTTTAACATCGCTGCGCTGCTCTGTACCCACTCTGCAAAGCAATGACATCTATCTAATTTCTATCTACCTGTCTATCTATCATCATAAGAGCATTGAGAGCTTTCAAGCATTCAGACTCAGTTTTGCAAATTATGTTTATATATCCCCCCCCCCCCCTCTTTTTCACTTTGAACTCACAGGCTAAAGTCCTGCGAGTTCAAAACCAGGTTTGAAATCCTTTTAATACCAATAAATCCCTTTAAAATTGAGATATACACTACGCACTCAGACTCTTAGCTGAAACTGGCTTTGTGGCTATGAGTATTACTTCTACCAATCACTCCCTGGCCAAGCACCCCTGCCAGCAATTTATTCTAAGATAAATATGCCTTATAAGCTGCACAAATACTTTACAGTAATATATTTGATTGCTTTAACCTAATACTTTTCCCCTCAACAAATTGTGTCCAAGAAAAGTGACAAATGCTTCAATTTCCAAGAAATGCAAAACTCCTCACAGACTTCAGCTAATAACTCTTTCTGACCGCTATTCATCAATACTTAGCAGCACAGAGAACTCTGCAACATATTTGCCTGCTGAATAAAGGACTTACGTTCTGACCAAGAATCAAATTACAGGTACAACTCACCAGCAACCTTGTTATCTGAGAGTGTAATTCAGTTCCTACATCACATTTTCTCTAAGCAAATATCTGAACAGTTAGAACTAATTTTTCACATTTACTGATATAGTCTTTTTCTCTGAATTGCTAATGGATTCAGAAGGAAAAAGAGTTACAAATACCAAGGAAACAGATTAGATACAAAACAAGATGAAAAAAAGTGCTTTTGTGGATCCCTGAACTCTGGTTATCAATCTGACAGGAGAAGATTATCATCTACATACTCCACAAATCCATAGACGTGAAAGCCAACATTTTCAATAACATTTGTAACTGTAATTCGTGAATCAAACTCAATTCATCGAAGGAATTACAAGTCCCTATTTTTAGATCTTCATTGTTCATAACCAGCAGTGAGATGCAGGAGCATTTGTAAAGTGCCAGTGGTTCTTGAGGAATCATTTTAGATGCATGGCAATAGCACTTGAAAAGTAGCACACTGCATTTGTGCTTCTCACACCATTTTTGCCCACTGGCAAGATCCAAGTCACGCATCCCTAGCAGGGATTGGAAGGGAGGGGGGTAGCAATAGCTGTTGTGGAAACCTGCTCCAGAAAGCTGAAAGCTAACTTCTCCCTTGACAAGTTAGGACCAACTAAAACACCCAAGAGGATCCAGCTGAATCTGCATCTTGCCCAGAGGAAGAAAACCAAGCTGCTGACGTTCCTGAAGCTTGGTCTTCACCTTCTTTTTTTCTCCGTGGTCCTGTGTAATACATCTCTCCCAGTGGACTTTGTGTTTTCACTGCAAGACAGGGAACTATCTTGCAGTGCAGCTTTTGGGGAGAAAACTGGGGAAAACTGCAAGGTGACTGAAACAACATACCAGCTCCTGGACTGTGAGATTCAGAAGGTCATAACTGAAGGGGCAGGTGGGAGAAAACAAGCAAACAGTGAAACTAAAGTCTTCATAGAAATCACAGCATGGTTTGTATTGGAAGGGACCTTAAAGCTCATCCAGCTCCAACCCCTGCCACAGGCAGGGACACCTTCCACTAGAGCAGCTTGCTCCAAGCCCCTGTGTCCAACCTGGCCTTGAGCACTGCCAGGGATGGGGCAGCCACAGCTTCTCTGGTCTTGCTGCTTCTCTGTCTGCCCAGTCCTCTCCTCAGCTCAGACCCTTATGGGCTTGGGATCACCCAGCTTTCCACTCTGAAATGCTGCCTTCAGCAGACATTTTACAGCCAATGCTCATTTTGGGGTCATTCTCCTTTTCTAACAGCTGGTGTTGAGAGATAGCCTCTAACTTCTCCCACTGATGAATTTCTTCTGTGTTCATAGCTGTATTGTCTTGGAGGGCTGTAGCCTAAACTATGTATCTGGCACTTGTTTCTAAAGGAAGTGTTCAGCCTGTCCACTGTCCAGGGGTGCTGGACTGTAGATTCCACCAGAGAAGCATTTCTGATGTCAAAGATGCGTACACAGAGCAGCCTGTTCTGTTCCACCAGCTGCACAGGCAGCCAGGATGTCGCAGTCCTGAAGAGCAGGGGGTGCAGGAGCACTCATTGTTCTCTTGAACCAAGGTGCTAAAGGAAGGGCCTGAGTTCCCCTTAGGCGCCTGAGCCTGCGGAGTACAACCTGAGACACCAACGTCAAGGATCTGCAGCAAGTCTACTTGAGCCGGAGAGAGACAATCACATCTGCTCCTAGCAGATCTCTGGGTTGGCAGAAGTTTCAAAGCCCTCCATCGCCCCAAGTTACTGCTTAAAATGACTCACAGGCCTTCATGCTACAATTATTACAACTCCTGCTGCTCTTGTCTAGTCCTGCAGCCTTCAGAGTGACATACTCAGTATTTACAGGCTTTGAGTACAAAGCTCCCCATGAGGTACAGATGCCTGAAGCGGAAGAAATGCTGTAATCCCAACAGATCCCATGGGCGGTACGCTCAGCACTGGCAAATGAAAAACAGTCATGTTTTCCCAGAAGCTGAAGGTTTTCAGAGATGTGAGGGTCCTAGTACAGTAGAGCACAAATTCCAGTTGAGGAACCTGCAGGAATCTGCTGACATCAAAAAAGGCCCCCAACCAGTGTCTCCTGGTAATGTTTCTCCAAGTGGTGGTCGATGCTCCCACCTTTTATAGTGATACAACAGAGCAAATAACAGCCCATCAGCAGGGTGGTTCGGAAGAGTCTGTCTAAAGCAGCATCTTTTCCTTGTCCTACCAATATATTCCTGCAGAAAATCCCAGCTGAAAGACAGCAACTGGTCTGCAGCGTCCATAAGCTTTTATGTCATTGCCCAATGTGTTTGACTGGCAGAGATGAAGATCAAGCTGATGCTATTGCTCTGAATGCCCATGCCTGAAGTACCTGTAACCCATAATAAGTGGTATTACAGAGTCAAAGTACTTACGGATTTGTAGGACTTAGGATAAACATGGAACTGTAAGGCAAGATTGGTTTAGGCCCATTTTTTGTCAAGTCATCGACGTCTTTCTTCTCCTCTGTTTTACTTTCAAATTCAACGTTGTTCACTGAAATATGAATTTAAGGAAACAGAAACCAGAGAGTTAAAAATGTATCTTTACACAGCAGGCTGCCTGCAACAGCTGGATATGCAAACAGTGCAGCTGGGAAAGCAAACAGCCTTTGAAGACGTTGATTAAATGTGATGAACAATCATTTGATTATTATCACTGCTATTTACTACGCTATGATATACACTGCAATTATCTTCCTTAACTGCTGCACTGATGAGCAATAGATCAGAAATGGCCAGGAAATGAAGATGCCCAGTGCTGACAAACAAAGAAACCTTATACTTATTTCTACAAGAGCTGCCAAACTGGGGATGGAAATCCCATTCCAAATATCATACATTATTAGGGAGAGAGAAGCAGCTAGGGATCCTTGGGAAGAAAAGAGACAGTGAGTTTAACTAACTCCATTATCTCATATCTTCTCCCATAGATCAGCATTCATAAGCATATTGGCTTTTGAATGTGCAGAAGAGCAAATTCTTAGATCAGCTTCAATACTTTTGGGGTTAAATGCCGAACTTCCCAGTGTTAGGAAGAGACTAGGAAGGGATTTCTTGGAACCCTTAGCCCTGCGCCTGCATAGTGCACCCCAGTTTTGGCAGGGCTCCCCATGTATAAATGTGTCAAGCTCCATCTCGCATCAGGTTTTTCATTACATGAACCTCTTCTTTATGTTAGTTCTGAATCTCACTTCCAGAGGTTAAAAATGCATTCTCCAATTTCCATCATCAGTTTACTTGCTGTGGGTTTATAGGATAATTTGCTTAATTTCCAATGTATGAACTGGAAAACATTTTATACTACAAATTCTCTTGTTAGACAGATACGGACTTGTCTATTCATTCACAGCACTTGGAATCCAAAAACCTCCACCCACTTATAACGTGTTAGGTGCAGGGTTTTATTACTTTTTGTTTTATTTTGCAACAAAACGACACTTCATTGTGTGTGAGTGACATGTTCAATAAACTGCTTATTGCATCTGAAGTCAGATACCAAGGAAATGGCCAGGAAAGAGAGAGGCTGATAAATTGTGATTGACAGACACTCAGTATTGCAATATAGTAAAATTATCACTTCAGAAAAAGAAGAAATTAGCATGGTGGGGGGAGACCAGTCTCGTGTGGCTGACAACACAGTTAGAAAGCACATAGAGAAGCCGCCAGATTTTGGCTGTGCCTCTTGGAAAGCAGTGTCCTGACAGCCTGAAATCTGATGTGGACCTCTTGGATCTCACACTGCAATCCTCCTTGGCATTCCCAGGTCTCAAGACTTCCCAGGCTGTGCCTACACTGCCAGGAATGAGCCACAACCTGGTCAGAATGAGCTGGTGGCCGGGTGTTTGTAGTGCAGGTCATGGACACGGCGGTCTTGGACCATCTGTAAAACAGGGTAGATCCACACTGATAGACCCAATGCATGGAGCTGTGGAGAAGGACAGGTGAGGGTGGATCTGCTGAAACTGAGACACAGAGGACTGCAAGAAGCTCTAAAATTACTCAGCCTGCAGGAACCCAAAGCAGCAGGGTCACCCGATGGATGCTGTGGTAGCTGTGCTGCCACAAAAGACCTGCTGCTCCACAGTGGGCTCAGCCAATACATCAAGAAGTATGAATTTGGTCTGTGGGCTTGAATGCAGTGCCACTGCTTCCCATGCCCTTGTCTGAGGGGTCTGTGGCCCACCAGGCCTCTGGGGCACCAGAGGAACCATAAAACAGCACTGCTGGAGTTGGAGCTTGCAGCATGGCAGCTGAGGAAGGCAATAAAGCAGGACCTACTCCTGTGCTCAAAAGGTCTGCTGCAGTTGCTTGTTTTGCTGCACAGCTCTCAGTTACCACATTTTATTGTCTTTCTTGCTCCTTTTCTTATGTAAAGATGCATGAATGTGCTCTGGTTGAGCCACCTCCAGGGAGCCTGATGTGGTCTTTTCCAGAACCACCAGGTGACCCAGGAACGCCTTTTGGGTTCCTGCAGGCTGCATGAATTGTAGAGCCTGTATCAGCAACTTCTCCTATGCACCTATTGCAAGGATGGCCAGGAGATCCCCTTCACCCATCATGTGCTGATAGCTCCTTGGAAAGTCACCTTTTTCCTGGCAACTTCTTAGCAAAAAGCAGGGGGACAGAGGCACTCACTTGGTATGACAGTGGTTTCCCCCGGCGGGGCAGTGATGGTGACAGGGATGTTCACAGTGGTGGTTTTGTCCAGCGGTGGCTGAATCATCCGTGTCACGTTCTTCTGGTTGTCAGCATCTTCTGGCTGCTCCGGCACCTTCTGCAGGTAGGTGCTGGGAAGGGTGTGCACAGGGACACTCACACTTCCACTAGCCTCAATCTCACACTTATTCTCCCTAAGGTAGAAAAGCAGGTTTTGTTGGATATGGCCCAGGAAGAAGCCAGAGAACACATGCACACCTATGGAACATAGGTTCCATAGACTATTTTCTCCATGGAAGTCCTTTGCAGGAAAGTCACAGGCTGCAGGACAACCTACTGGTATCACAGTATGTGACCTGGTCCTCTGAGCCAACATTAAGAGGAACCATGCCACTGAGCATCACTTTATTCAGTTTAATGAGACTCAGAACCGAGCGTCGTAAGAAAAGACCAGACAGCACTTGCATGTAACAGTGACATTAGCTTTCCAGCTTCAGCTGGCTTCTGAATGAATTCTGACATTCTGCTGTTTAATGTTCTCCTGAGACCTCATTTTAAATATGGTGACTCTCTTTCCCAGTCCTAAACCCCTCTGTAATGTTGCTTTATGCGGCTAAACAGCTTCTGCATTCCTCTGCAGCAGTAGCTCTGTTTCAGTGAGGAGGAAAGTGAGCTTGTGCACATGATCAAACTAAACAGTATGCAAAGTGTTTTGAAATCCATCTGAAAGGAGGATAATATAGACAGGAAAATTATTATCTCAGTGCCACTCACAGCTCTCCACGGTGACATGAGCGCTATTCTAAAGGATCCCAGTGAAATTTCTTTTCCACCAGACTAATAAAGCTGAAAAGGCAATCTATCCTTCTTTATTAACTACTTTAAATGCTTCGCGAGTACAATTTTTCTCACTTGACTTACATAAGAATTAAACCAAATGGGGTACATCGGTGTTCTTAATGAAAGAAGCCACTTGCTGTAACAATTGGTGATGCAGCTGACAGGTTCATCATAAAATAGTAAAAAGAGAACCAAAGGACTATAAGCAAGACTGGATGCTATTTAAATATCTGTCCCACAGAAACTTCCTTGAAATTCCCTGCTCCATGTTATGTGTCCTAGAGGGTCTGATGGTATTTACATCAAGGATATTCCTTTACACAAACCTGAGCTATTCTATGGTCCATCATGGACCGAAACCACCTTTGGGAGCCTCTGGCATTACTGAGTGAAGCAAAACAGACCTGCAGGTTGTGGTGGTAGCTGGCGTGGGTGCGAGAACAGCAGGGAACACCTTGGGAAGGGGAATAAATAATTCCCTGAATCGTGTCTGTGGTCTCGTGGCCCCTGAGCTGTCCCAGGGACAAGTCTAACCATGCAGCACTCACTTACTTGGGCTGATGATTCCGGTGCTCCTTCTCGCCAGCCTCCCCCTCCTTCTCCCCGTTCTCCTTCTCCACTGAATCGTAGGTTGACAGCGCCCTGTTCCTGAACCTGTGCCGTCTGTGAGGTTCTTCTCCGTTCTCGCCCTTGGACCCAGGCTCCCCTTCCCGGTTCCCAGACCTCGACCCTCCCCGGTGTCGGGAACGTCGCTCGCTCCTGGCCCCGTTGATTGTCCCATTGCCTTCCTTGCCTTGCCGGTCGGCAGAGTGCCGGTGAGGCCGGTGCCTGCGGTGCTCCTTCTCACCACCTTCATCCACCGAACCCCGGCGATGGTGCCTCTTTCCCCCCTCCTGACCCCTGTTCCGATCACTTTTCCCTTCCTTACTTCCCCCTTCCACCTCCTTGCTGCGGCTCCGGTGTTGCCTGTGCCGCTCCTCCTTATTGTTGACACCAGGTTCCCCGTTCTCATCCTTGGTCACATCACCCTTCTCTTGCTCTCCCAGTTTGTCTTTATCCCGATGTCGATGGTGCTTTCGTGGAGGTTCTGTCCCATCACCAGAGCTGACTTTGGTCTGCTCCACCTCCTGCACATCCACAGGACTCAGCTTGCTGATGTTGTTCCTCCCTTCGCTCCTCGGCTCTACCACCAGTGGTCGGTCCAAATGAGTCTTCATGTCCGGCCTGATGTGAAGGGTGGTGGCATAACGCACCCTCTCCTCTGGATCCAGCTCGTTGTACAGCGCCTCGCAGCTGGCTCGGAAATTGTGCATCCGGATCTGGCTGGTCCTCTGCTCCCAAACAGACTTGGATTTGGAGGAGTTCTGCTGCTTGCTGAGGAGGGGAGGAAGGTGGAAAGTTAGTATCCAGCTTTGAACTGATTCCCTAAAAACAACCAAAAATACAAGAGGAATTTTTCAGCTGAGAAGGGGGATTAGAGGGTTAAGCCAAAGAAATTATAGGAATGGAGAGAAAATGGCTGGCGGAAAACATGAGCAGGGAAAGCCAGCAGGATCATCAGTGTTAGTTTGCCCCCGCACATGTTAGGCATTATGGAACAAGCCCTCTGGAAAGGAGTTATCTTGGCTTATAAAACAAGGCCATCCCCTTTGGAAGTGTCAGGTACAGCCTGAAGGGTTAAAGTCTCTGCACACATCATATAGCACAGCCAGCGCTTTGAAACCGCCTACAAGGTTTCCCACAATTAACAGCACCTCTGTCCCCACCTGGAAACATCTGGATGAGCAAATCAGCAGGTGAAGAGAAATTAGATTGGCAGGAAGAGCAAAGAGAAATTAAATCTGTCCCTGAGCATCAAAGCCTGAGCTGTTCTGTGTATTGTGAAAAAACCCCAGCGATGGGGAGAGTCACACATCGGTGCAGATATGATGAGAGCACCTTTATCCCATGAGAGAGTAGCTCTTTTTTACGTCTGCCTCCTGTTATGCTGAAGATACCTCTGTTGGCATAGCCTTAATGCTTTAATTCCTCAACACAGCTCTTGGTTTCTGATCACCACATGCAAATGGGTCATCTCCCTAAGCCAACACAGGCAGGGAAGGCTGTTTTGCTTTCCTCCTAAAGACTGCAAGTCAAATTCTGCTTTTGCATAAACCCAAGCTAAACCCATTGGCTTCCAGGGTGGAGTTCTGCATTTAGCTGCATGGAGGTCCAGGACCCATTTTCTTCCTTAATGAAACTTCCTCTAACAAAGACAGGAAAATCATTATCCTTCCACCAGCCTGCTCTGTTGTCTGCCTTTACCACACGAGTCTGAGCTCCGCAGCCGGAGGGGCCGCGTGGGACTCCAGCACTTAACACACACCCCACAAGGGAGGCAGATGTATTTTCCTGACGCACTTTGTGGGCTCCCCTGACAATAGGAGAAAGCAGCTCCTGTGCGTGTATGTGCTGATTTGGACTGTCAGGGTCTGTCACTGTGCACAGACCCCGGGGGAAGCAGCGCTCATGTAGCACAGTGGGAGCTGTCAGAAATGCTTCACATCTCAGAGCTCTGCTGGGGGATCACTTCTTTACCAAAGGTGCTGCTGCCTGGCTCTGCTAAAGAGGCAAAAACCTACTTAACCACTCTCTGCAGACAGGAAGGGCACCCAGGCAGGTGTGAAGGCATCTGATTTAAACCAGAAATCACAGAGCTAACCACCAAACCCACAAATCTACATTCCCCATTCTCAAGAGGCACATTCCAGACTAATTTACCAGCAGCTGAGTGCCCCATTTACACCACAGCATAAGAACTGGTGTCAAAAATCACAGTTCTAAATGTAAATTATACCAGAAGGTACTGAGGACATAGCTTAGAGCCCCATGCACCAAATATCACACATCAAATGGAGAACAAGCCCATCATTAGGGAAGAGCACCCCCCAAGCTGTCCTAGTGACCCCTGACACAAAACTGAGCAACCTCATCATAGTGTAATTTGCCATTTCTTTTTGGTTCTACATTATGAAAGATTACCATGTTATCACCCAGCAACAGCTTTATTTGGGTTTAGAAGGAACTAATGAGTAAACATGCAAAGCCTCTGACTGCCCAGACCTGCTGCCCCATGCAAGGATTTCCCATGAGGAGCTGTTATTTGCAGCTCTTCATGGTCAGCACAGATGGGCACAGAGAGTTGAAGGTGCCTTAGATGGGCATCCCAGGATGTCCTGTGCATCCTCCAGGATGGGTGGGTGCCTTGCTCTGCAGTGCTCCAGATCTAGCACTGCTTAAACAAACCGGGCTGAAAAATGAACCTCCTCTTTAGCACACAGGCTCAGGGAAACAAGACAGCTTAGGGACAGGTCTGTGCGTGCCCAAGTGCTGCCTTGGCACAAGCCACCAGATGCATTTTCTCTTGGAGGATATTTCTCACTTCATAAAGAAAGTCCTTGGGGTGGGGACTGGCTTCTGGTTTGTGAGCTGAACTCACAGAGTGAGCTGTCAACATTGAATAAATACCTAGGAATAACAAGTTAGAGCTGGGAAACTGCTCTTCTGCTGAACAAAGCCTTCAGTTGATCTGCAAACCAAGAGCACGGAGAAGAGCACAACTGCCTGCTCCCCATCCCCTGGGCTCTATTTCCATGGGACAGGCACCACGCAGTGGTGGGATGCAAAGTCCCAGCCTCCCTGATGGGACTCTCCAAAGTAGAACACACAATAAGCCACCAGGCAACTTTTCCAGGACACAGCCTCTCCATAAGTGTCTGCACTGAGCCCATCAAAGCCAAGATATAAAAGAAAATCTCCTAAATCAGCCTGGATGTGGTGAGGAGGAAGGTTGAGGGTGCAAGGTTGGTACTCATCACAGTGCGGAGGAGACGCTCAGAATCTGCTAGCTCTGACACAAGATGTATCATTTCAGGATGGGTTTTAGTTGTGTTTCAGTTGTGCCAAGAACATAAATCAGCCTTTAAATTATATCTGAGGTGCTAAAGCTTCCACTCTACCTCACTCATAGCGAACTGAAAGGTGCTGACAGGTACATACACCACTGAGAAACTGGAGCAACCAAGTAATGCTCATATTAGCAAAACCTATTTTGCCAAAATCCTTTCCTTAAAACAGACACTGACATTATAGACTTAAATTTCTCAGCATCTAGAAATGAGATGCATCCTTAATGTTGACACAAGTAGCAGAGGTGACTGCCAAAAGACTACAACACATGGCCACCCACTGCTTTGGCTACTGACAAGCTGAAGAGCAGGAGGTTCAGAAGTAATGCCTTCATCCTTTCTGCTTTCTATGTGAAAAGGCACCAAAAAAAGGAAGTAAATCAGAAAATATCTGAAGCACAGTAAAAGCACTACCAGGAGAATATGCAGCCTGCCTGCAAGCTCATTATCCTATTCAAACCAGTCAAGAACATCAGGAGCAAGTGACATTGCACATAAAGTCTGCTGCAGGAAATGGAAGTAAAGCAATGGAGCAGGTTGGTCCCTCTGGGGACAGTGTTTCAGGGTTTTGGGAGCCAAAGCAGCAGCAAATGGAAGGAATGTGTTATCTCCCTGTCCAACCTAATCTGACTCTTGCTTTCTACACGTTCTCACCACAACGGGGCATGGCCATATGTGACAGCTTCTCCTCCCTTGTTGCTCTGCTGTAGCTCTTTGCAGAGAAGAGCTTTTGAAGTTATTTATGGCCCAACAGGATGTCACTTTGAAACAAAACCTGGTTTCATTACAACTGCCTATCTGTGAGGATATGGTGTCTATGCACACAACACAAAGTATTGCAGAAGAGATGGGAAAAAAGACAGGGCAAAATCATTTCCTCTGCTTCCTCTAGTGTTAGGTCCACATAATTATTGACCCTGCGTGAACTGGAGCAGACACGAACCATCTCCAGTACAAGCATGATAAGCTGCAGCACAGCTTATCCACAAACTGATAAAAAATGAGCCTCTGTGATAACAAGTATTTTTTCCAGAAGAGAAAACTACCTAATTATGAAGCCAACTCCTTATCTGAAATCCTGTTCACTGCTTGCATCTTAAAATCCTTCTGAATCTATTCAGAAAGTGGCAATAATCACTTCTGATCTACAGACATAATACAAAGATGAATGCTAATTCACTTTATAATTACCCTATTTTCTGTCTATATAATGTCTGGAACTCTTTGAAGGCTATTGGCCATATACTCAGTTTTCAGTTCCTGTAAGCTTGAAATGCTGTAGCAGATATTACTGCTAATGTGCTTCCCTGAGTAGCTTCACTGCTTCTGCTTGGATTAAGAAGCCAGCAGTCAAATAACTCCTGCCTGGGGCTATAAATAAAACCATACAATTCATGTAGAATCAAATAAATTCATATTAATGAATCAGTGACTAATGTTGGTCTTAAAAAAATACAACCAGTCACTGTGTAGATTGTTCAAAAACAGAAAGCGTATTTTTAGTCATATTCTAATCTTAGGGTATTCCTTAATGAGTAAAGATGTTGTTATCATAACCTTTTAAAGTGCTGCTTCAGTTAATGGCACTTTGCTTCCCAGAACTACTGGTTTAATCAGCTACATAAATGCAATCCTTCAAATTTTGCTTTAGTAAATAATGAAAGCTGACTCTGAACATCATAATTTGATGTTAAAAATACCTACATTTTAGATTGTGGGCATGAAAGGATATTTTCTGATTACAGATGAAAGGGAGTTTCTTTCTAAAATACAGTTTCAACCAAACATGCAATGGAAAAAAACCTTTCCTCTAAATCATATTTTCTGTTCATAAACTGGGAGAAGCTCTCTCCACGTTTCAATTTTCCACTTGGAAAATACAAGGTAGCATTTTAGTTTGGGGCAGGCATGCACAAAGCAGAATAGTTTATCTCTGTTTGGTTTGATAACACAGGTTTTTTTCAGATGAACTCATCAAGAGTGTTTAAATTTGCTTTGCCAGTGACCCCAGGAGTTGCTGCTTGGATGCTTTGGCACCTTCTCTTCTTTATGAGCTCCATGTCCCAGCTGAGCTCTCCTGGAACATGTACTGTGCCGTCCCACCAAGCTGGTGCAATGGCGTGCATCAGAAATGCCACCACCAAGAGCTGCTGCAGAAACCACTGATCAGTCTTCTCCAATATTATCCTTAAATTTGGTTTTATATATATATATATACATATCAGATTTTTTTATACTGAAGTTTCCCAGAAAAAAAAAAAAACAAACAAACACATTTTCTTGCATAATATTTCTCTTAATGTCTATTAGCTAGAAACTAGATTTTGAACATGGTCTAAGCCTAATACAATGCTGGCTGTGTATCACACCCTTATGTTCAGAAACTTGCTACTGAAATCTGAAATGCCTTTCAAAGAGATACCAACTACTTTGATTGAGAAAGTTCACTAAATCATTGAACCCCAGCCTGGTTTGTGTTGGAAGGGACCTTAAAGCTCCTCCAGCTCCAACCCCTGCCACGGGCAGGGACACCTTCCACTAGAGCAGCTTGCTCCAAGCCCCTGTGTCCAACCTGCCCTTGAACACTGCCAGGGATGGGGCAGCCACAGCTTCTCTGGGCACCCTGTGCCAGCGCCTCAGCACCCTCACAGGGAAGAACTTCTTAGTTATATCCAACCTAAATCTACCCTCTTTCATCTTAGAGCCATGTAACATTCATCAAAATGCAATATTTTGATATTTTCTTTAGTATTATCATCCTCAGATTGAATTTCCACTCCCTCTACCTGCTCTTTTAGGCAATTTGGAGAACTGCAGATGCAGGACATGCGGACCACAGGTCTCATCAGGAGAAAGAAGCTGAGATGCCAGAGTGAGACACAGTTGAGCACTGCTGAAGGTCCTTCAGGAGCCGCTGAGAGCATGTCACTCATGATGCACTGCAAGCCCTTTGGCTGGAGTCTTTGGCCAACGCCGAGCCAGAAGGTTTCCAAGGTGTGTATCATAACACAGCTCAAGAAAGACCTAGCACTTTGCTACCACTCCCATGAGGTGTCCATGGCCACCACCTCCAAAGAGCAGCAGAAATCATTGTATGCCACTGCTTAGAGTTTGAAGACAGCTGAGCCACTTGTTTTCATACGGCTCTGAAGCAATGTGAAGCTAGCCAAGCCAAAGCTTCCTGGTGTTATGTTATTGTAATGGAAATTTTACTGCTTTCAGCTTCAATTTTTTCATAACAGAGTAATTTCACTCAACCATAACTCACCATCCTGCGTGCTGTTCTCTATGCCTCTAATAAGAAAAAATTCCTAATTGTTTTCCATAAAATAGGACATCACATACTAACCCCAGATGGTTTTATGCACATTCTTATCTTGAGAAAATGCCAGAAATTGTCTAATCTAACTCAAGCTACACTGCTATCATTAGTCATAAGATCGCTTTTCAGACCTTACAACTTCCTTGATATTGCAGCTATGAATTGTGATCAAATAATTGCATCCTCAGCAGTAAATAACAGGCTCTTTAACAGAAAGAGGTACAACAAAAATATGGAAGTTAAAAGCCACATCACTATGGCCCAATTTAATGAAAAGCACACCAAGGTTAAATACGTGAAACCAGATATTCTCCTAAAATCCAGCTAAATTACATTTACTTTGTGTTTTGCCTCTGAAGTGTTCAATCCATGCTCTCCAGAAGACATTCTGACAAATCACAGAATCATATTGTAGAATGGTTTGTGTTGGAAGGGCCCCTAAAGCTCCTCCAGCTCCAACCCCTGCCACGGGCAGGGACACCTTCCACCAGAGCAGCTTGCTCCAAGCCCCTGTGTCCAACCTGCCCTTGAACACTGCCAGGGATGGGGCAGCCACAGCTTCTCTGGGCACCCTGTGCCAGCGCCTCAGCACCCTCACACGGTGCCTAAGAGCTCATCTCAGTCTCCCCTGTTTCAGTTTAAAGCCATTCCCCTTGTCCTATCACTGCAGTCCCTGATTAAGAGTCCCTCTCCAGCATCCCTGTAGCCCCTTTCAGATACTGGAATCTGCTCTGAGGTCTCTTTTGCAGGCTGAACAGCCCCAACTTTCTCAGCCCATGAAATAAGCTGCAACGGCCCAGACTAGACTCTGTAGGGACCACAAGCATTCTGTAATGATCCCACCGTGAACTCCAGACTCTTATGAAAACCCAGGACTAAACACATCAGGGAATGAAGTCACAACCCCCTTTTGTGCATGATGAGGATGGAAATGAAGCAGATAGGCCCAGACAGTGAATATACAGAAGCAACCGATAGAGATCAAGAACAGTTTGGGTTCTTGGATGGTGAATGACACATTCATTCTGGTAGAAGATATTGAAGCTTTCTCATTTCCCTCTGTACGCTATCAGGTCATCTACAGCTGGGTGGATGCAGCAGACACGTGCTGTGATGGTCTGGGTGGGAAAGAAAGTGCTGCTCAAAGAAAACCAAGTTTTGTTCTGGCAAAAAAAGATAATTTGTGGCCAATGCTGGTATTGAGCACTTATGGAAATAAAAATCCTCAGGTTGTGAAACACTGGGGTTTGCTTTATTTATCAATCTAGAAAATGCCTTAAGAATATGTCTAGTTTCATGTCCAAGCAATGACTGACACCTCTGGACCCCATTAGAAATAATAACCAGTAGCAGTGCAAAGAAAACCTCAAGTTACTGCACCACTTTGATTTCATCAGCAATTGCAATATAAGGATTTATATGAAAATTCAACATCCCAGAACTCTTAAATTCCTACTACTGGCAAAATACAACATAATTATTCACTTAGCTGTGTGTCATCCCCTATGTACATATACATTAGTCACCAATTGCAGTATGTATCTTAGATAAATGCTGATCTTCTTGAAGTAATAGAGCAGATCTGTATTTAACTACCTCTCCTCAGTGAATTAAACATGTATTTTGCACTGCTTGCACTGCTTGTATCACAGATCTTATAGCTTGAAAGGCTGGAATTAGCACAAGAAAATTGCTTCTCCTTGATTATTTAAAGAAACTAGCTCTGATGTTTTGTCTTTGGTTTCTTACCCATGTACAATTATTAATATTTTTAATAAGCAAATGATAGGGGAATAAAACCCAACGCTTTATATCTCAAAACATTTCTGAGTGAGCTTTGTTCTTTCAAAACAAATGACCATGGCTTTGCAGATCCTTTTCTTAATGATATTCAGGGCCCAAAGTATTTTCTGCTGTTTGAGCAACCCAAGGGAGAAAAAGGAATAGGGATATTTTTGCACCTTTTACAAGCTCTTTTCGATCAGCAAAACTGTTCAACTTCCATCTGTGCCCAAAAATCACACCATTTATCTATTCAGTGTAATTACAGCAATAGCACTCCCAGTGGGTAGAAACAAAGTGGTATAAAGGCATCCTGAACCTATGCTAATATTCACCCAGGGAATGGGAGTCCAGAGCACCTGCATGGCCCTAAGAGGAGTTGTTCCAGTTTAGCTATTTGGATAGAAGATAAACCCCCACATTTCTAACCCTTACATTTATACTGAGTAAACAAGAACTTCAGATGTCTTTACTCTGCAGGGAGCTTCTACTGCTGCTCTGTGATGGCTGGTACTTTTATACATTGTACATTGTAATGGGGTACAGTGATTTATTTAATCAAAACAGGAGGTATTGCTGGAGAAACGCTCTTTAGATACCCACAGTGAAGAGAATGCACGCTCAGCTCATCTGTCAAAACCAGCTCTGGTTTGCATAGGAAATTACAAATTACTGCCCAGACGGTGCATAGAAATGTTAAAGAGGAGAAGAATCCTCAGTTACAGCTTTTTGCAGTAAAAATTAATTCTGTTCAGAGACCAGATGTGAGTCATATCAGCAAAAAAAAGCCTCTATTATACTGTATTGCTGGTGGGGAGTTAGCAACAGACCTCAATGGCAAATGCCTCCAAATGCAGGCAAATGCCTCCAAATGCAGGCAAATCCTCCTTCCAAGGGGATTTTAGTAGCTGTGGTTTGATTTCACCTTCTTAAAAGGCAGCTCTGCCTATGGAAGTTTGGAAAAGGAACCAGATTCTTCATTCTTACAAGGCTTCATTTCTTATTGGGCAGACATTGCCTCCGACCAATTTAGTGCAACTTCCACTGGAGTGTTGGAGATGATGCAGCTCAGCACCTCTCCCCCATCACCACCTTTAACCATCACCTTCCTCCTGCCAGGGGTAAGGCAGGATAAGAGGGAACCAAAGAGCAATAGACCTCTCTCTGCACCTTTCTGCCTGTCAAGACACCATTGCAGCCAATAAATGCACTGCAAGAAGTGAGCCAAAAGCTGCCTTGGTCTAGTTTATTCCCCTAAATTTTCACTGTCCCAGCCCTGTGACATCTCAGACCTTAGCACATACAAGTCACACCTACTTTTGTTAGTTGAAAAAGTTCAGTCTTGGTCACAAGAAGCAAAGCTCACACATCATATCAACGTATTTTTAATACAATCATGTCTAAGAACCACCAGTAGATAAGGACCCTCAAAACACCCTGGGAAAAAGGAAGATGTCAGGAAGCTGGTGGAAAACATCTTTTGCTTCACTGTGCCTTTGGTAGCTGCTATGGTGCACGTAAGACAAACCCACACATGTTTGAATTGCACCTACTTGTCCCTTCAAAAGCATTAAAGAAGAAAGATAACATCAAACGGTAAAGGTATAACCCAAAGCCAAGACACTGAGATGGGTTGATGAGAAGCTGATGATGATTTCTGTTGTATTAGTCAGCAGGAGCAATGATATTTTCTACAAACCTGCATTGGTGTCAAAGCACACCCACGATTCACAGCAAAGCCAGCAAGATTTGTTTGTTAGGAAGGGGATAGAGTGAATGGAAGGTCTATCACCGTGTTCGCTCAACCACAGGTACATAGGAGTTTACTGAGTGCCTCATTTTTACCATATCTGTAGCTTTAAGCTCCAGCTCAAGGTCAGAGAGCACAGGCATACTCAGCCCTCTTATAAGTTTCCCAAAGATGCTTATGGAGAGTTTTCCAATTTGGTCTCACTTGGGTCCCATTTCCAGAAGTTTCTTTTATAATCCTTCTCAAGCTTTCATTTGAAGAGCACACTCATAGCTGGCCCACATTCTCCTATTGAACCATAAGTGCAAACACTGGTGGAACATCAAAGCCATCAGCCCAGTACATAATAAACACAGAGGACAAAAATACAAGTGAGAACAAGATGAACCACCAAATGAGGGCAGACAGGAGAAGAGGGAAAATAGTTAAGGAATAAACAAAGGAAAACAATTAAGGGGATGGGATTAAAATGAAGGAAGGGAGGAAAAAATCACAGTCAATGTTCAAAACACTACAGAGTTGCTCACGATCAAATCACAAGCATTACTTGGCAATGTCGTACACCTTCCAGTCCTTCCACTGTATGTTGGTCTGGAGGCTTTCCACAATGATGGGAATGATTTTGGGGAAAAACAAGGAAGGGAAGTGAAGGTATCAGGAGAAGGGGAAAGAGGGAGGTTTATAAATATGGAGATAAAAATCCATGTACTGAATATTGTAACAGAGAGCAACTCACGGTGAATTTACGCTGGAGACTGACGAGCTGCGAGATACAGTACCTCGAGTTTGCTTTACAAAACTGCACATGCAAAAACAAAACAAACAAAGAAAACAAAAAGTGAGAAAACAAAAGGAAAAAAGAAATCAAAATAAAGAAGAGCAGAGGAACCATAAAAGACATCGGGAGGAGACTCATACAGGCTGTGTCCTATCGAATGCAGACTGCAGCGTGCATCTTGGTAGGAAACCAGGCAAGCTTCAGAAAGTGTGGAAGCCACAGACACACCACCTTCCAGTTAACAGGGAAATAACCAAAGAATCAAAAACAGAACTAAAAGGGGGAAAAAAATTAAAAGGTGAACCAAAAGCCACACAATGATATTAGGACTTTATGCCTCCATGTGCTATACTCACACAATCCAAGTCCTCCGTAGAAGTCATCTTTAGGACCTCAGCGTAGAGGTCCTTGTAGAAACAGGTGGTGGTTGCTATTACAGCTGTGCTGCAAATCATTATCTCCAAGTGGGAGCAGGATGCTAATTCCCACTCTGGCTCTGTGACATGAGGAAGAAGCCTTAGCACAGAGAAAAGCATGGGCTGGAGGGAGGAACCTGGGGCACGTCCAGAGAGCCCAAATCCACCTGAGCCCCAGCAGCTGCTTCTCCTCTGTCTCTACCTGGGATTTGCTCTTCAGAGGCACCTACCTCTCTCCTCTAACAGGCATGGGGACATGCCTGAGCTCAGACTGTCCAAATGCAGCTCACTGTGCCGACCCCATAGGTCTGCTGGGCCTGACACATAAAATCATGGAATGGTTGAAAGGAGCCTGTTTCAGTTCGCAAGAAATTCTGTAGATTCTCCTCCATCGAGTGTTTGTATAAACACCCTTGTATGTGTGTGTGGGGGGGTTCTAAATATGGAAATCACTGGATTGCACTGGAAGAGTTTATTCTTCCTTTGGCAGGGAATCTACTGAAAAACAGGATTTGAAATATCTTGATAGATCTTGGCTTGAGGTGCTAATTTTTGCATTGTTATAAGAAATATTCTTTATAAATCTACATCATCCAGAGAACCCTCCCCAAGGCTGGAAATAGAACCCCTTCACCTCCTGAATTGCCTTTTCCCTCGCAACATTTTTTCTCCTGCTTCCATGAGGGTTTTAATCTGTTCACAACAAATACTAGCAAACCAGAAGGTTCATCTAAAATCTAATGTTTTTTGGATATAAGTAGGTTTAAATATGCATTTACTTCAATTCCATGAATTATTCTGAAGAGAAATGTTGGCCCAGATAAAGGCTATAATACAACAATCCAAAAGTCAAGAAGCCTGGAATGAATATAAGAGAAATTATGAAAGGCATCATAAAAGTTTTGCTTGGAGCAAATAATCTGATGAACAGTCAGGTATTTTGTCTAAACTTTACTATTTCTACATTTGTGCAGTGCCAAATGAAATGGGAGCAGGACTCAAAGTGGAGTTGGCATGCCCTGCTTGTTTGCCAAGAAAATTGTTGTCTCCAGGTTGCTCCAGCTGGGGACCCCTTTACTCTCTGGCTGGATGCTGAACCCCCAGGTTATCAGCTAAACCCTGCAGAGAACAAACCCTTGACTGCATGAGTGTGTCAAGAGTAAGTAAGTAATTACTTGGGCAAAACAGGTGTAAAACTCATGATGGAGGAGAATGTACTCGACCTCCCTAATTTACCTGCAAGTCAGCACCAACACTGTGCAATACCTGTGGAAATTTGGCTTAGAATTGCTGAAGGCAGGATCTCAGCATCGCTTGGTAGGAGGCTTGAATGAACCTGTGTATCTATCCCTGCCTCACTTGGTGCAGTGCAGGATGAAGACCATGCCTGGATCTTGCCAAGTATCCTTGTAACCTGGCCAGCCTACATTATGCAAGTCCTGCAGCTCTCCAGGTTCACTCCTCTGCTCCCACTGCTGGAGTCTGCTCTTTTGAAACCGTAAATTTGACTGTATTTCTGCTGGAACTGCAGGGTGTAAAGCCACGAAGCACAGACAGCCTCCTTTTCCAATCAAAATGACACAAGTACTTGAGCTTTGCCCAGTGCTACTCACCATCCATGAGGGACAGAGTACAAGAGTGTCTTTAGGCGTAGCTGAGTCATTGTTACACTGACAGCAAGGGCAAAAAGGCAAACTAACAGAAGGAATCACAGTACCTCACACATCAACACACTTCAGGGGGGGAAAGGAAGGGAAGAAATCACAAGCCAGCAAGAGAAAAAGAACGCTTCTCCTAGTCTACACATCACCCAGCACACGATGTTTTATGGGTTGGGTGTTCAGGCACACTTCTTGCTGGGTCCTGTTGGCTACCGACAACCCGACAGGGATTTGGAAACAGACAGCAATATTCCCAAGACAGAAGGAAAATATGGAACCTCTGAGATGGAAAATGTCCTGGAAAAACAGAGCAGCTCCCCCCACCCACCCCTTTATCCCCAGACCTGTACAAAAGGGACAGACAACTCTGAGAGGTCACTATGAAATGATGTGCCACCTTAGTTGTTCTTGGCACTTTGCTGGTGAATAGTCAACTTGCTCACATTAACAGGCAGTATCTACCTGTGGGTGTGCAACTAAAATGTAAACTGCTTTGAACAACCACGGGAGGGTCCAGCAGAAACCAGTCAGAGCCTGGAGAGAGGGAAAGGTCTTCAGAGGCTGGAAGGTTTTCCTGGGAAGCGCGGGTAACTTTGGAAAACAATAGTGGGCAACCCTATAGAATGCGTTTAAGTCTAGTGCCCACAGTGCACAAACTGTCTCTGCCACTGTCAACAAAGCTTCTTCCACTACATCTGGGAAGTTCTCCTTCCAACCAGAACTCACATCCGACACCCATACTTAAATATTTCCCTTGGGTCTGGCTATGACTGTAACCCATTACCACATGGAACTAAAAAGAAACAAACCAGTTTCACTCAGCATGACTTCAGGAAAATGACCTACAAATGGTTCCTACAAGTTTAGCAGTTGCTAGCTGTTGTGATTGTTGTTTTAAGGCTTTTCCCAAGAAAATCTGAAGAGGGCACTGGAAAATACATAGGCTCTGGGTGCCACGTGAGCTGCAGCCAGTGTCCTCTCCAGCTGGCCTGTTGGCCCATGCTGGGCTGGGTGTGTTTATTGCAGCCCCTTTTGTACGTGCCATTGGTGCATCTCTGGCTGGAACAGAAAGGTGGATAGGGAACACCAACATGGGGAGTTCAGGCTTTGGGTTAGGCAAATACAGAAAGACCATGCTAATATTGGCGCCTTTGTGTGACCATGAAAATGAGCCCAATGGGTCTCCCTTCCACCAGCACCTTTTCACTGGCATTGCAAAGTGGTTTGCACATCCACTGCCTGTGTAACTGGCCCCCTTTTCCCCCCTCCTCCATTCTGGCCACCAAGGAAGCTGCACCAATGGCTTGCTGTAAGGACCCATCCATCTGCAGTCATTGAGTTCAGGAGGCTGAAGAGGTTTAAATGCTGTATGGAACAGAGGGTTTTGAAGACAATGCTGGGCAAACTGAACAAACCCAGAAACTCACCTCCAGAAACAACAAAGCAAGGAAAATGCTAAACAGAAAACAAAATAAATCACAAAAATAAGAATGAAACAATGGGTTCAAAGTAAAATGCAAGAACACATGTTAAACAGCTACTCTGGTTTAAACCAAACATTACAACAAGGACAGAAACAACCTCCCAGCCTAGGTTTTAATCCTGAAAAAACACAAAACAAAAAGGCTCAAGGATAGAGTTCACCAGGTGGAAAAACAAACTCCACTCAGACAAATTTGTTCACGTTGAGTCCCTTTGGTGGAGCAGAAGACAAACCAGAGAAATCCTGGGAGATTGATGAAGTGAGAGCTACAAACCAAGTGCAGGTAGAACATTGTAATAAAGCACTTGGACTCAGTTGCAAGATAGATGATATCTCAATGCCACTGTAATAATGAGTATATTATTAAAACAGATCCCCAGGACACCATAGAGCTTCACCATCTATCAATCACAAGACAATTTGTGGCTCACATAGCAGCCTATTGCAGGTGAAGACTCCTCTTCAGACCCTCTAAGCAGGCTGAAATGCTAAATAAGCAACCGGTTTCTTATGCCTAGGAAATGACATTTTGCAACTAATGCAATAACTTGAACATTTCCTGAAGGTCAGTTATGAAGAGAGCCTTGAATGGCAAAGGAGAGCAGAACTGGTGGAGATGAACTGCAGGCACAGGAGCATACAAACCATGGGTGCAATGCCAGGAAAAACGCCAGAGGTAGAGGAGCAGATACAACACTACAGAGTATGGAATGGCTTGGAAGGAGGCTTAAGGGAAGATACAGACTCTCAGTCCTTGATGTAGGACTGACAAGGGAAAGAAGCAAAACAGCAAGCACAGCACCTCATTGGTGAGAAGGCAGAATGACCGATATGACTTTCCACCAGACTCAGCCCCAGGACGGCTTTATCACCTTTATGGGAGGAGGACAAGAACACCAGGAACACGAACATCATGACTAAGGGAATGCAAGTCATGGTGCCCTCTGCTAACACCCGAGAGACCTGTTTTGATTGATGCAGGTAGAGAAAATATTGATGTTTTCAGAACATCAATCCATGCTGTTGATGCCTTGTTGTTACAGAAATTCATTTTCATATGTTATGAAAATAAAATCAAGTTATAAAACTAAAAAATGATTCCTTAGGAGAAAATAAAAATATAAACTGGAAGAGGAGACCCATCTTTGCAGCAGGTCTTTGGTAGCTCAGTCCCAGATTTCACAGCCCCTCCTTACCACTCACTGTGGGGTGCCCAACTTCTACATAGGTTTGCTTTTTTGTGATGGTATTTCCATATACCAAATATCCTGTTCCCAAGTGTGCCCAGCACTTGGATTCATTCTTGGCATGTCCAGCTCTGAATTGCATCAGAGATTTGACCTAACAAGTCTTGCCATCAACATGGCATTTACTCCATCTTCAGGACCTCTGTGCAGCTGAAGAGCATAAGAAATGAAGTAGCAGGGTACATTTGCCTGTCAACCATGGGTCCCATCATCAGCCCTACCATTCTGGATCTAAGGGATAGGTACTGCAAGACTGAAGGCTCTAGCTGCTAAGACCCTTTGGAGTTTGCTGTGGGTGCATTAATGTATTAAGCAAATTGCTTTGGCATGCATTTGTTAAATATCTTTTGGATCATGAGCCAGCAATCCATCCATACACCTATTTCTGCCTCACAAAACACCTGACTTCTCTCTTGCCCTCTCCTCTATGTCATCATCCATTTGGTCATCAACGGATTGACCTTAACACATTTGTTTTTCAGAACAGAGCCCTGCAAGCTTTGGGGGCGGACTGGGAAGCACTTCATTGGCACTGAGGCAGAGAAAAGGAGAAGTCACACAGTGACTGTTAGGTGATGTTTCCCATAGAGCATGCACGATGCTGCCATGGTTAGTAGATGTGAAAGCAACCAACTGCACCTTCAGATGTGCTCACTTGTAAAGCCTCATTACCTGCCTGTACAGATGCGGCAGGTGGGGGTCTGGGAAGATACAATGTGAGGAAAATAAGCAAAAATCCATGATTTTGTACTCACTTTCAATTGTGGTCACAAACCTGGCCCTGTGGTATTGAAAGCCAGGTGAAAGTCTGCTGAAAAATCATGGAATAAGGTTATTCTAAAGCTAACAATGTGGTGCAAAATCTTAGCTCCCTTTTCTGCTTTATGAGAACTCTTCACATGCGTTTGATTAATACAGGAAGAAAATAAGCATCATCATCTTGCATTTTAAAATATAACACTACCAGGAAATTCATCAAAGAACAAGAGCAAATATCCTCATTTGACTTCTTTTCAAGACTAGACAGGAAATCATTGTAAGAAAAAGATCATATTTAAACCCAACAAAGAGACACAGAATAAATAGAAGCTGATTAAAGCAGTAATGGCAAAATAAAATGCTAAGAGGAATAAAATAGCCAAATGAATAATATCCTTATCCTTCACATACAATGAACTGGCTTCATTTGGCCTATTGTCTTTGAGTTAAAGTCCCGGTAACAAGGGTCTCAAGAGATTTACCCTGATGGAAAAAACAGGGATCTTGCTGCATTTCAGATGCTTTGCAATAAAATTGAACACAAAATTTCTTTTCCTATGCTTGAGCTTCCCCAGCCTTTGGAGGTCTCCCCTGCAAAAGGGATCTGGGAAACTTCATAAGCTTTCAGTAAAATCTGAGGCACAACCTGGTTTGTTTTTGATGCTGGTTGTCCTGATGCTAAAATTCCAGAAGAATTAAATGAGCTCTTAAGAAGAACATAGCTCTTGGTAAATCCATGCAAGGTAGGCACGTATCAAACTCCAGCCCGTAATCCCACACAGGCAGAACTCTGCACTGACCTCAGCAACATCTGGGACAAGTATTTCCACCAACATAGAATTTTTTTCACATCAGTTTAGATCCATATATATGAAAAAGTGGTCCCCAAGTCAATATTTTTTTTAAGGATTCTGGTATCACAGAGTCCGTGCTCATGTCCACATCCATGCAGAAAAGCCTGACTCTGAAAATGCAAATTGATGTTTCTCGCTACAAACTACTGACTGTTCACATAAGTGATTTTATTCAACCCAGCTCTCTTTCAAACAGCAAAAAGAGCATTCAAGCGTATTTTTCAGTCTGATATTTAGGAGGATGCCTTAACACTTAAATTTTCAAAGCAGAAATTATTGAAAAATAGTTATTATGTGCCATTGAAAAATAGTTATTATGTGTAACATCCCTCCTGTAATTGCAAATCCAAAGTGAACGGATTTGTTAACACTTCACCTGGTGAAATCTATCCTAGGACAGCTTAAAAAAAATCATCTAAAAACCAAGCTATTTATAGTAGGGCAAAAGATGACGCATTACAAAGAAAACCAGACTTAAATACTGAATTAAATACATGGTTAAACAATCAGTTCTGAAGTATTCAGTCCACATAAAGCCCTGTCAGTAACAGATATAAAAGGGCTCACAGAAGACTATGGGATGCTCATGCTGAACAGACACATACTGACACTGAAATACAGAAACCAAACAATATAAAGTTCCCAAGTATCAAAGTCATGCTTACGCAGCTATGGAGATGTTGGCTGCAGACATGGGGCTGACTTCTGCCACCTCCTTGGCCTTTTGCAGGGCGAGCTTTTGATTGGTGGCTTCCTCCATCTCCTCCTCATCCTGGTGCAGAAAACCAAGAGAAATCAGAGCGTGCATCACGCAAGGACAGTGACCAGAGCTCTCCAAGGCACGAGTCATACGTGAACATCACCACTCTGCTGTGAGAACAGTGGAAACTCATTAATATGTCATAATTCCGTAACTTGTAGGGACGCCTGGGCAGGGTCTTGGTGCCAGCCACAGCTGGCTGAGATGAGAAATGCAAGGTTTGGTCAAGTGCTCAATGCATTTTTACCAAGGTTACATCTTCCTTTCAAAGCTTACCTCTCTTGGGTCTCCTCTTAGCACTGGGGAAGGAGACTGGCAGAGCACGGAGAGACCTAACCACAAGTGTGACATTTCTGGGGTGAGGTGAGCCCCATCACTCTAAAGCCTAAGTCCCCATCACTCTTAAGCCTAAGTCCTATTGAAATGCATGAGACAGACTCCTAAATCCTTTATGACTTCTTCCCAGCATGACTTTTCTGAAACAGTAAGTGTAATAAACAGCAGACTTGACTGGTCCTGCTCACACCAGCTTTACTCCAATAGTTCCAATTATTTCAGTTGAATCACTGAAGACTTACAGGGTGACAACAGAAAGGAGGAACCGTATTCAAGCATAGTCTGTAGACTCAAGCACTATAACCATCAGAAAGACGGTTATAATCATGTTTTCTGCATATATCCCAGGTCATGTGGATTTTTAACCTCTGTTGGCACAGCAAGTTCCCTCAGAATGTAACTGTGATTTATTTCCTCCTACCCATTGTAATGGGAAGAGAAACACTGTTCAAATTCAGAATAAAGGGTCTCAGGCAATGAGATGAGGGCAAAAAGCAAAGAAAGAACCTGGTTCATCTTCAGTGGTGGCCTAGGCTAAACTTCCCTTACGCTTTCAAGGCAGTGCAATCAGTAAAATCATGGCAGGATAAACACAGACCCTCTGATGGCAATAGCAGCATCACACATACTCAGGGAATAACCACATGTCACAACGAGAGCAACGACAGGCTCTGCTGTCAAGTTTTATGAAATGCCATAGATCTACTTCTGCTCTTCAGTGGTAATGTTGTGAAAGAGTTATGCTTAAAATAATGAGAGCAGACAGCAAGGCATCTAGCTCTGAAACGGGAAATCATCCAGATTTATCTATCCTGAATACCATATGCATAAACAATTCTACCCGATGTAAAGAGCAGGAAAGGTCTTGATTCTGTGTAAGCACTGCTCAGCAGTAACTGAAACATCCTTGCGTGATCAACACTGCAGCAAAAAATCTAAAACAACACCCCACACCAGCTTCTGTAAAGAAAATTGACTCTACCCAAGCCAAAGCCAGCACAAAGGGTAGCTGCAGAACATCAAGCTTTTGAGGAAGAAGACCTGCAATAAGAAGGCTTTTCTGATTTTCTTTTCATTCCACAGGTATGTTCAAGTTGTTTCGTCTCTTGAGGACCCTCTAGCAGTGTTAAAATCACATACATTCAAAGGCTTTTGATTTTTCTTTCTCTGAACCTAAAGCACCAGGTGCAGTTTTATCCATCTCTTTAGAATCTGTAGCTTCTACTCCATTCATCCTGGTTCATCAATAATTCTGCTGGATTCCTTGTCTTGAAGTAAAAGCAGAAAATATCTGCTCTCATTACAAATGTAGCCATCCCTAACTCAGAACAAGCCCACTCTTTAGCAGATGACTGCTTAATAACATTTCTGTAGCTCCTTTCATCCAGAGATTGCAGATCGCTACAAAAGTTAATTAACTTTTTGCCTAATACTTACACTGCCAGGTCCCACTGGGGCACAAGCTCATCTTCTTCTACTTGAAACATACAGGGGTGTGATGGTGTATGACTGAAGCCAGCTCTGAGCTGTGATGGCAACACCCATCCATCCATCCATCCATCCATCCATCCATCCATCCATCCATCCATCCATCCATCCCAGCAACAGCCAGCTGTCACCGTCATCATACAGGGGCAAGTGCATACAAAGACCCTACCTATAAGGACATCTCTGTTTGATGTTTGTTTTCTGTTTTCTAGAGCTCTAAATCCCCATTTCAATCACAGCGTATCGCATGGTAAAACCCTCCTTCAGGGCTACCCATAATGATGCACATAGTTAATACTGACCGGTCGTTATCAAGTTCACCCAATGAAAGACACCTCTCCATTGGGGAGAAGGAGGAGGGCTCTTCACACCTGAAGACTCCTGGGTTTGTGCTCACTTCAGTCAGTCCATTATTTCTGGGGATTTCTCAACTTTGTAATATATTTCTATGTAAAATTCACACATCATCCCCACCCCTCATTGCATGGGTTTCTGCTGCTGCCCCAGGGACTGCTGGCAGTGCTCTTAGTACTCTAGGATATTGAGGAAAATAAAGGGTCACTTATGGTGACTTCACATGCCAGTGTAAGGAGGATGGAGAACTGCTGTGTGTCACTGGAGATGATCTGGGAATGTCAGCAGAAAGGATTTTCAAAGCAAACTCTGCGGTGCATTTTTGATTCTACTATGAGTAAGTGAGCAGGAAGAAAACACTGCCAATATATGGAAATAACTACAGGGTACATAGGCATATATATATACCCTGGCATATATATCTTATATGTATAGGCATATATATATGCCTATAAATACCTATGTATCACTTAATTTCTAGTGATCTCTCAGAACTGTCCTGGATCTACCTGGGCTGCCTACATATGGAGATGTGTATATATATATGCCTATATGTATAGGCATATATATAGGCCTGTACATACCCATATATAGAGGCCTATATATATACACATATACCTAATAACTATATATATATATATATAGAACTACATATATATAACATAATAACTATATATATATAGGCTTATATATACAGGCATATATATACAGACATATATATATTTATGTATCTCCATATATAGGCAGCCCAGACAGATTCAGGACAGTTCTGAGGCATCACTAGGAATTAAGTTGACAGAGTTTAAGTCAGTGCTAAGGGGGAGCCAGAACAGAAAGAGCAGGAGAGAGACCTGGGGAGGGAGAGGAGGAGGCTGGAGAGCAGATTATTTAGATACTGAAAGCAAAGAAGGTGATCCTTTCTTTCCCCAAAATGAGTCATTCCAGTGTCTGTTCCAAAACTCACAAGTACTTTGGATGATCAAGCTTAAGTTAAATATAGTTATAACTCTGATAACTTCTGTTACAGGTCACAAGGCCCAGATAAGGCTACTGAGAAACGTTCAAATGCCACGATAAAAGAAGTCCAAATTAGCATCCAGAACTGGAACTGTTGGTTGGAATGTTTCAGTCCTGCCGTTTAGCAGGAAACCTTTCTGTCTTTCTAAACCAGAGGCAGCTGCAAACTGCTTATGGTTTCCCCACATGATATGCAGCACTGATCGCGATTAGTTTTACAACAAAAATGTCAAGAAAGTCTCCTGAGATCAACTGACTCCTGAGTAACTTAATTAGATCTCCGGGCCATTTTGGGGTTTGCATGATCATATTTACTTCGCAATAAATCCCTCATTCTCCAGGTATGCCATCCAATTGAATTACTTCCATCTTTTCCCTCTTCTTTAGAAAGCCCTAGTGTTTTGGGGGGTTCAGAAATAAAGCCAAAAAAAACAAAAGTTTGTTCAAGAAGCTTTATGATTTGGCAATGCTGCAGAATCCATTAATATTTAATTATAGAATCATAGAGTCAACATCAAAAAAGGCAGGTTCCTAACTGTCCCTGTCAGCTCCTGAAATATTCACAAGAAAGCACTTAAAGGATTAAGAAAGAAGTAGGATGAGCTTCATTATCGAAGACCCTTGCAGGGTCCGGCTCTTTCTCTCAGCACATGCAAGGCATGCCCCGAGATCTCCAGAACAGGCTGGGAGGATGCTGCCTCCAGGCTGGAGGTTTCTGGGGGCTTTAGAAAGAATAGAAAGAGCTGAGGAGCAAGTGAAAAACTTCCCAGAGAAAACAGAGAGTGATTAAACACAGCCCTGAGATGCATTATGAGAGAGGATGGATGCAGAACATGGTCTCAGAGATGTAGGAACATTCACCATACACCTGAGAACCACAAGCCTTCTTGTATGGTCTGTGCTGGGTATCAGCTGTCAGGAAACAAGGCTCAGCTAAAGCCAGAAGCTGAAGCCAGTCACGCAGCTCCACAGTACAAAGGCAGAGCTGGAGCTTTGTTTTGTCTCTCAGCTGCAAAAACATGGATTTTAACAGAGAGGGGTTGGCTGCTTTGGTCTCAACAGCTGGAACGGGGTAGGAAACCCCTAGAAGTCTCCGTGTCCCCGAACTGTGGAGTTGCATTGCGTATCCATAAACTACTGCACTTTTCCACAGCTCTAAAAGAGAAAACATCCTTGCCTGCTGCTGCATAAGCACATGGTTAGTGATCCTCTGAAGGAGTATATAAGCTAAAGCTTGTAAAATACAACTGCTAAAGTGGATATGGTGCTACTTTTGCCACTAACTTATGGGAGAGGGATGGAACTAGATGATCTTTAAGACTCCTTCCAACCCAAACCAGTCTGTGATTCTATGACAGCAACAGCACAGCAATGGAGCGTGTGGGATTTTATCCACTCAGTGAGAACAAGCTAGAAACGTGCACACAAAATTTAATGCTGCCTCGTAAATACAGCTGAGTATGCCACAATGAGAAATCAAAAGTATGCAATAGTACAAACTGCAGCACTTGCAATCCTTCCTGCTCCATACTGAGGCTAGAAGGTTTTCTCCATAGGGAATGCTCCAATATAAACCTGCACATAAAGTTGTATCGGTCCCATTTCCCTCTCTTGCCAGTACCTGGCTTTCTGCTGGTGCCTTGGATTTCTCCTGCTCCTGGTGAGAGGCAGGAAAATTATACCCTCTTCAGTGAGTATTCACAACAGCCTCTGCAAGTTGTGTTCCAGAGTTGATTAGAGAATGTTAGTTCTTTGATTCATCCCAAAACTCAGCAAGGCATGAAGCATCAGCATGAGACAATCAAAGTAGCAACACGACACTTGCATTACCCCACGTCTAAGCTTCAGGTCAGCCAAAACCCTTTAATTGCTTCACCTCTGCTCTTGAAAACAGCAAATGCTACCAGTGCCTGTGCACCTCCATGCAGCAGCGAGGTGAGCAATGCCCACTGCCCACTCTGTGATAAAACAAAGCTGAAAACATGAAATAATTCAATGAAACAAGCCTGAAATGGAATAAACCTGAACAAGAATAAACCTCCAGGTCCTTCTCTGCAACCCAAACTGGTTAACAGAGACACCACATTAACAGGCTCTAGAGGACATCTCAGGGTGCCTGGAAGGGTTGGCAATGTGCGTTTTAGATCAGCAACTGCGGTCTGAGTTTGAAGAAATAGAAATCTCATACATACCTTGGTCAGCTCTTGGGCATTTGCCAGATTGTCCACAGCAATAGCCAAGAAGACATTCAGGAGAGTATCTTTGGGGGAGCAACTAAGGAAAACACCTTCACACAGCAGATACAGTAAACCATTCCCCTGCTGCTGCCACTACCCTTGTTTTCCCACTTATAACCATCAGTATATTACACATTGGCCCCTTGCACCACTGCTTTGTCTTCATCTCTAATCCACCTCCTTCTCCTGGGAGACAGCTCTGCAGGACAGTGGGTGCTAGACACCCATTTGTCTCTTTCCCAGCACATATCCCTGATGAGGATACACACAGGGGCTTTATAACACTAGAGGTGCCACTGGTATGAGACCATGTGGTGGTCTTGGAGACAGAAGTGACCCTTATTTTCATTCCAGAAAATCCACACCTCTGGTCCTGCCCATAGACAGACAGACACACACAGGATTTCACCTTCAGTTTTCCCCTCTTGTTTCAAAGAACAACCAGTAGAGCTCCTGGAAATCAGTCGTTTTAAAGCCAACATTTGCATAATATATACATACAGCTATATAAAGGCGTAGGGTACCATGATAAAGTTAAGCTCAGATCACTGCTGCATTTCATACTGGGCGGGAGGACCCGTCATGACTTATCACACTGAAGTCGATATCACAATTAGGCCTCCACAGACATCCTCTATCCTCAGTGCTGCAGCAGCCCACACAGCACAACTACAGAAGAGCCTGTTAGAAGGACATCCAGCTCAAGTTAATGAGTTCTGCTGAGAAACAGGCCATTAGCCCAGACCAAATTGCATGTAGCCCAGTTAAAGAACCACAGTGTTACTCTAGCTTGGTTCTCTCTGCAGAATACTGCATTATATCACTAAGACGTAACATTGCTCACACTATTTATTCATATTCTACTTTGATTTTTCCATCTAATGATTTCAGCTGTTACTTGTCTCTTCATATATTTTGTTGTTATTCCAGCAATGTGTCTGCAAACCAGCACCAAAACAATTGTAAATCAGATACCTCTGCATGTGAAAGGAGAGCAAGCAAAGCAAAACTAAGTCTAAACTGCTTTCCAAGAAGAAAATGAAGGCTTTGAACAATCTGCTCTAGTGGGAGGTGTCCCTTCCCATAGCAGGGTGCTGGAACTGGATAAGCCTTAAGGTCAGTTCCAACCCAAACCAGACTGGAATTCTATGATCTTGCTTTTGCACATTACCCGGGGACAGAAGAGTCACTCCATAGCTATGTAACACTATGATTGCTCCTCTAAATATGAATGCACATGAGAATGAGGTTGATTTCACGAGTATTTCCCCAAAGGCTTCAAGAGTGATGAGCCGCTGCAGTGTTTGCATTGCGCTGTCCTCACCAGAGCCAAATCCCAGTCAGGGACCAGTTACAGGTTCCTGTAAACTGAGCTAAAGGGCTGCAGCAGTTTTACATAATTAACCCAGTTATTTCCTACTGGTTTAATGTGCCCCCTGTTTTGGACCTGAGTTGGAAGCAATGTCCAAAGCAAGGCTGCAGGGAAGGCAGGACAGTGGGATGAGGTTGGTGTGCAGGGGGGAGCCAGGCAATGGCTCCATGAGGGGGGGTGTGAGCTCTCAGGCTTCTGTCAAACCTGCAGTGAGACACTGGGAAAGCTTGGCCTCGGTGCCCCTCTGCTTTCCATCTCCCAGAAGGATGCCTGGAGGAGGCACCTGCGGTTTCCCTACAAGCAGAAGTGCAAGGCTGATTCACTGGCTGCAATTACCTCTGCTAAACAGGAGCCTGCCCAGCTCCATGTTCCAGCTCCATGCCCCAGCTGATCCCCCTGCTCTAGAAGACTCCAAAGCAGCAAGCTGGCTGCAGAGCCATTACTCCACATTGGCATAGCATCAGGAGACTTCCTAGGGCAGCCAGGGACCAAAGCTGGCCCAAAGAATCAGCTCAAAGCCTCCTTGTTTCCCTCTCAAGAGTTTTATCAAACATAATTCATCCAAGACTTCAGAACTAGATACTCACGTCTTCAATTCCCATTGAGATGAGTGTCTCCAGAGCCTGAATGCCTATCAAAACTGAAGCCTCTGCTTGTGACAGTAGGAAGCAGGAGTTGTGTTTAATCTCTTAGGATGCATCTGCATCCTGACTGCCAAACCATTCAGGGAATGTGACACAGAGTTTCTCTGGGAAAAGGCCAGGTCATCCATCACGTTTTTTCCATGTCATATAAAATGGGAAGGAGGTTTTTATCGTGTGAAGACAATTCCTCTGGGACAGAGGTTTACAATGTGATGCCCATCAATTGCTCCTTCCTCCATTCCAGCAGGAGAGCAGGGTGGGAGGACCTCAATCCCAGTGAAACCAGCAGACAAAGAGCAAGAAAAAGGGAAAGATGATGCTGAAATTATCACTTTCCTCCTGCACTGAAATCAGAGCTCCATCAAATTTCATTTGCAGAGGTACCCATTTCCCCATTTCCTTTTAACCAAGAGCTGGGAAGAGGAACCTGTCACTTGTGGGCTTGGGGTGCAGGCAGGAGGCTGAGGTACCACTGACCATGGCAACACTGTTTGGGTCTTTTCCTCTGGGATGCTTCCAAGAAGTTGGAAATACTTCCAAGTCTCCTGTTCTGGGAAGAATAAATGTCTCAGTAATAAAACTGTTTTCCTACCCTGCCTGCACACACAAACACATGCTGAAAATGTCTCCTGTAACATGATTGACCACTGGAAATAGAATTCATTCATTGTTTTAACAGATCAGGCTGGTTTGACCCATCCCCTAACAGACTTGGGTGTTTCTGCCCCCAAAAAGGTCCCTTGGTCCTTTCTGCAGAGCCTGGGGATTCCCAAACATTCCCCAAACTCCAGCCTCTGGTCCAGGCTGGATGACCTGGGTAGACCCATGGACCTCTCTGCCCAGCTGAGCCCAGTAGAGCTCCCCTGCATGGCAGCTAAGGGCAAGGACAGCATGAGAAAGGCATTTGCTGCTTTCTATTTCAGGATCCTTGGTAGGTTTATGTAGTTTGGGGTTTTTTCCTCAACAGATGCATCCATTTATCAATTAAGTGGAACACCGTGAATACAAGCAGTGTCATTTCCTAGAAAATCAGCCAAATCCTGCTGTTACTCTCATCATACTACTTCCATTAAACCACTTCAGACAGAGAGGTCTGGCTTCACACAGACTCTCTGACACTGGAAACATAACGTGAGAGTCTTTTGACTTAGAAAAACAAAGTTTCTGCATCTTTTCCTTACAGTTGTCCCTTGAAAATACAAATGGATTCCAAGAAACAACTGAGAAGCAGGGGAAGCTGGCACCTGCACTCCTTTATTCCGCATAAAGAACACTCACAGTGCCCCGAGCAGCTCTGAGAAAGGAAAGGAATCCCTTGTGTTTAAAAGAGCAGGTTTTGCAAGCGAAACCAACACCACCAATGCCAATTCTCCAGCAACATTTCATAGAATTGTAGAATCATAGAACAGTTTGGGTTGAAAAGGACCTTAAGATCATCCAGTTCCAACCCCCGTGCCATGGGCAGGGACACCTCACACTAAACCATGGCACCCAAGGCTCTGTCCAACCTGGCCTTGAACACCAACAGGGATGGAGCATTCACAACCTCCCTGGGCAACCCATTCCAGTGCCTCACCACCCTCACAGGAAAGAATTTCTTCCTTATATCCAATCTAAACTTCCCCTGTTTAAGTTTTAACTCGTTACCCCTTGTCCTATCACTACAGTCCCTAATGAAGAGTCCCTCCCCAGCATCCTTATAGCCCCCCTTCAGACACTGGAAGCTGCTATGAGGTCTCCACACAGCTTCTCTTCTCCAGGCTGAACAGCCCCAACTTTCTCAGCCTGTCTTCATACAGAAGGTGCTCCAGTCCCTGATCATCCTCGTGGCCACCTCTGGACTTTTTCCAACAGTTCCATGTCCTTTGTATGTTGAGGGCCCCAGAACTGCACACAGTGCTCCAGATGAGGTCTCATGAGAACGGAGCAGAGGGGCAGGATCACCTCCTTCGACCTGCTGGCCACGTTCCTTTTGATGCACCCCAGGATATGGTTGGTATTTGATGCAGTTTGCCTAAACCCTTAAATATGGTCTCACCAATGCTCAAAAACTGAAAGCAAAACTCTCCATACAGAGGAGCCAAAGTGCCTTTTGCTGATCAGCATCTGTAAAGGCTTGGACTGATTTAAACAGTAGTGATACAAGAAAATAAAACCCAAATGTCCCGCTTAAGGAATTCAGCTGCAGTGGATGCTGTGTGGGGAGGGCTGGTGGCAAATTCACAGCTGAGAAAATAAAGTTGCATTAAAAAAGGACATTATTAAAGCTTCTCGGAGGGAGTTCTTTAAAGGCAGAGTGGGAAGAACTTTGTGAAGCACCACGTTAGAGCAGAAAAAACACTTCACATTGATCTATATTCAGCAGCTTGGACTGACCTCTCTATGCTGTCCGCTGGGCTGTGGGACTCTCCTTGGGAAGGTGATCCCGAGGCTCAGACCTGTACCTCACCCTGTACCCCTGCCTGTCCTTAACGTGGCTGCAGCACTGCGGCATCATTGACATTAATGAGCATTTCCCTTCCTGCACAAATGCAGGACTGCTCTTTTCTGGCAAACTAAACTTGATTTTCAGATGCTCCTGGTTATGTTTTGACAGTTAATGACAACTTAAGTCCCTGGCAAGTCACACGGTTCAGCCTTCCCTCAGAGATAAATGACTGCCTGCTGCTTGCTCTCAGCATCAAAACTGTCGCTAGCGAAAAGCAGGGGTAGCACTGACCTCACTGAAACACTGTCTGAAATATCAGTACGAGCATAAACAGACCACGAAAAGATTTAACCCCTCATCCTCCACCACACACCCCAGCCTCAGCTCTCCCCTCCTGCCCATGGTGCCTAAAGGCAAAATGGTCTGCATGTGATGCAGAAAGGCTTGTACAAACCCTCTGTGAAAGCAGCTGATGTTCAGTTCCTGGCCCATCACTCCAAGAGAGACATTGAGGTGCTGGAGCGGGGCCAGAGAAGGGCAATGGAGCTGGTGCAGGGCCTGGAGCACAAGTGTGATGGGGAACGGCTGAGGGACCTGGGGCGTTCAGTGTGGAGAAGAGAAGGCTCAGGGGGGACCTGATCGCTGCCTACAAGTGCCTGACAGGAGGATGGAGCCAGGAGGGGCTGGGCTCTGCTCCCAAGGAACAAGGGATGGGACAAGAGGAAACGGCCTCAAGCTGCCCCAGGGCAGGTTTAGATGGAGCTGAGGAACAATTCCTGCCCCAGAGGGTGCTCAGGCATTGGAACAGGCTGCCCAGGGCAGGGCTGCAGTCACCGTCCCTGCAAGTGTTTACAGCCCATGGAGACGAGGCCTCAGTGCCATGGGTCAGTGGTGGCCTTGGCAGTGCTGGGAACGAGTGGAGTGGATGAGCTTAAAGGGCTTTTCCAACCCTGTTGGTTCTGTGATTCTATTCTATGCTCTCAGACTAAGTTTCCACAGAGACAATCTGGGCCAGGTCTCCAATTCTCAAACAGGGATGTAAATCTCCATAGAAATTAATAGATCTGCTTTAGGTTTATAACTCTGATCACTAGAAGCTGGTGAAGGCCTTCTTCCAGGACATTATAAAAGGGTTTCTGAGTGCTGTTTACTGTCAGCCAGATTTCCCCTTTCTGTGTTTGCATAAAGTCACCTGCAGCAAACTTATCCCCGTCAGCAGGACTCAGAGAATTAAAGCATCGCACCTGACACATCCTCCTTGCTCAGCACACAGGAGCTGAGGTAAAGATATGCCACAGTGTGTGACTGCGGGCAAGGGGGATGAGAGGGGCACTGGTGATGGTCCCAGGGAAGCAGCCAGGAAAGTCTCCCCCTGGATTGTCTCAGCATCAGGACAGCAGAAACACAGAATCTCAGCCTGGTTTGTGTTGAAGGGACCTTAAAGCTCCTCCAGCTCCAACCCCTGCCACGGGCAGGGACACCTTCCACTAGAGCAGCTTGCTCCAAGCCCCTGTGTCCAACCTGGCCTTGAACACTGCCAGGGATGGGGCAGCCACAGCTTCTCTGGGCACCCTGTGCCAGCGCCTCAGCACCCTCACAGGGAAGAGCTTCTGCCTAAGAGCTCATCTCAGTCTCCCTTCTGGCAGGTTAAAGCCATTCCCCTTGGCCTGTCCCTACAGGCCCTTGTCCCAAGCCCCTCTCCAGCTTTCCTGCAGCCCCTTTAGGTACTGGAAAAGGAAGGGAAAGCAAGACAGCTGCTGTCTGCCAGGAAGGTGGGGGAACGTGGGTAAGGTTCTGAATCACCACTCTGCCAGGGCAAGCAGAGGAAATACCAAATTCATGGCAGTGGCAATAGGTGAACCAGGTCCTTACTCCCTCCTCTTGAGCATCCCCTGCTCTTTCCCTTTTTTAATGAAAACTAAAGGATAAGCATGATCCCCTTTCTGAATTAAAGGTGCAAGAAGGGAATTCTATCCTGTTCCTCAAAAGTGCTGGATCTTAGCTGCTCTGAGGTAAGTGTCTCTCTCAGCTCTGCTGTCAAGCCTGATTATAGCTTAATCTCATTTTCAAATGCCAAGCCCTGAGGATTTAGAGATCTCCCTCCCTCCCAGCTCTCCATTGACCCACTTTTCCAAAGCCCTGTGTTTCTGAAGGGGGCACGAGGCGGATGTCTGAGCAGAGCTGTGGAGCCAGCCCCAGCATCACATCTGCTCCGGCTCTGACAGCGCACACTAATGGGATAAATCCCTCAGAGACACGCTTGTGTGACAGGCACGGCTCGCACTCTGTCTGCTCTGCTGCTCCCTGCCTCCGTTCTCATGCTAATAGAGAGATTTCAGGCGAAAGAGAGGTCTGGAGCTCTGCCATGCACTCCATGGGCACTGATGTATCATCTCATCTTGTCCACCCACTGAAGGGGTCGATAACAGCTCTACATCTTCAGCATAAGTATTGCCCGCCATGTACACTTCCCTTTCTCCTAGGTACTCAGCCAACGCCACCACCCAAACAGGGCTCCTAAGAAAAGATGAATGCTGGGATTGCCACTAACAAGGTTCACACTGCTGGGAATCCCTCCACAGAGCAGCATTGCTTAGAGTTCTTATCCCTATTTCACAGAACAAACAAACCAGCCAGGCTGCCTCACATACGCAACAGGTTTTAAGGTTCCATTTTTAAGGATGCTCTGATTCAACACAGCTTGTCACTGCAGCCAGAAAACATCTTACACCAACAATTCTGTACTATTTAATGTGAGCAATGCTATGCAACATTGACCCGCTCGCAGCCTCCATCATGAGACAGGAACTGAGCCATCACAATCGCTGAGCTCTCCTGGCTCTCCTTATACTCAGCCTCAGATCAAAGAAACCCTGCTCATTTTGGCATAAAACACAGCCTCCCTTTCCAAATTCCATCTCTGACTGATAAATTCTTGCCTTGTTAGGCCTCTCTGGAGACACAGCACACGTCAGAGTGCTGCTGGTCCCAGAAGACAGCCTGGGACATTTTTGTCCCAGTTTCCTCTTGCCCTCAAGAGATTTTCATGACTAAGCAGAACAGAACATCTTCAGACACTTCATGTGTCAGTTCCTGGAGCACAACCAAATACAGAGCTCAGAAACCAAAACCTGGACTTAAGTTTTTAGCATTACGTGGAGACAAGAGAATTTCAGGAGTTTGGAAGAACACAACTGGTTAAGCTGCTGTATGTAGACAGAGGCTCCAAGAGATTGGAGCCTGATTTACACACCAAACCAACTTCAGCTCTTCCTTCTGCTGACCTAGTGCAAACCTTCTTGGAAGGTTATTCAAGCTGCACAGGTCCTGCTCTGACTGGACTTCTATCTATTTTCCTGCAACATAAATTAACTCATAATAGGACAATCTTTAGGTAAACCACGAAAAATGAAATGAATGAAGACTACGCTCACATTGCCATCAGCAAAGTGATACCAACCTGGGCAACTTACCTGTGCCTTTTACCCTGTAGACAGCAAACTTACAGCAATCATTTGGGTTTAAAAAGTGTGATGGTGTGAGAATTCAAACAAAACTAGGTATTTCTAGCACCCCATGAAGGGTGTATGGCCCACTGTGCCTTTAACACAAGACAATGTGTAAGGATACAGTTACCAAACAACGTGAGGACGATGAAGTAAATGGAGGAGAACATCCCCGAGCGAACGCCGCCCTGTGACTCTATCCCGTGGTACATCACAGCATTCCAGTCTTCCCCTGTCAGGATCTGCACAGCAAAAGTCGAAAGAGAAGAAATGGTGAGTCAAAGGAAAGACAAAGCCAGGAAGGTTTGGGGGAACTGAACTAAGCAGCTTGATGCAATGCAGGACTGGTCTCTAGGTGGAAAATGGATGAGCGTTAGTGTGGTAGGCTGCACTGTTGGACATCAAACTCCAGCCCTGGATGGCTTCACCCCAGGGTGGATGCAGCTTTCTCCTCTGGCACGAGCTAAGGAGGAGGGAGGATCACTGGTGAGGGACTCCCATTGTCCCATTCCTTCCTGCTCTTGATTATGTGCCTGCTACCCTCCTGCAACCTCAGGCTCTCATGCACAACACTTCAACTCCAGCAAGATTTGCCCGCTCTCCATTTTTAAGTCATGTGGAGATACCAGGTTTCAACAGCTCCGAGCCAGCATCTCCCCCACAGGCCTCCAAAACCTCTGACCTGAGTGGAAACTCTGCCAGTATCAACTCCTTTCATTGACTTCATACAGCAAGGGTTTGCTCAGCTCCTGCAGCTCTCTTCCACTATTCCTCTGTTCCTCAGGGCTGCAGACAGCCCTGGTACACACATGAACATTACTGCAAGTGCCATTCACTGGGCAGCACAACCACTGCCAGGAGGTTGCACCACAATGGATTCTAATCCAGGTTTGCTGCTTGCTCAGGCCAGAGGGACCCTTCAGCCACCCAGATGGCCACAAAGAAACCCTTAAGCAGAAGCAATAACCAATGTGCATGAGTGAGGATAAAAGAGGGTAGCTTGAAGGGGACTCTGATCCTCCTCTGTGTTCACCTTGTATAGAGGTGAGCACAGCCTGTCTCTGCAGAGCTGTCCTGGCTGCAGGCTCTGCACACTGACCTGAGGCTAATGAGCAAACACATGAATAATAGCAAAACTAATCAGAACAAGTGAAAACACCTAAGACTCAAATCACTGCCATGGCACATGCTAATCTTGCACCATCTGAGTCCCCTGCCGTTCCTGGTCTTCACCAATGTGGTGAAGCAACATTTTGGGCACATCAACACTTCATCAACCTGCCATGGCAGAGTCAAGGGTAGTCACTTTCAGTATATCGTAAGATGCCTATTGGGATGTGAAGCTCAAATTCCTAAATAGAAAGTTGTTTTATATTTAGTAGAAGAAAATAAAATGAGAACCAAAAAAAGCCCAAAGCATGATGCATGCTGTAGTAACCAAGCCCCACGTGCATGCAGCACACTCAAAACAATTACACATTCTGGACTAGTCATCATCTGCTGACAGAGAGAAAAACTCTTGCTGCAGGGTTGGTGCTGATGGCTACAATAGGCTGTGAGTAAATCTATACAAGGACATACAGTGCATACACCAACTTGTATCCTAAATGCAAAATCTGGCCTCAAATAACTCAGGACACAGTTCAGAGCCCGAGCCTAACCCATATCATTAGAACTACTCTGGATTTACATCAGAGAATAGGAACCAGAGCACTGGGCTTTCAACTCTGGCACTCAATTATGCAAAGCACTGTTCACAAACTTGCATTCACATCATTTCCATGAATCCTCAATTGTTCCTGCTTTTTGTGAATAACCATAAAGTGATTTCTATTCACACAAACATTCATGGAAAAAGAAAGCAGGGGCAATGTTTCTATGCCCTGCAGAAGACCAGGACTTGCAGGTATCACAAACTACAACTTCACATAAGCAAGTCCAGCTGGTTAGTTTATTTGTCACTCTGCAAAAGTCTGCCTGGGCAAAGATGAGGATGCTCTGGTGCCCTGGCAAGAGGACAGACACTTTGACCTGGTGTCCTTCCCACTGCTCGTGCTGTCAGCCATCAGCTGGAGGAATTACTTAAGCCATTAGGTAGCAACCCTCAAGGATCAGAACACATGCAGTAGGTAAAAGCCTTTCTGCTCTATAAAGTCTCTGCTTATGGATGCTATAAGAACTTCTTGCTATAGTAGAGAAAGGATAACATTGCAAAAGGAGAGGAGTAAGCAAAGAGGACTTTGGAGTGAGATGAAACCCAAACATTTTGTTTTTCCCTGGCCTTAAAACTGCTTTTGGCTACCCCAAATGAACATTCTGTGGAGTGCCTGTCATCATTTAACACTTAGGCTTAGCTGAGGAGCCACCAGGTGATGGAATAAAAACAACTGTCAAGAGCTGCTGTGAAACCTTAATGGGCTAATGAGCACATTAACAGTGGGAGACACTCAGCTGTGGAGGAATCATGCTGCACCATTCCAAAGGGCTGTCCTCAAAGAGAGATGCTTTCCTGAGGAAGGGCCTGAGTAAAAGGAAAATCAGTATCAGACCTCTCGGGCAGGCCAGTGAGACCAGCCGGAGCACTCAGACATCCAACCGAAGCCAGCTCTGCATCCCAAACCTCAGCAGGGCACCCATCAGCAGAGCTGAGGCTTGGTCCCATCCTGCCACTGTGACTCCTTACCTCCAGTGGTCACCAGTGCTCTGCCTCTTAGCAGCCAGCAGCATGTGATTACTCACATGGCAGCTCTGAGGGAGGAGAGCATGTATAGTTAACACACCTCCTGATTTTTAGTCTCTGCACTTACAGGTATTGTACACACTTCCAACTCGATTGCTGGAATAGGGAGATGCAACTAGTTAGTTTTCATGTGTATATACATCATCATAGAATGGTTTGTGTTGGAAGGGACCGTAAAGCTCCTCCAGCTCCAACCCCTGCCACGGGCAGGGACACCTTCCACTAGAGCAGCTTGCTCCAAGCCCCTGTGTCCAACCTGGCCTTGAACACTGCCAGGGATGGGGCAGCCACAGCTTCTCTGGGCACCCTGTGCCAGCGCCTCAGCACCCTCACAGGGAAGAGCTTCTGCCTAAGAGCTCACCTCAGTCTCCCCTCTGGCAGGTTAAAGCCATTCCCCTTGGCCTGGCCCTACAGACCCTTAGCCAAAGCCCCTCTCCAGGTTTCTTGTAGCTCCCTTCAGGCACTGGAGCTGCTCTAAGGTCTCCTCAGAGCTTTCTCTTCTCCAGGCTGAACAAACCCAGCTCTCTCAGCCTAGAAACAAACTATAGTTTGCATTTGTATTTTGTCTATACACAACTTGGCATTCAGCTCACAGAGACTTTCTTGGGAGCCAGGAGCTGCAGAAAAACATGTAATGCTCTTCAAAGGGCATTTAGGGAGAGCTGTGCTCAGCTGCACCCAGCACTGAGCTCAGCCAACTCCAGGTGACAAAAATACCTGGAGACGCGTGACAGGGGACTGCGACCCAGCCAGATCTGCTGAGATCAACAGGGCTATGGCAGGCTGCAGAACACTTTAAACCTTCTTCCCAAACAAAGACTCTCCAAAGGGGTTAGGAACAGACAGGTTGAACAAACATAATAAAGCCTGATACAACGCATCAAATGCATTCACTGAACGATGCTAGTCTGCTCATTAGAGCAGCAACCGAAGAAGCCTGCGTTACTTCTTGCCCGAGTTTATGAAGACAAGGTTAGAAGAGAATCCAAAGCCCACATTGAAGAAACGTTATTTGCAATTCAGTGGAGAAGGGGGTTGGACTGGGAGCAGAGGTTATCAAAAAGCCTCAGTGAGGCTGCTCTGAGCTTATTCAGTGCTGACGGGTTTTGCCGGTTTCAGTTCATAGCTCTACTATACAAATGTCATCAAACGAACAGTGTTTTCCCTCATCCCACAGCCACTGCATTACAGGGGTGTTTGCCTCAGGGATAGAAAGGAAATATTTCAGCTAAGTACTCTCAACAGTATTGCTCTAGTCCCAGAAGCAAACTAAACCACGAACACTTCCACAGGCTCGTATCTGGAGCCTGACTCAGGCTCAGGTCTGGCTTTGTGGCAATACCTTTACATTTCTATAAGCCCTTCTTTGATGAGTACCAAAAATACTATGCAAATACTAATCTACCATGATTTGCAATATCCTGCAAGGTAAATACTACCAAACCTGCTTCACATCTGGAGAGAAGCAATACCCATATGAAGGTCATTGTGGTCATAGGACACATTTTCTTTTAGAGTCTTTTTCTGGTTTAATCGAAATATTTTCATCAATTCCTTGCTTCCCTCCTTTTTCCTCCCTCTTTTAAGGACATGACACTGAAATACATAATCCAAGCCTTGCTGAGACCTATGAAAGTTTGGATCAAAGTCAAGTCCACATCAAGAATAGGCCAATGCTATAAATGCCAGGCAGTCTTCCATAGAGCTGTGAATGTTACCTGCACATGGAGCAGGGTGCAGCACCCTCAGATCTCTGCTTGAAACACCTGAAATAACTGGTTTAATACAGGCATGCAGAGAACAGCTGCAAAATTAGGCTCTTAAATCTGCGTAGTGCTGCTGCCAGAGCTGCAGACTTCCTCCTGCCATCACACAAACTTGCCCAAGGCTGATGCCTCTTTCTGAGCTTCCCCATTGACTGTGATTCTTACCCAGCATTATCTTATCTTGAGCTGTTACAGTGCAAAATGCTCCCTCACTGCCTGGAGCTGGCTCAGGCCTCTCTCCTCGTATTATGGTAACCACAGGAGAAAGGGAAACAGGTCAACCACTGTCTGGGATTGCAGAAAGGACATTGATGCAGCAGGGCACATGCAAGTGCTGCCATCCCACCATGCAGCCCCAGGCAGGGGCCTCAGAAGAAGGCATGGGCACAAACAGACTTTAAGCCAGGCTCAGAAATATCTATTTAACCAAATGCCTATTTTGTTCCAGTTCTCTTTAATTCACCATAAGCAGAAAGAGATGCCCAGGAATTCATTTTCTCCCAGGACAAGGTACGGCTTTACCTGGAATACTGTGAGGATGGCAGCAGGGAAGGTATCAAAATTCGTGGTTGGTGTTTCATCTTGGAAATTGAATCTAGAAAGAAGAAATAAACCCAAAAGCAGTAAGGGACAAGCAGGTCTCATAATACCCTGTAAACTGAGTCAGGGAGCAACATTTGTTCCACCTGGCAATAACACCCCAGGCAATCACAGAGGGGAACATCTCTGATACGTTCTGAGGCGGCATCTCTGAGATGATGCTTAACAAAACTATTAGCAGAAACTCAATTTCATTGCTGAAGAATGCTTTGACATTCATTTTCACCCACAATTAAAAGGAACAAGAGAAATCTCAAAGGATTTTGCAGAACGAATCACTCCAAGAGGTTTTTTTGCTTCCAGTGTGGAACTCAAACCTGAAATTGTCCTTTTAGCAGATTATTTCATTTTAATATTTTAAAGATAAAACAGTAAATGTCTGGAAAAACAAACATACAACAAACATTTTCTCATTTCAAAATCCATGCTGCAGCTCAAATGGTAATATTTTGATATGTCTTGTTGCAAAATTCATCACAAGCAACATTTCTAATGAGAAAAAATCAGCTTCAGCAGAATTGTGTTTTCCAGCACAAAATATTCCAAGTGAATAAACTCAGGGAAAAGAATCTGCCTTTTCCCTAATGGTAGAAAAAAGTGCTGCCTCCCCAGCCCTGCTCCAGAGCTCTGGGTGCACATGGGGACCATGGAATGACACAGGAGCTTGAATTAGGGTAACTATGAAGAATTCAGCTCCAAGTAAAAGAGCAGAAGAGGATCTGCTGTCCTACAAACCAGCGACCACTTCTCAGCATCCCAGGAAGTCTGACACCTGTACCCAGGATGTGAATCCTTCATCCCTGCAGCATTCCATGTGCATGCTTTCAGATTACCCCTGAAAGGACAACGATGAATTACACTTACTGTCCTCCAAACAGCTGCATCCCCAGCAAAGCAAACACCACAATGAAAAGGAAGAGCAGGAAAAGCAAACTGATGATGGACTTCATGGAGTTCAGCAAGGAGACCACCAGATTCCTCAGGGAATTCCAGTACCTGCATTGGAGATCAGAGCAGCAGGGAGAGAACATGAGAGGGAGAAGAGCCTCTGGTAAGAAACTAATACAATCTATTATTATAGAAAAGGAAAAGAATGGCCAGGAATATCAGCATCTTTAAATGACTCTCCATGACTGGAAAATACAGCTCACTGAGGAGCAAAACTTCTTGTAGGATCTCAAGGGCAGAGATGGCCACCTCGGTGCACATGTACCCATGCGGAGCAGTTGTATGCAACGGCAGTGTTTGGTTTAATTCCTCAGTAACTCCTTTCTTGATGCAGATCTCAACCTTTCTGTATTTTCTCCTTCAGCATGGCAGCCAGCAGGGGTGTCCAACCAGGGATGTATCAATGTCATGAATGGGGACAGCGAAAACCTCCCTTTGTAAGACACAAATCAGCTCATTTCCAGTGTGATGTCTTTGTGGTGTCTGTCCAGCTTGTCAGATGTCAATACCCGTAAGTGGAAAACTCCCACATGTTCAGACATCTATGATTTCTGTAGATGCTCAACACACGCATTCATGCAAAAGGAATCTATTCCATTCACGCACGATGCCTTCACCGTGGGGCAATTCAACCACATGGTTTAAGCATCCAGGACCAAGCAACAGCTTCGGACAATGAAAACAAATCTGGGACATTAACTCCAACTTGGCAAGAGGGAATGGCTCAGCATGAATCCTGCCTGACACATGCAAGTCGCCTCTGGCCAGATACCGAAGTTAGTTTGGTTTTATCCCTCCTGTCCCCTGAGATGGCTCCTGGCACACTCAGAGTCAGGCACACTGAGTGACAACGTGCGGGAGGGTGCTCAGGAACAGCTCTCTTTCCTGGCTTTATTGCCCTGCTGGGAACAGGCAGGGAGCATTTATATTAGGAAAATTAATGAATCAGAAAATGCAGAAAGAGCTATCAAGCAGAGGAGCTCTTTGACAATCTCCTGTTGGACAGACAGGCAGAACAACAGGGCTGGAGCAGACGGGAGGGATCGAGTGATTTAGAGCCATTTCACGTGTCCTCTGATGAAAGTTTTGAGACCATGGGGGAAGATTTTCCTCTCTTTTTGTGCAGTGACTTTCCTCTTCTCCACCACCCAGCACCAAGAGCTGCCATTCAGAGGCCACTCTCAGCAGCAGCTCTACCATCCTGGCCTGTGTGTCCTCTGGCTGCAGTTTTAGAGACAGATACATGCTAAGCTCCTTCCTGCAGCGCAGCTTGGGTATCCAGCAGAAGGAAGCCCATGGATTCCTCCCATTTGATGGGGAGAAAAGCTCAGAGCTTGAGTCAGAAGCACAGAAACACCATCCTTTCTCTTCTCTTTATCTTTGTTTCCCTCCCCTTCCTTACCACAGGTGTAGCTGGGAGAGCTGAACCACCCCATGGTTCTCTGTACTGATGTGCATCCCAGGAGAAGCAGGATCTTGCATTCCCATTGACCCATTCCAAGAAGAGTTATGTCATCATACAATGACAGAGAGTTTCAGGGGAATCTCTCAGGACCAGATCTAGTCAGGGTTTCACTCTTCAGCAAAAGGGGCTGAGCTTCTATCATTGGAGATGGAGGAAGCATTTACTGCTCACATGGCTCTCCCCCATTTGACCCAACAGCTTCAAGCAATGCCTGCCACAAAAGCAGCTAACACAACCGTGCCTGAAACACATGGGGAGGCTCTGCCTTGCCCTGGAATAGCTCAGCACCAAATCCTGCCTGAATACACAGAGCCAGGATATAAATAGGAGCTGCATTTCTACAAGTGCCAGTCCCCATTCAGTTCTGTGATGACAAAGAGGAGAACATGTGAAGCTGTTTTCTTCTTGTCCTCTTTGCTGGATTTTACCCCTTCTTTAGGTGTGTCCACTCATAGTGCAGCTTTCTGCCACATTTCAGGCTGACTGTAATTTAACTTCTTAACTACTGCATCACTCTGCTGTCTGTAGGCACCGATTTGGGAGATGTGAATCAGAAGGTCTAATACCATCGATTATTCAAGGCATTGGATTGCAACTGGCTTTTATTAAACACAAAGGAAAAAAAGGACATGGATTTTCAGAGGAAAGTTTCTATGAAAGAGATGGGAAAAAGAAAACTACTGAGGGACAGGATGTAAAATAAAGACTGTAATGAGAGCACGTAGGCAGCAATCTGTGCCTTGTGCCACTGCTTTGGTCACTCTCCATGAATGATGCTAGGGCTGAGCTGGTCAGGCACTGGGAGAATGTGGCCCAGCAACAATGAGCTACCTCCATGTGAGCTGGGGATGAGACATGGCTTCTGGTAACGCAATGAACACATTTATCATGTCAGGTTCAAAAATAACATGGTGAGGTCAAGGGAACTTCAACATCAGTGAGGTGAGAGTTTCATTGGCTGTTCTAAGAAGGGGAATAGCACTCAGCTGGTTCCATGATGTGCTTTGCTAAGTTACATCTCAGGCCTAAACCTTTATTACATTGGCTAAGAACCTGAATAGTCAAAACTTGCAAGAAAGATCAATTTAGCATGTAAAAATGTCCAAAATTATTTAAAAGTACAACACACAATCAGACACATTGAATCTCAGTAGCTCTGGATAAAATTAACTGCTGACTTGCTATGAATTTCCTACAAATCCTGGAGTTTTCCATAACTAGCAGTAGCTCACAGGTGATGTTACAGTGATATTTGTGGGGCAGGCATCCACCTGTTTTGCTGAACATTCATAGAGCTTCACATTTCCAACTCCTTTGTCCCCCAGTACAAATGGCACAGTGTCCCACACAGCTCTTGGGTCTACGTGATGATTAGCAAATGAGCAAATCTTGCAGAGCTGACAAAACCCATGTGCCTGAATAGCTGCGAAAGTACCTGGGTACTCTAAATTACTGTTCTCAACTGTGATAACTTGTGCTCCATCAATCTGAGATGGCTGGGTTTGCTTTGGAGGGAGATGCTGTCCCCCCTTTTGTTACTTTAAGCTAAGAACAACTAAGGAAGTGACGGAAAGAGAGGAGATATGAGGAGGTAATGGTCTAAATGGTGTAAAAAAAAAAAAAAAGAAAAAGGTGGAAAACAACAGCAGCATCAATTTTCACGCCATAATTTTGAAATCCTGCAGAAATTGCTCTAGATGGATTTCTAAATTGCTACTGCCAGCATATGTTAGTGCAATGCATGAGCATGAAGACAACTGAAAAGCTGGGGCAAGCCAACTCCTGGTGACAATTCAGCTTCTCAGGCTCAAGGCTGAAAACCTCAGACATACCCAGAGCAGACACAGCACAGGCAGCAGCAACACACTTCATATTTGTGTGAACACAGTGGTTCAGGTGCCAGGATTTGGTACTTACCAATAATCAGGGGAGCTTGGTATTTCCTAAATACTAAGGATTTCCTAAATACTTAAGGAACAGTCACTGGCTCCACAGCAGATAAGGACAGTGGGCAGCTTATGGAGCTTAGAAAATGGATAAACTTTTTTCTCTTATCACAAGAAACAAGTGATCAGCTTGTGAGATTTTTGTTTCAAGGAAGCCTAAAACCAAAGAAAAGAAGGACGCTGTCATGCTCATCACTGCACTGTGGAGTCTTCTACCCAAGGACAGACAAACCTCCACAAGATCCTGGGGAAAGGGCTATTAAAAGTTCTTGTGGATGCAAACACAGGCTCAGGAACTCCCTAAACTGCCAGAAACATGGATAGCCCAGCCAAGGAAAGGGAAACTTCTTTTCCTGCCTCCTATTAGAGTCAGTGCAGATGTACAACGTTAGGACTAACAAGAGTGTTATCCTGCTGATGATACAGGTTCCGTATGGTGCTAAAAGTCTAATCTGAGCAGAAGGGGAGCTGGACTTACTTTGTTACTTTGAATATCCTCAGCAGTCGAAGCGCTCTCAGGACACTGATGCCAAAGGAGGTACCTGGTTTCACTGCAGCCCAAATGACTTCAAATATACTTCCCACGATCACCTGCAACAAGAGTCCATTTTACATAAAGCAAAACTTCTGCTTAGTTCTTCGCGGTTCACCTAAGGAGGCTGATGACAGAACAAGAATGAGAGCAAGGTCTGTGCTGGCTTTCTTATGAAGGCTTCAGCAATATCATGAGTTAGCCAACAACACTAAAAGACCTTGATCCAACTTCTTCAGGAACTTCTGTTTGAGGAGAGGAGCCTTGGGCAAGGGCCTGTAGGGACAGGCCAAGGGGAATGGCTTTAACCTGCCAGAGGGGAGACTGAGATGAGCTCTTAGGCAGAAGCTCTTCCCTGTGAGGGTGCTGAGGCGCTGGCACAGGGTGCCCAGAGAAGCTGTGGCTGCCCCATCCCTGGCAGTGTTCAAGGCCAGGTTGGACACAGGGGCTTGGAGCAAGCTGCTCCAGTGGAAGGGGTCCCTGCCTGTGGCAGGGGTTGGAGCTGGAGGAGCTTTAAGGTTCCTTCCAACACGAACCAGGCTGGGATACTATGAACTTTCTGCATTCCAGTCTACAAAAGGGCAAGACCAAACGCCAACACTTGATTTTCCCACCCAATGCAGCATAGTCAGTACAGCCTGCAGATGCAGGGGACACTGCCCCATCCTCCCCTTCCCATCTAAAGCACCAGAAGTCTTTCATACACAGCAGTGCAGAAGCTGTGTATGAAGAGTTCAGACACAGTGCTCCATACCTGATACTAATGAAGCATCAGGTGTGGGCAAGATTACCTGAAACTTCTGGCAACTGAGAGTCTTTAGGAGAGCAATTAAGGTAATAGCTATTAAGAGATCCTGAAAATCTCTAGCACGTAGAGCCCATCATCAGCTAGACTCTCAGGTTATTAAAAAATAGTCCTAAATCAAGGTGATTTTTAGGTTTTGTTGTGTTTTCCTTGCTTGTTTTAATGCTAGCAGAGGATTAACTTCAAGTGATAAAGAAATCTCTGAAATCCTTTATTAAAAAAAGCACAAAATAACCCCTAATGAGTTAAGCACAATTGCAAAGGACAATTATATCCACACAGGTTACTGCACAGTTAATAAGACAGGCATTTGGCTGCCAATTGCAGTTATTACTTGCATTAACCCAGCATCTCAGAGCTCCCATTGACCACGGTCCCCAGTTGCATGAAGCACCATAAACACGTTATCACCAGACCCCTGAAAGCAGCTGGCTTGCGTTGTGAGAGGGAGCCGTAATGGGAACTCAGTGCTGGAAGAGCTGTGTCTGAATACCTGAGCAGTGCTGGGAGACTCAGCAGCTTGGAAACAGAAATTTGAATGTTGTTTCAAAACTACAGCACTGCTTGTAGCTTCTCTGCAACAAATGCTGTACCCTCAGCTTCCAGAAAATGCAGAGGAAAGGCAAAGACAGAGCATCTGCTGATCCAGTCCCTTCCATCAGAAAAAGAAGGAACAAAACTACTCTCCCACAGTCTTTCACTCTTGAGACTCCCTCATGAATCAGCAGAAACCTTTCCTGAGACACTCCATATGTGTCTCCTCTGATAATTAATTTTGCTGTCATCTCCACACGGCCTCCTGGGAGCTTGTTTCACATGAGACCTCACTGGACTGTTGCTCCCAAGACTGATGCCGCTGTGATTTGTTGTTTCACTTTTTGCATTTGAATGGTTTCATCTTGATGGTTTGTCAAACTAAACTGACTGCAGATCCCCGTGATGTCCCAGCGGGGGTGAAGTAGCTGAATTAATTCTGGAGGCTGGAAGGTGGGCGAGGAGGAAGAAACATAGATAGAAGCTGGATCCCTATGGATCCTCTAAAGAAGGAAGAGTTAGACCAACAGCTTTACCTCCTGGGAAACACTTATTTCCAGTGCTGCGCTCACAATAGCATGATGCAAAGCAGAGAGACCAATAGGTTCATTTCTTGCTTAGGCCAAGCTCTTAATTCTCCCATAACAGGAGGCTGGAACTAGATGAGCTTTAAGGTCCCTTCCATTCTAGGATTCTATAATACCTGTAGCCTTGGATTTAGGAATGGTCACTTACTGAAGGTAAGAATGCTTCCTCTCCTTCATTGCCAGAGCAAACCTAAAGCAAGGAATTTTGCTCCATGGGGCAGAAGAATCACTCCCAGCGTTTTGGCAGATAAAGACTATAAACAACAGACTAAATCTTGAAGAGAAGGACTGGATGATATGTACAATGACCTGTTTCCCTCTTGCCTGTGGCTATATCATAAGCTTCATATCTAGTTTGCTAAAGAAACCTTCTAGACTGCTTCCAGCTCTGGGATGCAGTGCTCAGCCCACTCTAAAGGTGAGAAATGCTGAGTTAACCTGTGTGAGGACACCTTACAGCCTAATAGCTTTCAATGAATAAATTAACATCTGCATGCAACGTTCCTTGTTAGACAGAGTCAAAACTGACCCCATTATTGACACTTCAATGCTGTAGTTCTAACATGAAGAGGAGAGACCGTATTTCTGCAGTAAAAGGATGTGAGTTATTACCTTTCTGTCACCTAATCATGTGTTTAGGCTTCTGCTTCTGGGCACTCATGTCTGAAAAGTGCTGTCTATGTATCTTGAGGTAAAGGCCATTAAATGGTTGACTGGGGAGGTAAGCAATAAGATGGGGGGGGGGGTTGTCTTTCAATCACCTCATTTAAATGGGAGAGAGAACCTCTCAGTAATCAGAGCATTTACTGGTGCTGATGCTGCGAACACCCTCTAGCTTGATGAGGAAATGCAATCCCCAGCTGTCACATTTCTTCAAAAAGGATGATAACTAGGGGAAGCTTAATGTGTCTCATTGCAGCTCATTTATACAATGACAGCTTCCCACAGAAGGCACACACACAGCACCATTCCCCATGGATTCCCACACTCACCCTTAAATGCCCAGCCCCACTGAATAAAGGGAAAACCACATGTTCGTCCACAAGACTTACCCCAAAGTCAAAGCAGTTGAATGAAGAGTGGAAGTAATTCCTCGGCCCCAGCCCATACATCTTCAAAGACATCTCAGTAAGGAACAGACCCAGAAAAACAAACTCTGCAAAATCTGCAAACAGGAGAAGAGATTAAATTAGTCCGCAAGACCTTGGTAGGCAGACCTCGCCATGTGGGGAACAAGGGTAATTGTTCACAACACTGACTGCCTCCTGCCAGGAGAAAATCCCTCTGGAATGGCAAACAGGACCCTGAGGACAGCTTCACATAATTATTTCTATACGCACCACGAGCTGTATTCAGCCTTCAGGAACTGTGAAGGCAGTGCTTCATGTGTACTCTGGAAAGGTGGTATGAGCATTAAATAACACCCTCATCATCTCTGTAAGGGAGTTTCAAAAGAAAGCTCTGGATCTAAAGGTCTCATCGCTAAAGGTCTCATTTAATTGCACAGATAATGCTTTGCAAATGTGCGTTTGGGACTTCTGTACCTACACATGACAGGCACTTTTGGGAGCAGGGTGTAAGCTTTTGTAACATCCTCTCATGATAAAAATACCTTCAGATGCAACGGAACTGCTGCCTCTGAGAGCTCATATTCAGAGGTGTTGTGTCTACTGTTAGCACGTAACCACATTTATTTTTATTATGTCAGTATAACCATATAATTATGGAAGAACAAGTTTTGTTTCCTTCTGCTTCACATAGCACGGGCAAATAGGCTGTGAAGCTTTTGATGAGGAAATTTATCACCTATGATGAAACAAAGGGCAGAAAGAAAATATAGCTGGAGACTGCAATTTCCACATCACGTTTTTAGGTCTTGAAGCTACAGAAAACACTGCCTTTGGCATTTTAAGTCATGCAAGTTTAAACCTGGAGGGCAATAAGCAACAGCAACAATGGAATATTAAAAAACAAACATGAAAAGGGCAAAACCCCCTCTACATTACCAAAACAAACCAAATAGTGTAAGGCAAACCTCTCCCTCTAGAGAAATGATGAGGGAAAGAATCAAACTTCACAGAGTGGAAATTAATCACATTGCTTAGTGCAGTACAGAAGGTTCTCAGATGCTGGAGCTGCATAGAAGCTACAGGAAAGTTATCTTCTATAATTTCAGTTTTATCACTTCAGGAATAATAAGGACGGTACCAAACTTCTCTCAAAGGTGCACACAGAGATACAGGGGGCAACACATGCAAGAACACACAAGGCAAGGAGGAAGATTTCAGCTAGATAATCCTGAATTCCAAGTGCTTTGTACACCACCTGCAATATGTGGCTTCAGCTAATGAGTGTGGGGAAAGAGATGAGGGAATGCATGGCTTTCACTCCATGCACGGCCTCGCACATTCATACTGAGTGTGGCTGGCCCAGGCCCATCTCCCATTGCTGCTTGTCTTTTGGAATTGCTTGGAAAAAATACAGCTTCAATTATCAAAAAATAAAAAGGGGTTTTAAATTTCAGATGAAAGGCAGTCATGGAATAGCATAGGCATAAAGAGACATGAAATCCAGGAAGCATTAATCAGATGAGAAAGGCTTTATTAACACTTCAGTGAGGAGCCTACAAGGACACTTCTGCCAACATTTGCAATAGAGAAGAAAATACAAGGAGTATTAATTATACCATGCAACCTACTCCTCTTGAAAATAGGAGCAATATCATTAAAGGAAACTATCAAAGGCAGAGTGTTCACATTTGAGGAATAAGATGTCAAAGTATGAAGTCTGCCAACTTCTCAGCCTTTTTCCTACTGAGAGGTAGGCTCCATCCACTGGATCTCAGTGCTCAGGGAAAGCACATGAAGGAGCAAGCATGCCTCCATCTCCCTTTGAACTTGGATCTTGCTTCTCCAAGCAAGACATCTGCATCATGCTGCAACTTTCCTCTCCTTTCTGATATCAGATGCTCAACAAACAAACAGTTGTTTGCAGCACAAGGGATCCCAGTGTAGGGAGTTATCCACAGTTTCACTGGCAACCCATCTGACTACATGAGTGCAGAGGGTGTGAGAAAGGGACCAGGAAACCAATGGCAGGCATAAAATGAGATGGCTGACAAGTTCAGGAATACAAAACCACATAGTTTTAAAAAAACACATGTTCAGTGGTACTGAATTCCTTTGCACTGAATTAAAAAGATCATAATTGTGAACTAAGAATGTTAAAATCCTGAATTATTAATAGCTGGCCACATAAACCTGAAGCTTAAGCTAGTTTCCAGGTCACATCCTGAACTTCCATTCTGCACCACATGTACTTTGGAAATGGTAAGAAATAGAAGGCAAAACTCCCCCGTAAAGCATATGCAACTTCTCTGGATGTGAAAGAATTTTTGCTGTTGCTGTCACCCATTTCATTAGCCCGGAGGGAAAGCTTGTCCAGCGTTTGTGCTGACAAGAGTCTCTTCTTGCTGGGTAGTTATCACTTACGTCTTCAGCTTCATGCTTGGCAGAGCTCAGCAAGCCCAATGGTGCTTATTGGAATGACTTCAGTGGAAAGTCTCCCTGTCACAAGGTTTGACACTAAGCCAGTGCTTTGAAACTGGTGGCCTTGCTTAGTTAGCAGACAAAAGTTAAAATCATAGGGAGGGGTTGTAGATCAGACTACAGAAAGCATTGCACATCCTCCTGCTGCTTCATATCTCACACTGGCACGAAGATTCTCATCCTCTTATCTGTTCACCAGACTCACCTTTAAGAGCTACATTCCAGGTACATCCCATAAGCTTCCACAGAGTAACAAAATACTAGGTAGGGGGAGTTTTACTGTTATTTTCACCAATAAATCTCAGTACGTTTTGCCAAGACAATTTTCATAGTTGCAAAAGAAGAAGAAGGAGGAAAGAAACAAGGATTAATGTTCAGTCACCCATCTGGCAGAAGTACGAACAAAACCCAGGTATCAACAAGTGCAATGTTCCATCATCGGACTGACACATCCTGCAAATACACATGTAAAACCAGGATATCGTAGGAGAAAAAAAAGCTAGCAAAGGTCCTCGCTAAATAAAACAAAACCAAGAAATATTTGATTGAAAAAAAAAGCAACAGGAAACATTAGAAACTCAGAACGTCCAAGAAACAACTCTCTTCTGTTACTCTTTAAAGAGCCACCCAGCTTGACCCTTCACAGCTGATGACTCCCATCTAGATCAGAGTTCAAACCAGACAGTGACAGCTCTATTTCAGCAGGTACCAGGTACTACAAATCATAGCACTGTGAGGGCAAGGGATGGAGGCAAGGAGGTGAGGAAAATATGAACACAGTGAACAACTTGGGCAGAGGGAATTGACTTGCAATGAATCAGCTTCTCCAGTGGCAGATCAGAAGCATCATTTTTTCTGACATGGCCTTGCCTATATAATTGCAAATGAAATTTCATTGTTTGGACCTCCTGGTATTCAGACCCCACATGTAATTCAATCTGCCTTAAGCAGAAGCATTTTGTAATGTGATTTAAGGGAAAAAAGTTTGATACAAATACTCTCATTTCAAATTTGTGCCATTGGCAAAGACTGTGCTAGCATCTTTTTGTCCTGCATGTTTGAATTAGACAGTTAGCAGCTCTTTTTTGTCAATCACCCGTGGATTAATTCCATTTCTGCCCTGTCCCCAAGTCCATTGTCATTAGGAGTAGATGCTTTGGTTTTCTTTCCTCATCCTTCTCACACATTAAGCCAACCATGAAGAGAACCTCAATGGAGTACAACTTCCTGCTCTTAGACAAAGCAGACGTGAAACATTCAGCAGCCATAAAGAAATATGCTCACTCCAGAAAGCCTTTTTACTCACAGTTGCAAATGTTGCATATTTATATCCGGAGGGAGCTGGCTATCTACTTCAAAGGCAAACACAACATCATCAAAAAGGCCTAATTGTACCAGGCACATGGTGCAGCATAGCACACAGGGAAGATGTTCTCAGGCCAAAATGGCTAAAATACTGTTTTCAAATATTGTATTTATCAGAAAGGAGACATTCTGGACCTTGGTTTTAGACAGTTGTAAATTTAGGAGCAAGTCCAGGATCACTGTAATGTTAGCTTTAGAAACACTGAGAGCGCTGATTCAGGGAGGGCAGCCACAAGGGAAGGGAAGACCCATGAGAGGGCTTGCAAGCGAAGCCTTACTGATCCTAAAACCTTCTCACCATGCACCCTAAAGCCCACCCTGTGGAGGCTAAAGAACTCTGGTTCCCAACTGGAAAATACCTTAATCCTGCACTTCCATTTTGTGCCCACATTATGGATTTTGCCAGCTTGTTGCCCTCAGTTGAAGATGCATCTTTGCTGCTACGAGATCTTGGTGATGCATTTTGAGTCTAGACTACAGAGTTGTCTTCTGACAGAAGGCTCTGCTTTCTGAGGACACTGGCAGTGGTAGAAATTAATGCAAACAGATGACAACCATGGGTGGCTGCATGAGAAACTGCAACTTATTCAACAGAAGGTCCATGCTTCAGTGAGCAAAACATGCCATGCGTCCATGTGTAGTATGGCAAAAAGTCCTATTGTAATTTGGTACGGGAGTCTTTTCATACAGAGAAGGAAAATCTCTGATCTAATTCAGGGATAATTACAGGGCCATAAAGGATGTCCTGTTATTCATCACACCCCAAGAGTTCAAAGAATTCCTCATCAAATCTAAACTAAAGGAATCCCAAGCCTCTTCTAAAGCTCCTACACCTCCTTTTCCAAAGCAATTGCAGTACTATGGAATATCAAGCAGAGAAAGCTAATCAGAACAATTCAAGAACAGAAAATCTCAAAGAAAAGACCAAGGGAAAAATAAATCAGTGAGGACCCACAGGCTTCTGCCGCCCGTTAAGTAAAATTAATCTGTAATGTAATCAGACTTCTCCACAGAGAGACAGGTATAATTGAATTAGAGGTGCCTGGGTAGAGTTTCAGAGTTTAGTGGATCCTCCCAGACTTTCCCACCCTCATCTCCCACTTCTACAAGCTCACAAAACTCTTTCTCAGTTCATTTCTAAGCACCTTCCCTGAGACAACATAATTAGAATTGGCTACTTCTCTCTTGCTCTACGTCAGACAAACCAAGTCCTGCTCCTGTATAGCAAAGTTCATTCATCATGGATTAACCTTAAAGCCATTTTTAAATTGTCACTCTTAGAGTTGAAGGATTTTGCCAAGTATTTCCAGGAGCTGTTTAAATTCCCCTGCTTTTGTGATATCTTGTTCTGCCTTTAACTAATAGATTTGTACACAAATCTGGGGTGGGACAGGGCTTTCAAGGAGCACTCCCCAGTAGGTTAAGCCACTTAGGGAGCGGAATGTGTTACTTTGGGGTCAAGTCAGGCTGGCTGTGATTTAGGGCAGGCGGAGGTGAGTGGGGCCAAGTCCAGTTTTACCATGACCACAATAACAAAGCAACCAGTTACAAACAAAGTCCCACACCTCTTAAGGCATAAAATATTCCCTGCAACCAATGTTAAACTTTAAACATAGGAAAGATTATGCTATGAAAACTTGATTTAACTTAGATCTTAGGCAGAAGCTCTTCCCTGTGAGGGTGCTGAGGCGCTGGCACAGGGTGCCCAGAGAAGCTGTGGCTGCCCCATCCCTGGCAGTGTTCAAGGCCAGGTTGGACACAGGGGCTTGGAGCAAGCTGCTCTAGTGGAAGGGGTCCCTGCCCATGGCAGGGGTTGGGACTGGATGAGCTTTAAGGTCCCTTCCAACACAAACCATTCTAGGATTCCAAAATCCCCCAGGAAAATGGGCAGAAACCTTTAGTTCATTACCCATGCAAAGGCAGGCTGGGAGGATGAGGATTTAAACTCCCAAGAGGTTCTATGCTGTTTTTTGATTTTTACATAAAAATAAGCCAATGGGATGCCTCATTCTTAGCTAGGTGGTACCCTAACACCAAGAAATCAAAGTATGCTACCCAAGTGTTCCTGAAACTAATTGACAATCCTGTTAGGGACACATGCAGAGCTCCTGAAAGAAGGATCCACCCAACACCTGATCCCAGGCACAGCACGATTTCAACTTTCCCTACGTTTCATCTTCAGCTGAGGTAGGTTAGAAGCCTAATTTGTGGCCTCTGTCCCATGTACATTTCCCACCTGAAGCTGTAGCTTTAATTCTAATCAACAGAAACATCCCTCCCAGCTCTCGTATGAACATCAAGTAGAATTTGCTGGCTTACGGATTTCTTTCTGTTCTCTTAGAGAAGTTACACAGAAGGTGTTCCCACAACTGAGTTTGTAAATCTGAAGCCTTTTTTTGAGTTGAAAGACTTAAAATTAGTTTTTTTCTAACATTTACTCCTACTTCAAGGGAAAATCCTAAACCTTAAATTTGCGATTATTCTGCCAGTGTAGCATACTATATCCTCTGTTAATCTTAGGAAATGAGTGAGTAAGAATGACTTCTGTGTAGTCTGTCTTTCTTTTTGGTCTAAATCTTGGGAAAAAAAAAAAGAAGGAAAAAGGAAAAATCAAAAAACAAACAATAAACCCAGAGTTGAAAGAAGCATCTCTCATTAGTGCTCCAGTTACCTGGTGCTATTAATGTTTCAGCAAGCATTAAGAGCGAGGTTTTGAAGCCAGAGCTGTGAGTGTTCTTGAGCTTCTAGGTGTATGAAACAAAAACTTCAGGTGTTTGCTTCCTTATAATAAGGTAAAACCTAAGGATCTGGGGCTAGAAATATTTAGCTTTCTAATTGATACAGAAATCAAATAGATGTAGGTAGATAAATCAAAAATTATGGACCTAGACTGTTTGCAGTATTTGGGGGGGGGGGGGTGTCCTAGTCTTCTCTTCTCTTGCTTCAGAAGTTTGACTAAACAAATTCTGAACTAGCCACATCTGAATATCAAGTGCTGAACAACAGATTGGTTCCTGGCCATTTTATAGTCAGAAGTGGTCAATGCAATGGCTCTCTCTTCCAGAAACAGACCCTCCATCCCTTCCCATCAGAAGGATGAAATTGCAGTGTCCCACTTTCAGCATCACCATATTCTTATCTTACTGATTTGTAACAGTTTTCCAGCTCTAGGAGTCACAACCTTCATTAAAATAGAGTAAAAAGCTCTGTCCCTCACCCTCCACGGTTGTTAAAATGGGTTTCACAAGCAAGTCTGCAACCTCAGTGTAACATTGATGTTTAAAGGCTTTGGCTGCAGAAAGCTGCCTCTGTCTGTTATTCAGCATAGCACAAAACAATATGCAATTTAAATAAAAATAATCATACTTCAAAAGCACTTACAGACTATCTGAAGACTAGACTGATAGGTGACCACAGGAACCAAGCTAAAATGAAAGCTTTTGCACAGATACAGTATAATCTTCTGTGTGGTATTACTATCATCACAGTTGCACATATTTTCACAGAAGGACATTGTGACATCTATCCCACCTAATCAAACACCATTAGTAAGGAAGACACAATTATCAAACAAGACCTTCTGTAAAATTGCAACCTTTTAAAGAACATGACAATAATTGCCATAACTGCAGTGAAGTAGTGTATGATTCTATAAGCACAGAGAGACATTTTTATCTTCCAGATAGCATGTGATGCTACACCAGAGACTTCAGACCTGGCAGAGCTTTAAGTGTGTCCACTGCAAAAGTCACCCATAGATGCAGCTCAGCTGCACAGTGGCATGAATTCTGCAGGTCTCTGGGAAGATACTGATTAGACGGAGAAACCTGCCTTTACCCAAGTTGACAGCCATTCCCTCTCCTTTCATAAAGGCTGCTAAGGAGCAAATCCTTCTGCCATGCTAATGGATGCGTCTAAGTTTCAGATAACGTTTAGGTTAACATTCCCATCTCAAACAAGTATCATGACCTGGCAGATTTATTCTGAATTGTGCAACTCAGTTACACTTGAGTTACTAGAAACATTCATTAATGCATTTCTGACCCTCATCTGAGGGAGGCATAGGAGGGTGAAAACCAGACCTCATGGTGATGTGACAGCAGTGCTCGGAGTGATCAAGAGTGCAAGACCTTGGTAGAGGACAGATGGAGTCCCCAGTACTCACACAGCGCAGTGGTGAGCTTCTCTGGCTGGTCATAGTGCACCATCGCAACGCAGAGTGTGTTGAGGGCAACCACGCAGAGGACGACCCAGTAGAAGCTCTGAGCTTTCACCATGCGCCGGATGAAGAACCGGAACATCTTCTCTTTCCTCCTGAAGTAGGATGAGCTCTCGTTCTTCCCACTCTTCAAACTGGCACGGGCAAAAGGAGACCCTGGCATAGAAAGAAGAGTCACCACACCACATCCCGGCCAGCAAAAAGCTGGAGGATGTTGCTGGGCACACAGATCTGCACCCGAGCACCAGAAACACGGCTGAGCAGAAAGCTGGGCACATTGACTATGGGCTGAGCAAGGGATTCTTGCTTGCAATGACATCATGAAGGATGAAAGCTGAGATTTTAGAACTTCATGAATGAATGCCCAGCATTACCATCTAAAGAAACCAGGCTTCCAACTCTATGAAGCGATCTTGAATATCCCAGTTTAACTCATAACTGTTGTGTTCCTGGTTGCCTGGAGGTTCAGCAAGAACCTGGCACAGTGGTATCGTTGCCTGCAGTGTGGAGCACATCCTCTTGAAACTGGGCAGCGCAGCTGGCAACAGGAAAGCTAGTCCCTCTTTCCCCTACTCCAAGGACAGGGCAAAGACCCAGCCCTTCCTACTGAACTGAGTGAAGTCTCCTTATTTCACCCTCCAACTTCATGAATTTCTACAGCAGAGGGCTTAATGTGCCTCCCCACTTCATATTTTGGGCACAGCTACTCATTTGTACCTATTCTGCCTGTATCAGCTACATTTTGAGTCTGGTGTGAAACCCTGGAAGAGAGTCAAGTGTTTTAACAATAGGAAGTCGACGGAAAAAATGATTTCTAATGTAAGCTCTCCCCCTGTGGCAGCAGGCACTCTTCAAACAGAAGATGAAAAGGCAATCTCCGGCCAGTGCTGAGGCAGGAGAAATCAGCACACGTTACTCAGACACGTGTACCCCTTGGAGTTCATCTGCAACAGCCGCAGACCCTGTTGCCAGCAGGGAAAATCATGACTGCCACAGGCTGCCCACTACCTGGTTCCTGCTGTGCTGGCACCCCTCAGAGACTATAAGCAAACCTTGCTTATAGATGGTTTGTGGCAAAACGTTTTGTTTCACCGGCACAAGCTGCCCATGGAAGTTGTGAATGCTCCATCCATGGAAGGATGGAAAGGAAGGAAAGCCAGGTTGGAAGACGCTTGGAGCAAAATAGTCTAATGGAAGGTGTCCCTGCCACTGGCATGGGGCTAGAAATGGATGAGCTTTAAGGTCCCTTCCAACCCAAACCGTACTATGATTCTAGGATAATATGCTATTGTCCTTCCCCATCATGGGATAGAGCCTCCCAGTAAGTAGGGCAGAGCAGGATGCACATGGTCCTGTCTTGGACAAAGCACCACGAGAGCATATAACTTGCATGGGCTGCCGTTGGAGATGGCTGAGTTACATGAACAAGGTGTTTGAGCTGTGGCAGCTGAATTTTTGAGTGTACTCCCTTACATTGCAACACTTGGCAGCAGTGGGACTCTCACCCTGTTTCATCCTGCAATAACATCAAACACAGCACCCATAAAAAGGATGAAGCATCCAGATGTGACAGCAATGGGTTCTCCAAGCCTCACAGCTACACAAGAGCAGCTGTGCTGTGTTCCCAATAGAAAGCAAGCTCTCTGCTCCATGTCACATTTTGGCTATCCACCGACATGCCAAATGCAGGGCTGGCCCTGGCCAGGCTTTGAACAAGCTCCTTGTGGAAAAGCTCAGTGATGTTCTGTTGGTTTGATAATCCTCCCTTCGGCAGTTAAAAAAAAAAAACAACCAACAAATCATACTGCTTATCTACTGCTTTAAGAAAACAAGGTGAAATACAGGTTACAGTAATGGTTACACCATATTGTAATACTGTTTAGCAGGTAAAGACTTCTCAGATATTCAAGCCAGACTATACTCTCAGATCTGCATGGCCATGTCTGCTGTCCTTTTGCCCCCTCTCTACTGGCTCTACTGATCTTCCAGAAAAGAAAAGCAGCAGTATTTAAACTGATCTCACATAGAAAACACCCACTTCTACAATCTCCACTGTCTGGCAATTAAGAATGTCCTGTGCCTGGTACAGTGTAGAGGGTGGGAAGCCAGAAGGAGCCAGCATCTACTGCTGCACGCTTATTAGTGCTGAAAGAAAGGCTGGGAGTTGGGAGGAAAGAAAAGAATAAATGCTAAGGACAACTCCGGAGAACACACCGGGAAGTCTTTACCACTATAGAGCTTTATAATATAATTATAAGGCTCATTGAGGTACTTGTGTTTGAATTAAAGTGCAACGTATTCAGTCAACGGCCAGCAAGAGACCTGTCAGAGTCTCTAGCACTCCGGTCTGCATCTTCACTCAGTAATTATATTGTTAGTTCTTCCACAATCCTTAGCTCCCATCAGCAAAACATTACCGAAAACCATCCAAAACCCCCTCTCTCAGAAACATATTCTTTATGCATAATTGCCCATCTGATCCGATTGTTTATGTTATGCAGAGTTTCAGCCTTTTCAGGAGCCTGCGCAAGTATCTGCTTTATCCATTTCTTTTTTTTCTGCCTTGTTCCATGAATCAAAGTCAAAAACACTTCTCCCAAGTGGGTGAACCACTTGCAGAAGGTGGAAAGCACTGCTGTTATTTTCCCTGCCATATGCTCCTGAGACAGTTCCCAGCTCTGCATCAGATTATCCACAAGTCCAGATGCTCCGTCATCCGTTGCCACCTGAAACGCTGAATTCCAAGATCTGTTTGCGTGGCATGGGTGCCCAGAGCCTGGAGGGACTTGGATGCGAATGCAAAGACCTCATGATTATTGCCACAAATGTTCCAAAAATGACCACTCCTTGTTATCCATGCAGGGATCAGAGCTGCTTGAAATAAATCAGAGCAAAAATGCACACGGTTGCTGCATTTTTGTCCTCTTTCAGCAACAAACCTCTCATACAACTGTCAATTTAGTCACAAAACATTCAGCCTGCTCGGTCTGGGGTAACTGTGGTCGTTCAACACTGGGTGATGGGGTCAGTATCATGCTCAGCAACATTCAATTCCTGCAACCAGGCCTTCATTGGAACTACATACTCTTAAGGTCCTTTCCAACCCAAACTGTTCTGTGATTTAAAGGGTAAAAAAATAAAATCCAGCAGCAGCTCAAATCTGTTAAAATGTTAATGCCAAATTTCCAAGAGCATTTGAGGCACTCATGCTTGCAAGCATATATGGACATGTACTCTCAAATGTACTGTTTGTGCTGCTCCACGTATGCATCCAGGATTTGCTGCTTCGTGGTAACTGGGGTGCCAAGACATTTCTGTGGAAGATAATGAGAACATCTGCTGCTTCAGCAGCAGAACAAAATACAGACTCAAACAACAGGGACAGGAATAAGCAAACTAGCTAACTCTGAAGCAGTCAGGAAGATGTATCCCCAGCCAGCAAGTAAAAGCCCGTTACCGAAAGGTTTTTCTGTTGATGTCCTATCAGCTTCCCTTCTATGGGGTGCTGGGCACTCAGAGCCTACCTCTCCCTGCAACTCCAGACCTGCTTCCTGCCTCTCCCCCAGCAGCGTCTCAGGAGGATCCTGGTTCTCTGCTAGCTGCAGCACCAGCAGCACCTCTGTAGCCTGACAGTGTCTTAGTCACGAGAGCTGAAGACACCAAACTCACACCATCAGTATTATCCCATGCAGGATGCCACCCTCTGTATTGGAGATATGTGGGTAACTGCATGCACACGAATGTGATATCTCCATATCTAGCTTTAAAAATGTAGAGAATTGCCTTAAGATCCTCTTACAAGGCAAGACCAAGAGAACTGGGGCCTCTGCCTGGCATTTCCCAGGAACCATTGACACAACAAAGGCTGCAAAACCACACGCTGTGCATTAGTGGCGGATGTGACTAAGCGTCCACTTCCTCTCCTCCCTTCAACAGCTGAGGCTTAGAAGCACCATTTGACATATTGGGGTTTAATTAGCATGGATGTGCATGTTCCAAGCAGAATCACACTATGGCCAACACAGCACAGAGTCTCCAAGCGTCTAGGCAAGGCTCTTTAAAGGGTGCAGCATGCAATAGCTGAGCAGGACAGCGTGGGGAGAGGGTGAAACCACAAAGCTTTTTGCTTTGGGAAGTTGAGTGTTGCTGCAGGAGCAGTGGTCATTCTCCTTCTTGAAACTGCAGCTTCTGGAGGCAAGAAGTCGCTCAGAGGAAACATGACATGAACACGTTTAAGTGGAGATCTGAACCTCGGGGAATGCGAAGCCAGTACTCACCAACGGAGCAAATGTCTGTGAAATGGTCCTCACCTTCTTCAGCATGAATCAGGTCGTTTTTGCTCTTCTTTATCGCAGCTCTTTTCAACACTGTGTGCAAATTAAAGAGAAAAAGCCCCGTGAGCATTCAGAGTGGCTTCTCTCTCCCCCTCCCTTCACTCTCCAGGGACAGCATTTACTTCCCAATGCCAGCTCAAAGCTCTCACGCATGGGTAAGCTGGAGCAAACTAAGTGACCTACAACCTTGCAGGGCCTCTGCATGCTTCAGTTCCAGGGTCATTTATTTTTTTGACCTTCCAGATGTTGAAGGCTTGGCCATGCACAGATCTGCATCCTTACACTTCACCCCAGCAGATGCAGGAGGATGGGGGAGCCACTGCAGCTGCTGGACCATTCAGCACAGCAGAAAGGCTGGGCAGGGTCACTGAATCTTTCTGAGCCCCAGTGGGTTATGAGTGCTTCTATCCATTAGAAACATTAATGCTGTTTACAGTGTGCACCATTAAGAAGTTACATTTACAGTGCTCAGATAGAGTTTACCGCAGAACAATGCCTCAAGGAGCAGAAATGCTGTGTCAAAAGCAACTGCCACAAATCATCCTCTTAATAGCACCCAGTGTACGATTCCTTCCCTCTGGGGATGTCATAACTCGTTGAAAACACACTTTGTCCAACAGCATCTCTTGTGGGGAGGGGGAACAGCTACACCGTGTTACTTGACAGGGAAAGAGAACTGGAGGTTAAGGCTCGGAGAGGTCTGCACCATTCACCCAGTGCACAAGGGGTAAGATGGACACTGGTCCCACGACCACCTACCTGTGAAACCTTGAGAACTAGCAGAAAAAAATACGTTGACACAGTTTGGTAACAGCTTCAAGACATACAGTAACTAAGCACCATTTGCTATCAGCAGTAAGACACCCCACGGTGTGGTGATACATACTGGTCAGATGGCACACACAGCAAACCACGCACTCTGCAGCGACTGCCCTGGGGGTAGCTTTGGACAAGAAGATCCCCTCACTCTACACAAGCTTCCTGCCTTGACAGAGAAACTGAAGCGCTGCTTCCTCCACAGCTAAGGCAAGTGTTAGTGCTTCTGTCACTCCAAGAAAACACCCAGACCATCACCCAGGTTCAGAGGCTCAAAGAGGTTGCTCTCAACCTGTGATCTGGATCCCATTTTGTCTGCAAGAGGAGAGGATGCTCTGAACCTGTGATTTGGGTCCCATTTTGTTTGCAAATAAACCTGCTTTTGCTCTTTTCTTCCCCACCCAGCAGGAGGCTGAATCTTCAGTCCCAGCACTATCAGCTGCTGGGTCCTGCAGGCTGCATCTGTCTCCAGCAGATCCAGGACCAGTACTGGAACGTAACCAGACCTGAGAATAAAGTTTTATAACACTCCCTGGTGTGACTTGAGCACCTTCCTCTTTATCTTCTCCCCGAGATAACTCCTGCCTATGTTTAGCAATGAGGTCATGCTGTCTCTTCACACAACTTGGATGCAATGTCCCTCTGTTTTGGGGATGAAGATAATTTACCAGCATAGATATGGGCTGCTCCTTAGCAGTTGGCTTCAAGGCTGGGAACATTGCTGGGCTCCTTTAGCTTACTAGTATAGAATGAACTTTAGTATACCTGGGTCTTCACTCCATGGCCCGCACCCACCTCTAGTTTGCTCACAGACTACTCTTCCAGACACCCATTTCACCCTGAGACTAACAGCTCTGGCTGCACCCACGTGCTGGACAAACTTGCACAACCCACACACACCCCACGCACCCTCACACATGCACAAAGATTTGCCAAGCACACCTCAGCCCTGACCTTCTGCAGCCCCAGCTCTTCCATCCCCAAGTCCTCCCCGAGCACAGGTCACCATGCTGGCCAAGGAGGACCAGCAGCAGGGAGCCTGATGCCCAAGGAGCCGTGTGGCTCGGACTAAGGTGCAAAACCACTCATGAAACATGGCTGGTGACCTGGGCACGTGGGGCTGTGGGGAAGAAGCACTGCCCCGCTGTGCCACCTAAGCCCCTGGTGATTTGCAATCCACTCACTGTTGTAGCTGCTGCCGCTGCTAGTCTCTGCCGGTGCGGTGCCTTGTTGAATCGGCCCTTCCGAGGCGGCCCTCCCTGACAGTGAATGGGAGGAGAAAAAAAAAGAGGAGGGAAAGGGAGGGGAGGGGAAAGGAGGAGACATGGGAGGACGAAAGATGGTCAGAAAAGGGAGAGGGAAGAATCTTTAACTGAACTTTGACTGGCTGTCGCATCCTAAGAGCTCATCGGTCTGGAGGCGCAGGGAGAGCAGTCCCTGCAGCCTCACTGCACCTGCATCCGAAGCTTGGTACCTCCGGCCATCCTGCATCGCTAGGGTCACACGTCAGAAGGTAGGATCACCACACCCTGTTATGTCTTACTGCTTACATGTAACAGGGGTCTTAGTCTCTCTGTCAGATCCAGTTGGAAACCTCGGTTTAGAGCCCTGCCTTCTCTTGGTCAATGCATTTCTCTTCTGGCATCCACTCTGCAGCCTACCCCCACCACAAACTGCACGTAGACACAGCCAGCTGGGCTTGGCAGAGGCTGACCGGTCACACTGGTGTGGTCCCACAGGCAGAAAAGGGACCAACCGACCCCAAGGGCAGAACCCCATCCCAGGGTGGTGTGTCACATAACCTGCAACCTCAAAAAGACCTAACATGGGAAAAGGGACTCTTTAGCCCAACCTATGCCAAGTGCATGCAAGAGCGTGTTTCTCACGCCCTATTGGTTACAATGGAAAGCCATGTCAGCGTACACAGGTGAACCTTTCATGTATCACAGGAGGAAAAACCACACAGCAAAACAACCTACCGTCCAGAGGAGATTTCTCTTCTGCATTCCTGTCTTCCTCTGCCAGCATTACCTCCTCTGTAAAAGGAGAAGAAAACAGCAAGGTTCAACTTCAGGTTTATCACATCCCCTCTTTAAAACCAACTGAGCTGGATGCAGCAGGCATCTGTGCCAGCGGCCACCAAGCTTCCCCATTGCACCACCCAGGTACAAGAAGTCTGTGGTGGAAGGGACGGCTCAGAGTACCGTGTGTCTGACCCCATGTCCCTCTTGCACAGGGGGAGGAGGCCAGATTCACCTCTGGAAGACTGTAGCACTTCCTCCATTATTGCCCTCTTCACAATCAACCACCCACTCCAGTGTCTTTAGCCAGCTATCATCAGCAAGGGACTTCTGGAGACCAAAACCCTTTCTTCAGACCTAGGCAAGACTGCAAGTCAGAGGATGCCATAACCAGCCACGCTGGAGACAGAGAAGTGAATGACTGCTGCTCTTCCATCTCCATAAAGAAGACTTAAGACTCAACCCCTGAAAAACAGACCTCATGGCACAGGGTAACACAGGCAGGGATTGCTGCTGCCACATCCCAGGAGACAGAATATCACCAAATAGCCATCACATTGAATCTTTGTCCCGATAAAATCCACAGCCAAGTTTCCATGGGGGAGTTACGGCCTGCCAGTTCAGATTGCGCAACACGTGCTAGAACACCATGGTTAGTTTCCATCCCTATGTAACTCATCTGAAAAATACAATTTTATGCTTTCCTAGAGGAAAAGAATCCAGAAAACCCTGAAAAGGCAACTTCCCCAAACTGACTCATTTTTATCTGTGTGAAAGATAAATTTCCTGAGGTTTCACAATGCAAATGTCATCACCCGACTCCGTTGCAGTACGCACCACGCTGTGCCAATATTGAAACCACAGATTTGAGCTCACTGCTAGAAAATCATGCGAGGATTTTCTAAAGGACAATCTAAAGCAGAAGAAATATTGAGTTAGCAGCTGGTAAACTGTACACTTCCTTATGTTATTATAAATGACAAATTCTTTCACATGCTTGATGTAATTTGGGATCTTACTAAAAGATCTGACACTTTTCACACCACATTTTGCTTTAAAGTCCATTTCAGCCAGTCTGGATGGAAAACTAATTTCCAAAACAGAAATAATACAAACAAACCAGAGGCCAAACATCAAAGCGTGTAGCTGAAAACTGTATAGAAGAATACTAGAGGGATCAGCACTATGCAGAAGCCTTATATAATCTCTTTATTAATCATCTGGGAAAGAAAGTGAATGATCCATTAATAAGACAGTAAATTGGGAAGGCTGAAAAATAATATCCAGGACTGAGGTAGAATGTAAAAATCAAGCAGAGGAGAACAAAAGTGCAGTTCTGGTGTCCTCTATATATGAAGGACATGGAGCTGCTGGAGAACGTCCAGAGGAGGCCACAAGGATGATCAGGGGCTGGAGCACCTCCTGTATGGAGAAAAGCTGAAAAAGTTGGGGCTGTTCAGCCTGGAGAAGAGAAGCTGCGTAGAGACCTCATAGCAGCTTCCAGTGTCTGAAGGGGGCTACAAGGATGCTGGAGAGGGACTCTTCATCAGGGACTGCAGTGATAGGACAAGGGGTGATGGGTTCAAACTGAAACAGGGGAAGTTCAGGTTGGAGATAAGGCAGAAGCTCTTCCCTGTGAGGGTGCTGAGGCACTGGCACAGGGTGCCCAGAGAAGTGGCAAATGATCCATCCCTGGCAGTGTTGAAGGCCAGGCTAGACAGGGCCTTGGGCGACACGGTCTAGAGGGAGGTGTCCCTGCCTGTGGCAGGCGGTTGGAACTGGATGATCTTAAGGCCCTTTCCAACCCAAACCATTCTATGATTTTATGAAAATAAGAAAGTACAAACTAGTGCACCAGAGAGATGGAGGAAAGGAGAGCTGAGAGGGAGGGAAATGTCAGGTGAGCTAAAAGTCTGCATTTTAAGAAGTATGAAATCCTTCCAAAACCCACAAGCCAGTATAATGTGGGTTTTTCCTGAGGCTCATTAAGACAGGTCAGGAGAGAGAAATGGACTCTTTTATAGACAGTTCCAAAGACTTCTCTCTGATACCAACACCTCAGAAACCAAAAGGTTCTTCCAAAGTCTTGCCTTAGGGAAAAGCTGTACTGGTGTTGGGAGGTTAAAAGTATATAAGTAGTTAAACAGCAATTAACAATGAACATGACTGCCCTAAAACACATAGAAGGGAGGGGGGTCTGATATGGAGACCCCTTCCCAAAAGGCAGCTGGACAAAAGGACTGTAGATGTGAAACACAAAGCAAACCTGTGCTGGAAGAAGCACGAGTCTGAGGTGCACTTATAGTGGACATTTTCCTATAGATTTTTTTAAAACCCTACACTGCTCATGAAGTGTGATTTTAAAAGCTTTGTGTCAGATCTGAAAGTGATATACCCACCTCACTGCACAGGATTCTGCATAAAGAACGAGTCTAACTCCTAGTACTGGTAGAGTCAGTAGTGTCACATAGATATTTTGCACTCATTTGGATTCAGGGATCAGTTCAGTCCTCAGGACTTTGGGGTTCTTCATTTTGTGCTCCTCTGCACAATGCAGATGTAGTTTCTTTCCTTTTCTACATAATGGCAAATCACAGTGAAAAGTCAAAACCATTTGGAGTGGAATGTATGTTCAGGTCTTGCAACAAACAGCAAGCATGGGAAAGTGAACCCATCCCAAAGGAGCTCTTCTGCCACTCTGAGAAAGAAATGCTGACTTTTAGACAGCGTTTGGTAATTAAATAGATTAATACAAGAGACTGCAGGGAGCAGACACACCATGCAGGTGAGCAATGAAAATAATGACCTGGCAAAGGTCAGAAGGCAAGCAGCTGCTCTTCAGGGACAACTCCTGGGTGAGTGCAACACAACAGGGCTGTGTCTGCAGAGGGAAGAACCTCTCGAGAGCCAACACTCTTACTGGTCAATGCTCTGAGGGTTGCTGGTTGCAGTCACATCTTGTCAAACACTAAAAGACTGCAGGAAAGAAAGAGCCTATTCCCTTAGCTGGAAGCTCAGTCCTGCACTTGATTCGTATCAGTGCAGGAGGACAATCATTGCACTGGTTATGGTCAAAGATCTGTAGGTAGGAAAAACAAAATCTAGTTTTTCACTATTTCCAAGCAGCATCTTGTGTTGCATGCTCCTGTAACAATTTGTCATGACTCTCCATTGTCCTTTGGGCAGCAGAAGAGGAACAATCCTGAGTCCCCAAATCACCCTGGGGGCTGTGAACTGTGTGGATACATAATCATCATGATTTGCAATGGTGTGCTCATGCCATCTGATGTTCCAGTGTCACCTGTGTCCCCAGTCAGATGGTAAGGGGTTTAGCCATACTGAGATTTCAGAAACCAGATTTATAAATGCCAGTGGCACCTCAGAATGTGTAAGGTGTGACAATCTGATACCAATGTATTATCACCTACAAAGCACACACTCATTTGAGACAGCTGTGTAAACCAGCTGAGCCTTTGCCCCAGAATTCAGGCCCTGAGTTGATGCTCAAATATATCTCCATCCATAAACAGGACTCAGCTTTACTTTTCCCTTAAAATAAACAAACCCCAAGTTTCCTCTATGCAATTCCCTCAAGCCCAACATTCTTCCACACCATTTCTCCCCAGTTCTCTCTCTTTGCAGTTACTTCTGTCTGTCTTGTCTCCTCTGGGAAACCAAAGTGGTTTTACCTTAGTGGGGCTTTACATGGTTTTTAAAGCCTGGTATAAAGCCAGCTCAGCAGGTTAGTCATCATTGCTAGCTCTTGTTTCTAAAGCCACACAGCATCCTAAGCAGAGGATCAGAAGTTGTGTTGCCTTTAGTCATCACTGCAACAGAGAATGGAAGAAGATAATTAGGACGCCTGGAAAACCTCCAAACAACAGTGCTTCTATGTTAGAAATAATATTCAACAAAGACAGTATCAGATCAGCATCTTTCCAGCCTCCAAACAAAGGCACAGGGGCTTCACTGGGATATCAGAGTGAGACATGTCCCAGCAGCAAGATTAATTGCTGGTCATTAAGTACTGACAGCATACAGCATGTTCCAGGACTGGAAATAAAGGCAAACCTTCTACTGAGGAAGTGGCAAAGTGAACAATAAAGGAAAAGCAGCAGAGAGACACAGTGCCCCCTCCCTTTCTCTTTGGCATGGGGACATAGAACTTTATGGGCTCTAAAGAAGAGCGGATTATGAGAAATAACTCACATTCAACAGGCAACAGAAGTTAGGAAAAAAGAAAGAACAACTGAATTTAACTGCTGAAGCTTCAGACTTGTTAAATAGAAGAAGTGAATAAAAGAAGAGTAGAGGAAGCCATCACTTTCACATGGAACTCAAATTTGTCTGTCAGGCAATTACTCCCCCTTGCCTTCTTACTCATATTCCTGCCCTTTGTCACTGATTGTTGGTGTCTTCTCCCAGCTGTATCAGGGGGCTTGTTGCTCTGTTTCTTCTACAGAAAGCTGAAACCTGAGGTTCATAAAGCTTTGTTGTGTCAAGGAATGGCATTCAAGTTACAGAATCAGTGCTGTGTGAAAGAGATGGACTTGCAAAGAATTAAAATGCAAAAGCAACTTGATTAGCTCTGAAGTGAAAGACTTCCAGTCTGAGCAAAGTGTTTTCAAAATGATGCATGTCCTTGTTAGATAAGAGAAACATCTTCAAAAGGATATTTGTGGGCTTAACCTCGCTTTGCTCTGTGCAGAGGTCTTCTAGCTCTCGGTTGGAAACGCAGCATGACAGCCTAATAGTTGCTACAAGTTTTGAGGAGTTTAATGGAGAAAGCAGCAGTGGCAAAGTCATTTGCATGGATTACATTGCTTGGCTTCAGCCCTTTTTAATTCCTCTGAAAGGCACAGTTTCAAAGTGACTTGGTACAGACTTTGCACAGAGCCCAATGAAAACATGAAATGAAGAGCAGAGGCTGTCCCAGCACACAGCGGGTGGAACAGGACAGGGTTTGCTCATCACTGGTAAGACTCTATTTGATATTGGTTGAACTGAAGAAGAGGTGTTTAGGGAAGAGGACTGTTGGCCTGTGCCTTGAGGAACAACATAGTGCCAAGCATTGTCTTTTACCCATATATCAGCTGTCTTCCAATGGTGGGAAGAGTTGGTCCCTTCAAAGAATTTACTAAGAAATAGACAGTTGACTTTATTCTTCAAGATTAAGATTAAAGGTCTGTTTCTACCTTATCCCTACAGTCCACTTCTAGACAATATAAAGTCGGTGTTTATGAGCTGGACATGGCAATTGCCATACACATTTTTGACCTAAATTCTATGAGATGCAAGAGATTATGGGGTTTGATCGTTGCTTCTGGCCTGCAATTCACACTAGTATTCAAAGCAGTAAGATTTTCTGTCTTCTAAGATGCTTACAGATTTCTAAGTCATTTAAGGTGGCATGACACTTCTTCTTGACACCCTCAAAAAGAAACCCTAAACCTCTACTGAGTTACAATTTTCCTTCACAGAACCCCAGAATCATCAGGGTTGGAAGGGACCCCTGGAGATCATCTGGTCCAACCCCTTGCCAGGGCAGGGCCACCCAGAGCAGGGCACATGGGAACGTGTCCAGGGTGGGTTTGGGATGGCTCCAGAGAGGGAGACTCCACAACCCCCTGGGTAGCCTGTGCCAGGGATCTGATACCCTCAATGGAAACAAGTTCTTGCTCATGTTGAGGTGACGCTTGTTGTGTGTTAGTTTATGGCCATTGCTCCTCGTCCTGTCACTGGGAACCACTGGAAAGAGTCTGGCACCATCCTGCTGGCACCCACCTCTGAGATACTGATCTGCATGGATGGGATCCCCTCTCTGGCTGCTCTTCTCCAGACTAACCAGGCCCAGCTCCCATAATCTCTCCTTATAAGAGAGATGCTCCAGACTCCCTGCTTAGTTAGTCTTGACCTCATGATGTGGGAATTTTACATGAACTCACCTGTTACCTCATTTGAAAATATTTTAACCCTCCTGACTACCCTGTGTATCATCCAGTCTTCAACAGGCACCTGAGAAACAAGAGAAGCTAGAAACATCCTGCCTGGCCTCTCTATAATCCTAAGTGAAGAAAGTAAATTCCAACTCTAAAGAAATTGGTCAGACTGTGGGTTGAGTTTTATCTTTCAGGTCATGCACGTCTAAATTCAGCACATTTATCTGTGTTACAATTTTCTCTTTCATTCTCCAAACCTCTCTTAAAGCAGCATTTGTTAAACATTTTATCAATTCAGGCTTCCTGTATTAAGTACAACTCACTCAAGTATCTGCAAATTAAGGTTACCACTGTTTGAAACACGTTGGTATAAATCCCTCAAGCAGATAATGCTGCAGTGTTAAACAATCCACATTTAAAACAGCCTGAGCTATGTTTGCTTCCATTTCAACCACAACTCCACTTCTGGTGATTTATCAGTAGTGAGCTGGCACCAAAATCTGTCAGCTCTGCCAAGGTACCTGCTTGAAAAATTCACAAGCACTTTTCATCAATATTTTTCTTCCTCTTTATGCTCTTACTTTACCACAGGAAAAAATATTCAAGGTAACACTAAAAAAAAAAAAAAATTAAAATGTACAATTCAGCTACTGAAGAGCCAGAGGTTTCATTCTTACACCACAAATACGAGACAAGTCATTAGACCAGGACTGGAACGTACTCAAGTCAGTACTTAAGAGGTAGGAAACAAAGACCCCATTGTTTCATTCCGGAGGAGTGAAGTGCCTACAAATTCAGTATAAGAAAGGGTGGATAGTAAAAACCCTTCAAATTTTATCTGATTCACCTTTTTAATGCAGTATGCACAGCAAGAGATAATGCAACATCATTCGGATTACAAGTAGCAGAGGCTGTGGGAAACATTAAAGACACTCAAGAGTGGTCAATAAATGATGAACACAATGCTAAATTAAAATCATTGACAAATAAGAGGTAGTGTACAGATGAAAAAGCGATTTTAGACACTCAACTCCTTTCCTTGGTCCTAAACTAGTTAGAGCCCTTGAGATAAAAACTTGAGAACTACCAAGAACAAGGAAACCTCTTTTCGAGCTCCAGCAACTACTGAGACTATGTAAACCATTACAGAGCAAAAGCTATCAAAGTATTAAATACCACTTTATGAATCACTGCCATGCAGCTTTCCTACCTTGCATCAGAAATAAATGAGAAAAAATGAACAAACTGCCCAGGGAGGATATTATAAATATTAGAAGTCTGGAGATCCTTCCATAGGAAGGGAGGGGGTGGAGCAGCTGGGTTCTGAATGCTTTAGAGCAGGAAAATAAGATGAAACAAGGTAAACTAGAGAAAGCAGAGAAACAAAAGAAATGAAAAGAAATAGGAAGTGCACTCCTGGGCTTATCCTCTCACTGCAGAAAGGCAACCTTTAAACTCGAGGGCAGGACATACAGTTTGGTGGGTTGGTTTGGTTCTGTTTTGAGTCAAACCAACTGCTAACATGTGGAACTCCGTGCTACATGATTCAGTGAGGGCAAGGAAACAGATATTTTGCATGGATAACGGCATTGTCCCCCACACAGTACTGGACAAGGAAGATTGACTGTCTAGTTTGGAAATCCAAGATCATGTCCTGGCCTCTGAAGCAGAAATGGGAAATCCTCATCGATGCCAGTCACAGATTTCAGCTCCTGAATTCAACACTCAATTCTGTTTTGGTTAGCTTTCACAATACCTTTTGTATCCAAAGATTTACTAACACTGCTAAGCTGATTTTAATTATTGATATTATTCAGCTGTACTGGAAGCTTGCTTTATATTCCTGTTGCATTTTCAGCCTTGCTTTTTTCAGAGTATTTTTATTATTCACTGATTCAGCTATTTTGCATACACTTTCCTATTCTAGAAAACCTTCTGGATCTTGTGTTAATAGACAAAGTAAAAAGATGGGCATTTTACAGCATACTAATGTGGTATTTATTCAGCACTGGCTATACAGAAATAGAATAACCAGCCATTCCCACAGGGTGCAAAGCTGGAGCAGAGACCGGCTGTATGTTTTATAACTTCTCTACCTCAACTTTCAGACAAGTTCAGCTGATGACCTCTGCATGGCTCTTCTTGGCAGAGCAGTCACCACACCTAAAGGAAGCACCCCTGCAAAGGAATTCTCATCTTTATTTTATGGATGGGGAGGACAGGATTTAGAGAAATCGTGAAAGCCTTAAACGAATGATTAAAAGCCTTAAAAGCTTTTGCCACCAGAGCCAAAGGAGAACCACGGAGCACTGGATAAACCAGTGATTTGTATTTGAGGTAGCACAAAAGCTTTAAACACATGGAAAGACGAACTATAAATGGAAAGTGAATGATTCTTCCATAGAATGAAGTGTGGTCACCTAACTGAGGACAGTTGCTTTGGAACAGCCACAGTGAATAAAAGTCCATCAATACAACTGGTACTCAATTGACACTCAGAGTAGTGCTATGGGAAATGGTGGTTTCCAGACACTAAACCAACTGCTGCTACTTCTTCCTGGTTTACATTTCAATGATTCAGCCTTCTTTCTCTCTGGCCAGGTTGTCAAAAGTCATGCTCACACCACTGCCCTCCAGGGAGGGACCTGCAGCAGGGCAGAGCCCTGCTCCCCAAGGAACGTCAGCCAGCAGATCCCTTCAGAGGAGACAGCAGAAGCAAAGCGGCAAGAGCCACACGTAAATGCTCTTCCAAATAGCGGCACCCAGCTTGTGCACGTGAAACAGAAGCTGTAAATTCAGACAAAGAACAGCTTACCCACAGAACTGCAGCAGGATGCTCTGTCTCCTGGCTTGTACACAGCTTAGGCATGCACAGCGATTTGCTGTGACTGTACATTTACTTGCTTGCATGAGCACGTTTTAGCACATCTGGCCTCTGGCACCAGTATGGGTTTCAAAACAAGCAATAGTGATGTAGCTTTCAGTGTGGCACCAGCTCACAGGTTAGGACCAGTTCTACCATCAGCTGATGTCAAGCGAGCCACTATGTAACGTTGGACCTCAGTTTCCCCATTTATAAAGAGCAAGGATGAAGCTGATGTGCCTAGAAAGGCACCTGAAAATTTATTTGAGAAACCACAGCTTCCTCCTCCCCCCATCACTGTTTTAAAAGACATTTTCACTTTACTTAGGTGTTCCAGCTTCTCAGAAAAGCAAGCAAGGAAGCAAATTAACACCAGAAGATTTCTTGATGCTACGTGAGTGAATTGCACTGTGGTCATGCCAGCTACTCCATGACACAGAAAAGTTATTGGTAATCTTTACTGTCCGATAAAAAGGAAAAGCAAAGCATGCTATTTTTTGTTAAATTAGTGTGTTTGGGTCCTTGAAGTTGCTCACTGCTTACAATAAAGTGCAATGCTCAGTTATAACAGTTATAAAGCAACGTTAATGTGTTCTGGGGCGAGTTCCATGGAAGTGATCTCTATAGCTCATAAAACTGTATTTTGCCATCATAGCAAGAGAGGTTTATAAAACAGCTGTGGTGGAAAGTAAATAAAACACAAATGACTCATCCAAGGGAACAGTTTCCCCACTGTGGACACTTTGGGCACTGTATCACTTTTTATATCACACTGTATTAAGACAACTGTTTTGATCTCAGCAATAAAGAAAGACGGCCCAGCTCCTTTGGGTTTGCTTAACAAAACCGAGATCTTTGGCAATAATTTTAGTGTGAATGCTCAGAAACAAGCCCAACAAAAATAACAAGTGCTACCTGGGCCCTCTCTAGTCTTCTGTTACCTCCAATACGGAGGACTAGTTCTCTGTCACCACCAGACTCTTCTTGCCACATGACACATGGAACAAGGATGGGAGATCTCTTGCCTTACCTGCTTTGAAGATCCACTCCAAGTATCCATTTAGCTCCCGTTCAATTTGCTGCTGCCTGCGGAGTTTCAGGAAAGCCCGACGATTTTCTACCCTCTCTCGTTCTTTGGCAAATTCACTATGGAGAGAGAATGAGGAAGGACATCACAAGTGGTCAGGGAAAACACACAGCCCCTCTTTTGTCTTTCAGGTTGTATCCATGAAGCTTGTGAAGTCGACGACAGCACTAGTGAGCGGAAACCACAGCATGCTATGTGTTGTCATCCAACTTCTCTAGAAACACGGTATCAAGCCGCAGTGACACCAGCACTTCTTTGGTGTTGGAAGAGGTCTACTCTCCCCTGTTAGCCTTTCTTCAAGTTCTCCCATACTTAAGATGACTGACAAACACAACTCAAACGGCAGCTACAAGTGAGGATGGGCACATTGGGGTCAAGTTGAAATAGCCCCAGTGCTCTGGGTAAGGGGTAACAATGATCTTGCTATTCCCTAAAAGTCACATGGAAAACAAGTATCTCGATGTCAGATCATTAAAACAGGACCATACAGGGAAACCAGAGAGGAAGGTTCATCGTTGGATGAAAGAAGGTTCATAGCAAAAACCTTACCCAAGTCCATCCTACTGCCCAGTTTGAAATGATGCTAAAACAACAGTTCAGCCACCACCCTAAACCACCTACATTGGGAGTTTCCCCAAGCTAACCTATACCACCTCTGAAAAGTTCCTGATGTTTATCTACCATTTACGGAGCTCTGAACCAGCCTCTGTAACCCCTTGTTATATATTGTGGAGCAACTCCCACAGTAGTTTAATCTGTATAGTTAAATGTGGGATTGGGCTTTTGTCCTCCATGAACACCAGCAGTTCACCCCTCTCATTTGGGGTCTTAACTCTGCTGCATCCTTCAAATCTTCAGTTAGCTGCTAGCTGTTGCAAACCTGGAGTCAAGCACTGCTCATGCCTAAAATCTCACCCAGTCACCAATTCGTTACCCACACATGCTCCTCAAACACCAGTGAGAAGATGGGAGAAAGGAGGAAGAATAGGGGGAAAACAAACTGCGGAGTGCCAGAGGCACTTTTATATTCACAGTCTACACTTCATCCTTCAAAGCTGACACTTTTGCTTTGCTTGGCAGGACTGTGTGAGAGGGGATTGTAGGAAGGGATTGTAGGAAGACCTTGGCTCAGCACTGTGACACAGACCGGTACCAGCCACTGATGCGAGAGCTGCCATCAGCTGAGCTGTTACCTTGACTTTGGCAACACATCCCTCTCCTGACTCCCCTTTCCTGTCTCCCACCTGACAGGGCAGCCCATGACCCCATCCTTGAAATGGAGGAAGCTGAAACATCACTCTCAATTGACAGTTCCTCCTTGGCATTCAGCATGTGTCTGCCAGATGAATCGGAATCTTGCACGTGTCAGCTGGACCACTGATGTTCTCCCTTTTCTTTTTTAATGTACTCATTTCTGGTTCAGTGCCTGCTGGTTGGGGCCACAGACCTCCTCTCACTTCTGATTTCTCTCTGGAGCAGGAAGAATGAGATCAGACAGCACAAGGTGACAACATGCATTTAAATTGCCAGACATGGAGGGGTCGCAGCTCCTGCACTGCAGGCTCGAGTCACCACAAACTTCCCAGAGCTGGGCTGTGCTGGGTGGGAGCAGGAGGCAACACACAGTGGGGAGTTGCACAGAATCCAGCCTGGTTTCTGTTGAAGGGACCTTAAAGCTCCTCCAGCTCCAACCCCTGTGTCCAACCTGGCCTTGAACACTGCCAGGGATGGGGCAGCCACAGCTTCTCTGGGCACCCTGTGCCAACATGCCACCATTTCATGGCATGCTTCATGAAGGACCTGGGCAGGCAGGAAGGGCAGCAGATAAACCATGGCACCATTCCCTCATCCCTCTGGAGGAGGCCAGGGAGAGCTTTCGCTTGCAAAGCCTTTCACCCTCTGCCAGCTCCTATTTGGCCTAAGGAAAGTAACAGCTACCTAGAACTTTCCCCTTTAATCTCAACTTTAAACATGTAGGAAAACAAGGGAGAAACTGTGGAAAGTTGCAAACCTTCAGTAGTTTCTGTACACCTACGCACGCTCTTCAGGGGACATCAAAATGCCATATTTCATCTAAAAATATTTCAGCGGAAGTTTTCCTGTCAGTTCTAAATGAAAACACAGAAAGTCCTATGGGAATGTTTGGTAGCACTAAGTTTCTTCTTTTATTTGGCAGAATTGCCACCAACTGCAAAAATCTCCCAACTCACCAGAAGGAAACCTGAGCAGGAAATATGCTGGTCCTCTAGAACTTTGGCCAGTTCTGGAATGAATAATGATGTTCACCCATTCTCATACTTTGGTTTTGTCAACTTCCTGATGCCCCAAAGCATTCACTTTCAGCACTGTCTGGATAGCTATTAAGAGGAGGAAAGGTGAAAGGTTGGTACTCCTACATACAGTGCAGCAACAGGAGACACTGCTTTGGAAGAAGCCACACTCTGAGTAGATGACTACCGTGCACTTAGTTACAACATGACACTTGTGAATAACTGATTCTATAGAGACAGCAGGAACAAACAGAAACCAAAGGAAGGGCATTCATCATGGAAACCACACGCCATCCACTCAAGCCTAGCGCGTCACATTTTTCTTCTCAAGAGTGGTCGGTGCTTAAAGCCACCAGGAAGATGGATGATTGCTGCTTATCACCTTGGTGGGTGGAAGGGCAAAATAAATCTTGGTGTAAGTATGCACTGAAATAGCTGCTTCAGGGAAATTCAGGAGCACCTCCCCCAGCCACAAAAGAGACAAGGTCAACTCATGTGTAACCACCAGGGCTAGGAAAAGACTATAAACCAATGAAGTTCTTACAAGTACTTTATCCATGCTGGCCTTGAATTAAAAATACTGTCACAGCAACCGAAAAGGGAAAAATTAAACAACCTAAAATCATCATCCCCTGAGACACTGATTAACTTTCCTATATGACAGCAGAGAGCTGAAATAGAGCATCATGTAATGTGCCTCCTGGTCTTGGGTTTCATGGCCCACTCCCAGGGTGACAGCAGGTCTCCTGCAAGACTAATCACAGTGTTAAACCTCTGCACGTCGGGTTTTCTGCTTGGAAAGCAGACAGGAATGATTCCCACTCACAGGGAAGAAGCAGAGAGAGATGATACGGCATCACTGTCCTAGCTGCCACTAACGGGGCTGATGATTAGCAATTCCTAATAGCAACACAGGTAATTAGCTGCTCATTCAGGGTAACACCACTGAGCTACACATGATCTCATGAAACCTCAGATGTTAAAATGGGAGTACAGCCTTCAGCTATTGAATCTATAGCACTGTTCAGAGGGAGCTGAAAAAAGCACAGCTCTCAGAAGGACTCTGCCAGAGACTCCTGGAATGCAGATGTAAAGAACTTTTAGAATTTTAAGTCTGAAAAATAAATAAATTAAAAAGAAAAAAAAAAAGAAGAAAATTTAGAACTGGCTTCATCTCCAGTCCAAGTACATCAAAGGAATGAGTAAAGTTGCTCCTGGATGGCACATGATGTCCAGGGACATAGTCCTGCCTGGAGGAATACAGCCCTCAGGAATGGAGAGGAGCCAGGTAACTCAAGTGGGTGAGCTGCTGGCAAAGGCACCTGCCAGCACTACAGATGTTTCACTGAGTTACTCAAAGGCCAAAACTCAAGAATCCTCCAGGTGGAGAAACAAAATTGGCCAAGACAGGAGGTTTGATTTGTAAGCTTTGTTGCCTGAATGTGAAGCAGCGCCCAAGAACAGATTTGATACCTGTCAGCAGCCTGGTAAGCAGCCCGTGTCACTCAGGAGCAGGGAAGAACAGGCTGGAGGTAGAAGATGGAGTACAGCAGCTCCTGTGGCTGCCTGGCAAGATGGAAAAGCATCACAACACCTGTTGGAAGAGCAGCAGTGGTACAGAATCACTTGTGTTCTGCTCCTCTGGGGATGCTTGGATGGAAAGTGAAGTGTTCAAAGTTCCTGTTTCAATCCACTCCTTTTACATTCAGCAAGGAAGTAACCCCAAAAGAAGCTTTGTGCCAATTATGCACATAACTCTCAGTAAGCTTGCAACAAGAGCAAGACTGAGGTAGGAATTTCCTTAAGAGGCTGCAAAGGGACTGCAGAGATAAGGACATGCACTTGTAGCACCCGAACATATGAAGATGGTGGATAAGAGAGAGAGTGATATGAACACAACACTATCTGCATTTGTGCTTTTGGCAGGCTTTAGCCACTTGCTCGGGCTGTATGCCACTTAGCAGGCCCTTCAGAGTGCCTTGTGCCTTCCTAGCACAAGGACTGCACACACTTCCAGGCCTCCCAGCATCCCGAGAGCATCCACATGCAAGCAGAGACAACTGCATTTTAAGAGGTGGGGGGAAGTCCATTTCCTACCAGTTCCTTTGGTTAATCAGCTGGGGGAAGGAAATGGGGAAAGAGCCTTCAGTCAACTTTTCCTTTCCCTCTCAGGTCTGTTTCTGATGCTGGGGTTTGCCACCTTGTCCTAATCCAACCAAATCCCAGCTGCTTGGGTGGAGGCAGTTACAATAACATGGAAGGCAGATTCCTGCTGAGCCAATCCTCCTTGTGCTCCTACCATTCCGTAGGTCCCTCAGTACTTGTGTGATCGAGTTTGCTCCCTCACACACACAGTCCTGCAAAGCACCTCGGGCCTTGGTTCACCAGGTCTGATCCAGTTAATGCTCCTAACATTTCATTCACTAACTGCAGAAGCACCCACGTGTTTATAGAAAAGCAGCTCCAGGGAGAGAGTTTGTTCTATGGGTTCCTATCTGTCTTTTGTCTTCCTGGAGAACAATAAACCCTTTATAAGGGAGAAAGCAACAAAAAAGCCCAACACCTTTATGACTGTCACTGTTTATGCAACTAAAGGAACAAAGCCTTGGCTGTGCTTAATATCTTGTTTACCTTCTGGAAATGTATTTTGAGAGACAAAGGCATCTCCAAGATGGAGAATGAGCAGGAGCAAGGTGGACAGTGGGGAGTGGAAAGAGAGAAAAGCAGGTGCTCAGTGTCCTGGTTGTAGGCACAGGAAGAGTCTGGGACCCTGCAGAGCATCCTCACCCCTCCTGTGGGTGTTGCGGTGACTCAGGGCAGTGCAGCGGAAGTCAGGACACCAGATAGGAAGGGGGGTATGTGAATCACAACAGCAAAGCAAAGGATCTGAGCAGGGACCACGGACATCATCTTTCCTTGATTCCTGCAGCATTTTGCTTCAGCAACGGTGCATTGGCATGGAATCCCAGCCTGGTTTGAGTTGGAAGGGAACTTAAAGCTCATCCAGTTCCAACCCCTGCCACGGGCAGGGACACCTTCCACTAGAGCAGCTTGCTCCAAGCCCCTGTGTCCAACCTGGCCTTGAACACTGCCAGGGATGGGGCAGCCACAGCTTCGCTGGCTCTGTCACTAGGAAACCATCAGCAACAGCAGCACCAGTGATTCTTTGAACTTTTAGGGATTAAAGGACCCACCTCAGCTCACAACACAGCTCTGAGAGCCTGAAAGGGGCTGCCGGGAGGCAGCAGCAGGAGAACAGCAATCCTGCAGGGATGACACCCTGCAGGCCAGCATCTCAAAGGCACCAACCTTTGGTGTTTCTAAGAAAAGGTCCCTTAGTAAAGGAGGAGAGACAGCCACATCAGGGGCTGAATTATTCACTGCAGCACTCAGAAAGCAAGGGGCAAGATGAAGGGACTGGGTGTGGGGGAGAGGAGAGGAGAAAAAGCATCATTCCCTTCAGTATGCTAACGTGGTGAGTTGGAAATATACATGGAGGATAGAATCAAATCTGGCTTTAGGAAAGAAAAATACTAAATAAATCCAGGGGTAAATAGACAAACAGTGTGATTTCTAGCTGGGAAGATGCAAACCCAAGAGGACGTGGCTCAGCTGTGTCCATAGTCAGATGCTTGCACCCAGGAGGGCTGCAAACAAAATGAGATGAGCAAGGACATGGGTTTCTTTACCATAGCATCAGACATCTTTACCACAGAAAGGCCCAGGAAGACTTCAAGGATGAGCCAAGGTATGGTTATTATTAACAGACAAACTCCTCAAGTGCAGAGAAACCTGCAGGTACAACTAAAGCTGATTTGATGCCTCTGACTTACTGACCTGAAAATGTGAAAAGAACTGCAAGTATTGTTAAATCTCTGTTTTAAATACCTCTAAAATCTGGCCCAGGCCACCACTGAATGTAAGATAGCACACTAATTAGAAAGCCCATCTCAAACAAGAAAAAGCAAGGAAATGCACCTCATTTGGGCAAGAAGAAAATCTGAGAGAAGTGAAAGAAAACACATCCCAGGAGCACAGAGACATCACACCAGAAATTGCTGGAATGAGAGGAAACCAAGCAACTGATTAACCTGGAAAAGCATCAGTAAGAATTTCCTTATGCCAGTGACATTTAGTGCCTCCAAGACATTGTTTTCCTGGTGGTTTGCTCACAGTCAGAGTTCTGAACCCTGTTATTAAACAAGGAAAGCCCAGCAAAGGACTAAGATTTCTTAGTGCAGAAGATGACAGAGCTCTGTGGTTCATCAGCTGTCCCATCAGCTGCATGAAATCCCAAAGATACACAGTGCTGTATGCTTCCATCTCACCTGGATCTACAGATGGCCAAGATCACACTGGGCACGGCCTGAGGAGGCATGTCCATCTCTCCCAGACTAAGCCTAAACATACAGACCCAGCTGGCTCATAATCCATCCTTACATCCACAGTTTAGGACTGGCTCAATCAGTCCTGCACAGCTACAGCTGCTTCTGCTTTCTCCTCATTGCTCTAAAGAGAGGGAAAATATAGCTTTCCTCAACCATCTGATAGAGGATGAAAGTATCACTGAGAGATTGATCTCTCAGCACCGAGCCAGGCTTCACAGTCACTTTTATCACTGAACATAGCAGGAAGATGCTTCAAATGCAAGCCAGATATGGGATACACGTTGTATTTCTAGAAAGAGGAACAGCACAGAGGTGAAGCCTTCAATACATCTTCCTTCCATTCATCTTTATGTTCAGCTGGTGCTGATTTCACTTTGATTCCACCTAATCCGACTTGAAATGCTGTGAGTGTCACAACTGGGCAAATCTGGCTTGAAGGATGTAACAACGAAGAGAGAAAAAGGATTAAAAAGCATCATTTATCTCATAGGATCAGCCTCCTGCAATTGTTGGATGAACCTCTGGCTCTGTTCATCAAGTCTCCACCGCTGAGTCCAAAGCAGAGGCCCCAGGATATTAAAATTTAGGTCTCTTATGTATCATTCCTATATTGCAGACTTTAATTTCATTGCAGTGTAACAGAAGAGCAAATAAAAGTAGTTTGTCTCTCCTACGCTGACCAAACCACGAAAGAGGCAAAGGATCCACATTCAATAGGACATTCAGCTTGGTGAGATGAAGCTCACGTGGAAAGTCATTGCTCCCTGACCCCTTCTGCAAGAAACACACACGGCTCCCACGTTTCCTGTTTGCAGCAGTGGCTTTGTTAAAAAGGGGGATGAGCAAGGAACAACAGGAAAGAAAATAAGGGTTTTTTTTCCCTTTCTGCTCCTTTTTAAGCACAGGCTGGGGAAAGCCTAAAAGCAATGAGGAAGCAGAACCTCATCTCTTTTCATGATGCAGCTCTTTCGCTGCAAATAATTAACGGCAGCCAAAGTCAGATCACAGCAGGTAACAGTGAACTTGGAACGAATGAGCAGGGAAAATGAATTATTATCTCTGTAATGAGGGAGAAGGAGGACAGAAGAACTCTTTGTCATTATGACAAATTAATCAGCCTGATTCTTCTCCAGCCTCTGCACGTCTTTGCAGGCTGAAGTTTTATGATCTCAATCTAGCAAAATTCCTCACGATGGGAAAACATGTCATGGGGCTCAGCAGAGCAAGTCACCGAGACAGCTGGTTCAGCGAGGTCTGGATGGGGCTCTGCATCCTCCCAGGGAGTTGCTCTAACAGCACAAAAGCCTCGGTCACCCAAGGTACAAGTTAGAAACAGATATCCCCCAGGGAGACTAAAACATACAACCAGGAGAGTGTTTAATGGGAGTCTGCCCAGGGAGCATCACCCCATGCTGAAGACTGCTCAAAACAGTGTGCAGCAGTGAAGAACTAAAGCACCGTTTACCCTGACCCTGGTCTGCCTGCAAGGTGCCAGCACACTCTGTAGCTGTGTCCCTTGCCAGGCTCCTGCTGTCACAAAGATGCTGCATCCGTTCAAAACATCTCCCTGCAGCTCTTACACCAGGTGGTCTCATAGAACAAGAGGCAGGTGCTGCGCATCTCAGGACAGAGCAGCTCTGGACCACATTATCATAGAATCAGACCAGTTTGTGTTGGAAGGGACCTTAAAGCTCATCCAGTTCCAACCCCCTGCCATGGGCCGGGACACCTTCCACTAGAGCAGCTTGCTCCAAGCCCCATCCAACCTGGCCTGAATTATTATGGTAATACTTAAGAAGGGAAGATGCAAACTGGCCACTGCAGTGCCTCTCCCCACTTTGTCATCGCAGCCAGATGAGTAAACCTCAGGAAAGATCATTTCTCTTCACAGGCTGGTCTGGAAATACCTCAGGCTTCACCATAAATATTTGAGGACATGACAAGCAGCATTTTTCACACTTGAGAGAAACAGACTCAGTATTCAAATGCATCATTCACAGTGCACTGCCCTCTCTGGCCAGCACTCCCGCTGTCTCGCCACCCCCACCACTGCATGAAGCAGTGCCAAAAAGCACTTAGCCTTGAAATAAGTTAAATCATCTTCCTCACAGCATCCCATGGTAACATTTATCCTCTTTGAATTGTTTTGATGGTTTGGATTACACAATCACAAATGTATTGTACAGAATCATCCAGCTCATTACCAGGCAAAATTAATACCCAGCTCAACACCCCAGGAGTAGAAAAGTCCATAATCCCACCAGCCCACGGTAGAAAGCTGCTAGCTGGGCTGAGAGGATGCTGAGGGCTGGGAGGGAACAGCAGCAGAGTGAGAAAAACAGCACTGGAAATCAGTGCTCAGGCAGGGAACACGAGGAAGCTCAGGTGTACATGGAGACAGGTGCACGGGTGGCAGACGGCTGCAGCAAGAAAGCAGTAAAACATGAGATGAAGAATAAGCCTTGGTCAGGACTTCTCAGTTCAATGGAGGACATCTGTGTTTCTGTTCCTCCTCTTCCTGCCTTGGGGAGATACAAAGCACCTCTGTTACCTGCCCCCCAAGAGATCATCTGGAAAAGCTGAAATAAATCCTATAACAGTCTTACAATACCTAAAGGGGTCCTACAAGAAATCTGAAGGGGGACTTTTTGTAAGGGCCTGTAGGGACAGGCCAAGGGGAATGGCTTTAACCTGCCCGAGGGGAGACTGAGCTGAGCTCTTAGGCAGAAGCTCTTCCCTGTGAGGGTGCTGAGGCGCTGGCACAGGGTGCCCAGAGAACCTGTGGCTGCCCCATCCCTGGCAGTGTTCACGGCCAGGTTGGACACAGGGGCTTGGAGCAAGCTGCTCTAGTGGAAGGTGTCCCTGCCCGTGGCAGGGGTTGGAGCTGGAGGAGCTTTAAGGTCCCTTCCAACACAAACCAGGCTGGGATCCTGTGATTCGCTCTTCAATGTAAACTGCAGAACCATGTGCAGAGTACAATAAAAAGTTTATCAGGATCATCTCAGGGGATTTTCTGGTCAGAACTGAAGCTAAACCCCATGACATCCCTAGCAGCAAACAACCCTGTCTTCAAGGGAAAATAAAAGGCACCTGGAGTCAACCCTTCTTGTCATGACTTGGAGCCAGAACGTTCCCATGATGCCACCAGAGGTAGCCAATCTCTTTTTCTATAGAAAGGTGGTATTCCCTGTGATGGATTCCCTGTTGTTCCACTCTCTACTGGAAACCTTACAAAATGCTACCCCAGTTTCTGGGAAACGCGGTGGCCCAGCTTTCTGGAACAAGGCTGGCATGGCTAGAATGGCTTCTGATGGTTATAACGGATGTAAAGTCAAGGGCAGGCCTCTACTATGAGCAAAACAATACATCCTTTGAGCGGATGATGGTGCAGCAGGACTTCAGCAGGGTGTTTAACCTTTTTTTTGGTCTTTCACAATTCCCTTTCCCCTTTTTTTATGTCTGTGACTGGGGAGGTATCAGGCTTGGGCAGTCCCCCCAGTATGCTTCCCAGCACATGGAAGAGCAGAACTCCCCCTGCATCTTCTCATCTTGATCAAGTGGGCAGACCTCCACATGCAGAGGCAAATGACTCTCACCAAACATCCTAGTGCTATCAAAGGGGAGAGAAATCTCCTGCTTCTGCAATCCTAGCCCTACACAGTCCCATCTTCACTTGAATCAGCTATGCCACTCAATAAAGCTCCTCCAGGAAAAATAATCTGTGGTTTTCTGCTCTATTGGATCCTGCAGGGCTGTTGGGTTTTATCAGCTCAAAGAGGGATCAAGTACCGGAGAAGGAAAACAGAAAGCAGGGGGAATACATAGTGAGGAGGAGAGAGGAAAATCCCCAAGAGGGGACACAAACCACATTACCACTCCACAGCAAATAGGGTGCTGTGCTCCTGCTGGAGAGCCCCACACCTATGAACAAGCAGAAACAGTTCCTGGATTTTAGGAGCCGTTCCAATCACAGTTCAGTTGTGTACCTATGACTCTGCAGTACTCCAGGAAAACTTCCAATCCCATTCACAGCAAGAGAACAACACAGTCTGTCTTAACTTGTGATGTGCAACCTAGTAATGGGGAGCTGCTACCAGTTTCCCCAGCCAGAGCAACCACCTTTAGCACTGTGTATAGCACAGCGTCCGCTGCAACAGGCTTCTTTTGTAAAGACATAGGAAAGCCCAACATCCCTATTGCACCAACAGAAATAAGATGTTGGGAATGTCCGCAGCCCATGTCCTGGGATCATTGGGGAAATCTGGGTATCCAGTGGCACAAGCAGAACCAAGCTCTGCTGGCTGGCCCCGAGTGCTTGCATCAGTGAGGGGAAGGGAACAGAAGGCAGAGCTCACCATATGGAGGGGTGTTCAAACACTAGCCCATTTCAAGAGCACTGGCAGCGTTGTAATCAGCACATATGAAGAAGACACACTGTACAGCAGGCAGAGGCTCATTTAATCTGAATTATGGAGTCAACATGCTTTTAATTACATCCTTAGCCAGGTACTCAGAGCTTTCTGTCATACGACTGTAGCCCAGGCTTAGGGGCTATCTTTATACCACACTTTCAGCAACACTTACAGATTTCCACATCACCCCATCACTTCCTTGCCTTTGCTTTCATTATAATTCCAGAAGAATCAGCAGGGGAGAAAGGCTGCTTGCTCTTTATTTTAAACAGGTATCGTCTCTTCTGTAGCATTTGCAATGCAAATGCATCCACATTTTGCTAGCAGATGAGGCTTGGGTAAATCCACTTTGACTGCTCAAACAGATAAACCCAGGAGCTAAGCCTGCTCATCTGCCCAGTGCGGACATGGGTTCTCAAATAACCCCAGAAAGCCAAAAAAGTCCCATTTTCCAAGAGTTATGGCAAAACTCTGTATAATCTACTGTAGTAGAGAGCTCAACAACTTGTCACTTCAGATCACTCATTACTGCCATAATCTGTGATGGCATCTGCATACCTGCTTCAGAAATCTGTTGCTTTCTTATCACCCACTGAGAAACACAAATACATGAGAAGAAACAGCTCAAAACTAACAGCAATGAAAAATGCTCAGGTGAAAGCTTTTTGTGTGGCTTTCCAAGGTGCAGACAGTGGCATCCTGAAACTTAACCCTATACTTATGATGCATAGGGCAAAGTATTGGGAAATAAAATACAACCTGAGCAACAGGGGTTTTGTGAAAGAGGAGAGTAATGAGGATCACACACAAGCTTAAGAAACTAGTAACTATATGTCACTAAATCAACTTCATTTTATTGAAACAGGTATGTGGGATACTGCCAAGAGTCTCAGTTGCAGGAGCCACTGACGGTCACTGGGACATGAATAACAAAATATCCTCGAGTGAAACTGTACCCCATGGTACTCTTTCACACAATGACTCTTTCTCCAGCAGAAATTTCTCTATATTCTACAGTGCTCTCTGGGCCTTTTGGCTAAAGAATATAATTACAACAATCTCTGCTTTCAGAGGGTCTTTCCATTCTCTGGTGCCTTCTCATCCCCTGTTCATTCAGACATACCCAGTTCCTGCCATTGCTCAATAAAGTCCACCATCAACCTGCTGAGTGGCGTGGTCAGTGCCTCTGCTATGATGTTTATTCTCCTCAGCCTCACCTCAGAAATATTCCAGCCAAGGGCATGAAACCACTATGCAAAATAGAATCTAGAAGTGTCCCTCTGAAGAAGACACCACCATCCTTGCCACTAAGCAAGGAGAACCCCAGTGCACAAAGCTGCGCTTTTAACAGAAGAAGAGACATTTAGGTTGGAACTAGATCATAGAATCATAGAATAGTTCGGGTTGGAAAGGACCTTAAGATCATCCAGTTCCAGCCCCCCTACCATGGGCAGGGACACCTCACACTAAACTATATCACCGAAGGCTCTGTCCAGCCTGGCCTTGAACACCAACAGGGATGGAGCATTCACAACTTCCCTGGGCAACCCATCCCAGTGCCTCACCACCCTAACAGGAAAGAGCTTCTTACTTATATCCGATCTAAACTTCCCCTGTTTAAGTTTTAACCCATTACCCCTTGTCCTGTCACTACAGTCCCTACTGAAGAGTCCCTCCCCAGCATCCCTATAGGTTCCCTTCAGATACTGGAAGGCTGCTATGAGGTCTATGCGCAGCCTTTTCTTCTCCAGGCTGAACAGCCCCAGGGTTCTTTCCAACCCTATTTTTTGATTCTAGGATTCTATATAATATTCATGTTTTGCTCCAGGCAACGAGAGGCTTTCCAGAGAGCCAGGCAGAGGTCTCCAGCACAAAGGGACAGGAGCATGCAGGCTTCCAGATTTTTGCTTTAAATCACACGTATTATTTCAGCCTGCGTGGGCTGACTCCACTGTGGAAGAAGGAAGATGAATCCCTAAGGAACCACACTCAGCCCTGGCTCTGGTGCTCCCTTTGAATCATCATCGGACAAGTATGGTCACGAAGATCTCCTTGACAAAGCCCCTGGTACAATAGGATGGCTAATGAATGCCTTTGATCAGTTCTTGATCATGACCATCATTTCTGGACCGAAGGAACGCCAAAGTGCATGAGACAGCTTCACCCATGACCCTCTCTTGTAGCAGCACGTCTGCCAGTCCTCAAACAAAACTACACCGCTGCTTCCCTCCTCTTACCTCCAGCATGAGATTTGAGGACAAGGAACCTTAACAAAACAATAAAACTGAGCAAGAATCTGTTCTATGAGAAACATTTTTCCTTCTCTAGTAACTTAAGAGAAAGAGCAAAGGTGCAGCACTGGAGGGCTTTTACCACTCAGAAGCATTAACTCCTTTCTCTCTTCCCATGCTGCCAAGAGATAGAAATAAATCCAGACCTTTATAGATCTATGTAATCCAGATCACGTGGATGGGCTCAGGAGAAACTGTGTGCAAAACAAGATACCGAAGTCTAAGAGCTTGCAAACCATTAAGATGATTCAGGTTGTTAATTCCAGATCAGATTTCCACAGATGCTGGGGATGGTCCAGCTAGGCTTCAAACCTGGCAGCCTGAGCTCTACAATGGCCCAAACCCAAAACTCATATGCAACAAACGCCAAATCCTTGGCTGACCCCTGAGGTTTGAACATCAAGAGACCAATGTGTCCCCAAAATCCAGACATTGGCTTAAACAGCCAGAGATTACAAACAAACAAACACTATGACCAAAAATAACCCCAAGCAACCAGCCAAAACCCTGAGATATTTTCATTGCCTTCTGCTTGAGTTTCGCCTTTCTCCATGCTGCTCAGCTACACCAAATGTACTATGAACCCTTTGATGTCTAGCTCCAGCACTGAAATATTTATACTAGCATCAGTGGGATCCTGGTGGGCTTTCAAGAAGATGCAGGAGTAAGTGTTGGCTGCACAGGGTCAGGTCACCGTAATGGCAGGGAGCTCACTTAACTCTGGGGTCTGGATTCAGAATCATAGAATCTTATGATGGTTTGTGTTGGAAGGGACCTTAAAGCTCCTCCAGCTCCAACCCCTGCCACGGGCAGGGACACCTTCCACTAGAGCAGCTTGCTCCAAGCCCCTGTGTCCAACCTGGCCTTGAACACTGCCAGGGATGGGGCAGCCACAGCTTCTCTGGGCACCCTGTGCCAGCGCCTCAGCACCCTCACAGGGAAGAATCATCTCAATGATTTTTCACCAGCTTATCCCCTATGTGTGGCTCTACAGCCTTCTAGAAATACCCCACTGCAAGGAAGGGACAGGGTAGGAAATGTGTGTAGGGAGACAATGTACAGTGTGATGTAGCACCCCAACTTCTCTTTTTCAGCTACATCAGCCCACAGTGCTAATTCCAACACATCTTCCCTTCAAGGTGGAGACAAGCAAGTCATTAAGTGTCTTACCCTGATAAGACTCCCAGCACCAAGTTGAGCATGAAGAAAGAGCCGATGATGATGAGAGGGATGAAGTAAAGCCAGTTCCAGGTATTTCCTGCAGCATCGTTTGTCTGGAATCAAAGAAAAAGGGAGAAAGAAAAACAGCTATTAATTCACATCAGAAACAAAGTACTATATGGAAACTGCAGGGCAGAGGGCAGGGGAGATTTCCCTCACATTTCCAGAGGGCTGTCCACCACTGATGTCTGGTTACTTCTGTTATGCTCACCAGCTGAAATGCCAGCAAAAGAACTGGTGAACCAAGCTGACTGTTCCACCATCCACACCACAATTTGTCATCCATCCCAGTGAGAAGATTCCTCTATTCCTACGGCTCCAGGCTGCTCCTGCTGCAGGGCCAAAACATGCTTTGAAGCGACCTACCTTTGGTGAGACTCTGGACACCAACCTGCTCCCTTCCCTCCTCAACTCTGCGTTCCCATGCGCTGCGCATCAATGTCATATTCACGTCTGAACTGAGACCCGCAGCAAAGGAGGGGAACCCACTGCCCTGCATTAATCTGTGCTGCAATTAAGGCAGAGTGTGGCTCCGTGCCCAGAATCTGTGCACACACGCAGAGCAGAAGACAAGAAGTCTGCAAGGAAAGGAGGCTCCTTCAGAGCGACTGCAATTCTACAGCTGCTGACTCAGCACTTTGGGCTTCTGTCATCAAACCCTGTCTGAGGCTCCCTGAGTAAGCAGCAGCCTCGATGGAGGGGAGGGAAAGGCGGTTTAGTTTATGACAAAGTTTCTTTATTCATCAACCACAAGGGAGCTCTTTAAGGAAGTGCTGAAATGTAAAATGCCACGTTGCCATTTACTGAGCCCAAGTGCTGAGGAAAAAAGCAAATTCTCCTCTTGTGAGTGAAGAATGCAGCAATTTGAGAAATCGGGTGAAAGGGAGGGGAAAAGAGAAGCAAAAAGAAAAGACAAGACCCAAAGACATTTTCCTCCTCCTTCCTCCTCCTGCAGAGGGTAAAGAATAGCAGGAACACAGAGCTCACCTACCTGCCCTATTGCAGAGGCTGGCAGAGACCACAGAGAAGTGCTCTCAGACACCAGCTTGTAAAAAAATGCATTAATTCTAACTGCTATGGGGGCCTTTTACTTACTATCTGTAGTGCTTTTGGGTCATTATTCCCAACCGTATTTGCAAGGGTAATTTTGCTTGCAGAAGGATTCACAGAAAGAAATGTTTGAAATGGGCTTTATTTCAACCACGTGTGCACTTGGTGCCACCTCAAAAAGAGTAGAAGTCACCTAATAAACAACCAAAACCAACGTATGACATGGGTGACCGATGTCATAGCATTACTTACGGGTTATAACATTCATAGCACTGATGCAAGTAAATACCTTTTGTGACAGCTTTTAAAATTGTGCATATCTGCACCAATTCTTCCTCAAGGAACAGGCTCCGGATCAAACTCACAACAGGCATTGCTCCAAACAGCAAAAAATCTACAGAAATATCTGTGCCAGTTGATCAGTGACTCACCTGAGAGGAACAGGGACTCACCAACCTCATCACAAACCACCCCTGCTAAAGGGAAAACCAGCAGGACAGATCGATCTGAAGGAAAAACAGGCTGGGAAGTGAGAGCAGAAAGACAGGGAAAACTGCACAGCACAGCCTCTCATTGTGGTTTTTTAATGCCTGTTTACAATACTTGCCATGGCACCCAAGCCGTGCTACTTCTGCATTCTCTGTTTTGTCTTTCCATTCCCCTTCTCTCTGCCTTTAGCTATTTCCTTTCCTTATTCTCCTGCACCACATCCCTATGGATGGATTCAGAGGAAACAAGGATGCTCGTCCTCAGGGCCTTTTCCTCCAACACGTGGGAAAAGCGCCTGGTTCAGCTCCTGGGGTTACCAGAGCAAAAGCCATGGTTTTAGATTTAGAAGCTGTTCTTCAATTCCCATTTTGTTGCCAGAGGTGGCAGCTCTCACATCTCCACTTGGAGCAAGCGCATCCCGATCCGCCAGGCTGGGATCTGCCATCAGCCAGGCAAGGGGGGCTTGAAAACCGACACACAAGGAAGAGCTGGAGGAAGGGAACAGATGGGAAAAGGGAAACCACATAAACATGCAAAGAGAGTGCAGCAGGTTCATTGCTGCCAAATGATCATTTATCGTTTATTTATTCATTTGAAGCAAAACTTGGCGACAGATCCACAATTCCATGCCACGATCAAAGCCCTTAGAAATGAAATGTGCTGAAATACAACTAATTAACCACCCTCCTCTTAGTGTTCGCTAGACTGTTTTATGCTCGGGGCAAGAAAAGGCCTTGCTCTGTTTGCTCTGCCTCCCGCACAGGGATCCAAGACAAACCAGAGAGCAAAACGCCAGGCAAAAAGGTCGACAGAAAAGCTCTCCTGATAAAGGAGAGCCTTCCCGGATGTGCAGCATCGTTCCCAGCGCTCCCAAGCGTGCTCAAACCCCACCACAGTTTATGGCACGGGCTCTGCCATGCTGAGATGCTGTAATGAATCAATCCCGTTTGCTGCCAGGAAACTGAATTCCAAGGGAAGCCTGGATTCCCACAGGCACCTCTGGCTGTGCTGAGCAGAGGCTGCAGCCCTCTGCCCACGGAGCCACTGAAGCTTGGGCTGTGGCCTGTCTCCAGGCTTGCTCATTGAGCAGGATGAGAGAAGAGATCAAATCAATGCCTGTGCACAGTGTGTTACACTGCTGTACCGCCTGGCTGACTGTCAGTGCGACCTGCTCCTAACCACAGGGAAGGAGGAGAAATGAAACACCTGTCCTGATGTGCCAGAATTCCATCCACACACAGTAAGGGCTCTCTCACTGCCCAGGAGCTGAGGAACCCACAGGTCATTAACAGCTACAGGGCTCTTCAGAAGCACCCCCTGAACAAACACTGCCACATGGAGCTGAAGCCTTGCTCCAGGAGTGTCCCAGCACAGTACCTCAGGCACACAAAGCCCTTACGAACCATCCAGACCCTGGAGTGCTCTTCCCCAAAAGCCCAGCAACCACGGCTCCCTCTGCCCAACCACTGCTCAAGTCCAAGGTGCTTCCACCCCTGGCCAGGCACTTGTGCCAAGGTGCACCCACTGCTCCTGTTGGCAGCTGGGGCCTCCCTTTCCCTTCTTGGGGGTTGGAGCTAGATGATCTCCGAGGTCCCTCCCAGCCCAAGCCATTCTATGATTTGGGGTTTGGGGGTGGGTTTTTTTGCTAAAAGCCTAGATCCCCAACAGCATCCTTCCAGCCTCCTCCATGTGACTCTGCTTCGTCATCCACCCTGGGTACCCCTGCTCAGCAGGAGCACTCAGGTCACAGCTGGATGCCAAAGGACAAACCTTTACACGTTGACACAATGCACAGTTGCCTTCAAGCACCTTCATGCAGCGCCAAGCACATTGCCAGCATCTCCAAGCAGTGACAGCACAGCCACCTCTCTGCAGACGCAGAGATAGGGAAGTGAGTGCTGTCATCTGTAACAAATGCAGGACTGTCACACAGGGAGATTAATGCCCTGAGCTCCAATACAGCCCAAGAGAACTGAGTGTACTCCAGCAAAGCACAAGATACTTCTCACAACCGAACCTTTTGTGGCTTGTCCAACACCAGAGGAAGGCCAGCATTAATTCTCACTTCTGTCTCACAGACACAGGGAGCTCTTAGGCCACTGCTTCATTATATTAACAAGATGGCAGCTGCTTCGAATTATTAATTCATTTAAAGATATGTTTTGAAACAATTGACTTGAAAGCAGCCTACTGCTGCTTGCAATGTGCTGCAGAGACCAGAAATGCTTTTATATTATCTTTCATCTTCCCTGGCCATGGCCCATGTTCTGAGGCTTATGGGGAGGCAAAGCCCTTGTGCCTGGCTGACCTAAAATGAGTTTCCCTGTTGCTGGAGCCTCTTGCAGCTCTGCTCCAGCCACCCCATCCCCTCACCATTAAGTGGTCTGTGAAGCCCTCCCTGCTCCAGCATCCCTCTCCCAGCTCATCCATATCCCAGCAGCACCACACTGGCTCTCCCAGGATCCTGCCTACTTCCAGCTCAGTGTTCCCAGCACCAGGGCATCACCGGGGAGCCTCACAGCCAAATCCCACATGCTGCTGACTTCAAAAGGGGCTGATCAAAGGGGGCAGGAGCTGGCTTGATAGGTGAAGGAGCATGTGGGTGCTCCTCAGCACTCCTTTGCTAGGGAGGCTTCCACCAGCGGTAGGGAGATAGTGGGTTAATGATGACAGCCCCTGCAGAAGAAGCCCCAGCAGCCCCCGGCAAGGGAAGCTTGGGCAGTTTCTTTCTTGATCATGGTTTGCATCAGCGATGAGCTCCTGGTTCTGGAATCCCAAAATAACAAGCACACAATTCAAGTAGAATTTGGCTTACACAGGCAGGTGACTGCTTCTGGTCAATGAGTAGCAAATCAGGTTTCAGGAGCTCTCCAAGCTGCAAATTAGAGCAAGTCAAACACAGAATAATCCCCCAAATCCTGCCCTCCTCTTTTCCCTAAGCAGACAGCTCAGCTGCCCTCTCCAGCTTCTGCAATACAACCTAAATCTATATTTCACATAGGAAAAGGATAGGAGACTGCCACGTACCCAGGCATGTGTGCCACCATGCAGTGCCTAGCAGACTGGCATAGTAAGGCCATCCCCAGTGGTGAAGCTGAGACCTGGTGGATCTGCAATCCAAAGCTGACAGCGATCCTAGCTGGTGCACACAGAAGACCTGCAACCTCTCTGCAATGCCCATAGTCCTCTTCAGCACATGCCAAGGGCCAAGCGAGCCAGGCAGTGACACCACGTGCTTAAATCATAGAATAGTTCGGGTTGGAAAGGACCTTAAGATCACCCAGTTCCAACCCCCCTGCCATGGGCAGGGACACCTCACACTAGACCATGGCACCCAAGGCTTCGTCCAACCTGGCCTTGAACACCAACAGGGATGGAGCATTCACAACCTCCTTGGGCAACCCATTCCAGTGCCTCACCACCCTCACAGTAAAGAACTTCTTCCTTAATCCAATCTAAACTTCCCCTGTTTAAGTTTTAACCCATTACCCCTTGTCCTATCACTACAGTCCCTAATGAAGAGTCCTTCCCCAGTATCCCTATAGGCCCCCTTCAGACACTGGAAGCTGCTCTGAGGTCTCCACGCAGCCTTCTCTTCTCCAGGCTGAACAGCCCCAGTGTTCTCAGCCTGTCTTCATACTGGAAGTGATTCTTCAAATTGCCTATTAAACACTGCTGAAAATAATTAAAACCTCTCGGGGAACACAAAAGCAGCAACAAAGACCTTTGCCATAGGAAAATATTGTGTGGCATGTGGCAAGGACTGGATACCCCAACTGGAGACGGTTGTGCTGCAAAAACATCTCACATTTCAGCTCCTGATTTCCAGGTTTCTGATGGAAACACCATCATGCTCTTTGCCCTTCTCCAAAAATCATCCATTTCTTCACTTGCAGTCCCTTTATTCCTGTACTGGGAGGAAGAGAGCACTCAGGGATGTCCATCAAGGCTACACCAGATCAGCACTATCACCACAGCCCCACATGTGAACACATGACTTTATGGTAAATATATAATTAATATAATTATACAGACTTCCTGATGACTTTGACTTGCACAGGGTAGGATGTCAGTGCAGGCCAGCTGCCCATATAAGGCAGACTAAGCCCATGGCAGACCCCTACTCCTCTGTGGGTGCTGTCACCACAATGGAAACCCCTCCTGCTCACAGCTGGAGCTAAGGAAACACCAGAGCTTCATGGTTCAGGGTTGAATTCCCTTAAGCTGCTGCTATGGGTGGACAACCACCTCTCAAAGAGAGCAGCTGCACAGCAGCCTTCACCAGAGCTCCTCTACCACTGCTTAAAGGCAGCCAAAATGCCTTTATAGGTGCTCTTCTATTGACTTTGAAGCTTTAAATGAGACCTTAGGGTCTTAGCATCTACAGAAGGGTAAAGGCATAGACCATCTTACTAAGTACTAGCACCAACCTGAGTAACAAATCCCAGAACAAGGTCTAGGCTGGTCCTGCCAGCAGATCTCCAGCTAAGCTTCCCTGGCTGTGCAAAGATGCTGCTTTGGGCTCTCAAGCTGTTAGAAACCCATTTAGACTTACTGTTACTCTACATTTTTTACCAGTGGAACAACAAACCAACTCTCTTTGCCTCTGAACAAGGAGCCGTTCTGCTGCTTGCATTCTTCTGTCAGCCACTTTTGACAGGAGTAGCAACTTGAGGCGATTGCCCCAGATCTCCAAGGAAGGAATTCTGCCATCACTTTGCTCAGCACATTGCCCATCAATGTGAAAAACAAGCAATTAATGAGCTAACACATAATCCTTGGGAAATGTTACCAGAGTGGGGTTCAATAAAGCAGCGATACAATTTGACAGATCCAGCCAAAGCTGAACCACCACATCCCATTAGCTCTTTACTATGTTTTTAATCAAAACGTGTAGTACACCTAGAGTTTACTCACTTTAATCTAATCAATGGTAGGGCCTGACTTATTTGGGCCAATTAAAGTGTAATCCTCCTTTAGATAAGTGCTTTTGCATTGAGGAAAACTCTCAGCTGTCTTGGAGAGCTGAACTCTATTTACCCTTCATCTGATTTTTCACTATTTGCTCCTCACTACTCCCGTTAATTAGCAACACTATTTCTGTTTGATTTATTTCTGTCTGTTCCTATTCTTAGGATTAAGTGAACACAGAAATTAATAAGAACAAAACCAAAAATAATGAAAGTGTGTACAGTGAGCACATGGAGCCTTATCCAGTGCATTCTCTCTTGGCATTAACTCCTTAGAGCCATGGAATGGTTTGTGTTGGAAAGGACCTTAAAGCTCACCTGGTTCTAACTCCTGCCATGGGTAGGGACACCTTCCACTAGAGCAGCTTGCTCCAAGTCCCATCCAAACTGGCCTTGAACACTGCCAGGGATGGGGCATATCTCTGCTCCCACTGAGCTCTTCATCAGAGACAGACAGACCTTGCACGAGAAGGTGTAAAGGCAAAACCCCAAATTTGCTGAGAAAAGCCATTCCAAGTTCAATCTGTGGAATCAATGATGACCTACCCAGTCACAAAATAGCCACAGGCTCAAATGACATTTAAACCAGTCACTTCTCTCGGATGCTATACAGTCTGCATTACCATCATATCCCAAAGGGTTGATCTTCACTTCTGGGAAGTGCAAAGTGCTTTCACAGATAGAGAATGAGCTATTGCAGCTGCATAGGAACTTAATAGCTCCAAGTCCAAATCTAACTCGTATCTGAAGTCCCTGAATGCATAGCTGTGGTCAAGCATAGGCTTTGCCCATTCTAATTAAGAAATACTCATTATTTGCTCTGTATTTGTAAGCAAAATCCCTGGTGGAAAGCTTGGACCCCATTCTGCTGAAAACCCTGGAGAAAATACTTCTGCTCCAGACTCCAATCTGGTGGAGTGCAGCCCAATGCATTGTCATATTAGAGCACGAGACACTTGGCTCCCCCTTAAAAAGGCAACCTCAAGTCTAAAATCCAGCAGGACATTGAAGAGCTTCTTTGCATTTCAGGTTTCATTTTAAACAAAGATGACCACAAAAGGGATTACTTCTTACAACAGTGCAACCTCCAGGAATAAGTACAGGGGGCTAGGGGATAATGAGGGGCCTCAGTCTCTCATTCATAAATAGAGGTAAGAGCCAAGTACAGCATCTTTCTTACCTCCCTGAGAACGTTGAACCTGAACATCTCATTCAATAGAGCTGTGGAATATTTTTTCTGTATTCCAGTAATTCGGTTACCAAAAGGTTTCAAGAATAATTACTTTTTGAAAATACTCATTTCTTTCCTTTATTCTCCACTTTTTTACCCCACATCTCTTTGGATTAACTGAAAACAGAAGAATTAAAATGAAAAAAAAAAAAAACAAACAATAAAAACCTAATAAATTTTTGTCTTTTATGCTTTCTATAGCTGTTTTCAGCCAGAAACACCCCCAAGCCCTGCATTAAGGATGTTTCTATTGCTACCCCCAGCTTTACAGAAGGTTAAACTGTGCGAAAGGAGAGTTGCTTCCACATTTCCCAGCAGACCAGCAAGAGAAGTCCCATCTCTCAAGTCCTGACCCGTTGTGCTGGCTTATACAAAACACCAGAATCTGAAAGAAAAAGAGGCCTTTTATTTTTTTCCTCCCAGTTTCAGTTTAAATACAAACTTGGCACAAAGTCAGCCCAATAACTTTGGTTACTGACTTTCAGATGTTACAGTCCATTTGCAGAGAGCATCTGTTGTTCAGCTCTGCAGGGATAAGGCAGCCAGGGAGAGGGGGGTGCTGGTGATTGACCCTTTTGACCCAAATTAAATTGGCAGAGAGGTGCATTTCCAGTTGATGCTCAGGGGTTGTACCCCCCACAGGATGGCAATGACAGAGCACCTGCCTGGTGTGCTCATCTGTGTGAAGGAGAAAGCAAAAATGGGCTGGTTAATTAAATCAGTGGTCAGCCCAAATCACAGTCCCACTATGTACAATGAAACCGAGTTTGATTTGGGTTTGGATACCCCCCTGAGCATCCCTCCACCTGGGATCAGTGGGTTCAGGTTGTTAGAACAGGACACATGGACAGAATCACTCAATCAGCCTGGTTTGTGTTGGAAGAGACCTGAAAGCTCATCCAGCTCCAACCCCCTGCCATGGGCAGGGACACCTTCCACTAGAGCAGCTTGCTCCAAGCCCCTGTGTCCAACCTGGCCTTGAACACTGCCAGGGATGGGGCAGCCACAGCTTCTCTGGGCACCCTGTGCCAGCGCCTCAGCACCCTCACAGGGAAGAGCTTCTGCCTCATATCTAAAGGGTGAATTAAAGAGGGAGTGAATTAAAATGGAAGGGCTCCAGCCCAGGCAAGCTGCAGGGAAATCTGGAGTCAAGCTTCAGCCCTTGTGGTTATATCTGCTCATATGTGCTTTGAGGAAAACTCCTCAGCTGGAGGATTCCACCTGTGGCTGTGGGATGGACAGGATCTCAGGAAGCCCTAAGGTCCATATGTGGTCCAGCTAATGACTGGAGATTGGAAGGTCTCCTGATCTTCTACAGCACTGTAACTGTGCCTTCCGTGCCTCTATGGTAGGTCTCAAGTGGGGTTTGGATGCTAGGAGATATTTTATAGCAAAGGATGTGCTTTCTGGAGGGCCCTATGGGATGGGTTACCTGTCGTCTTGCGGCCAGTGACTGTAACAGAAGCACCCAGAGAGCCCACTGACCTCTGCTCTCTCCACATCGAACCTTGGCCAAAGGCAACCAAGTCCCAGGTTTACACCTGCTCGAACTGAAATCTCTGGGCACTATAAACTCCTGGCACGTGTACACTCAAATCAGTGTGTCTGGTAAGATCCTCTCTTTGCAGGAGGACTCTGAGTTATTCCACTCTTCCTTTTTTCCTCCAGAATAGAGGTCAGTTCACTTCACTGCTGTAGTAACAACCTACCTTGCTCCAATCCCTCAGTTACTCCTTAGATCCACTCATAACTCCTGGTTCCCAAGTTGGCACCAGACAAAAAATATCTGAAAAGCCTTCAAGTCTCTCAATATGAAAATCAATGACGTTTTGAAGTGAAGATAATCTTTCTGCCCCCAAAGAGAGGTCACTTTCATCCAGCCCCACAGCTACTTGCTGTTCGGAGGAGCAGAACACAGAGCTGTTCACTACCAGGATCAAAATCAAATCCAGAGTGTTTCATATTCTGCAAACTAAACTCATGTGCGACCACACACATCCAACCTCTCCTGCAGACTCTAAAGTATTGGCAGCACCATCTATGGGTGAGGGTTGCGACACCAGGCCTGGCATAAGATTTTATCCACTAGGACTAAGAGCCCAGCCAAATCTGAACGAGCTTGCAGTGCTAAAGATAAAGCACCTTTTGATGGTGATGGTTTTGGATGCTGCATAAAAGCCTGCCCAGGGCAGGAGAACACAAAAGGCATCAGCCACAGAGTTGATGTGTGAACTGTGCCTGCACCTCACCACCCTCACGGTAAAGAGCCTCTTCCTTACATCTAACCTGAACTTCGCCTGTTTAAATTTGAACCTGTTACCCCTGTCCTATCACTATAGTCCCTAGCTTTTCTTTCCAATGACAAGAGGAAGAAAGTCCCAAATAAGAGAAGAAGGGAGGTGTAATTCTCTCGAGCACTGAAATCCAGGAGCCAGGCTTTCAGAGGAAAGCATCCAAATGCATAAAATCAACCAAAATACCAGAAGACACTCAGTATAATCCTAGGAGCTAGCAGCATTTTAATCTGCTACAATGCCTCTAGCCCTGTATGAGCATGTTTTAACTAGTTGTTACATGCAATAATAATGCTAATTCAGCCAAGTTTAAATAGAAGCAAATCCATCCCTTTGTTTCCTCCTTTCTCCAGACTTAAAGAGCTGGGGAGGTGGAAGAGAGCAAAAGCACTGAGGTTTTCTGCCTTGATGCAAAGGCTTATGGCACCAATAAATCAATACATAAATATGCTAACAGATTTCTTAATAAAAAATTCATTCTTTCCCCAGCTACTCTGGACTCACTCAGCTACTTTATTCATGAGCCTGCCTGGCACTCTGAAAGCTCTTTCCCTGTCAAAAAACCATAGGCTGGCCAAGGGACTCCACCCGTCTTCTTAAGCTTTATTTTTGTCCTCTCTCCTCCCCTTTCTTTTATTTTTAAACAGCTGTAGAGTTTAATTATTAGTGTAAACTTGGTCTCGACAATTCCCATTGGAAGCAGGTAATGCATGTCCACAGTAAAAGGCAAGTCAGACCAATGGTGAAGGCACCCCGGAGAAAGCACCACCCAGCAGCCACCCAGCCAGACACTGTGAGCCCCATGGGGCAGGTACAGCCCTGAAGCTGTCTGGAACAGGCTTTTTACACATATGAGCACCTTTTGCAAGGTCACATAGCAAGTTAATGGCGCAATGACGAACAGAGCCCAGAAAGACCAAAGCTGTAACCAGAGGCACCCAAATCACAGAATCAGCCAGGTTGGAAAAGCCCTTCAAGCTCATCCAGTCCAACCATTCCCAGCACTGCCAAGGCCACCACTGACCCATGGCACTGAGGCCTCGTCTCCACGCTCTGTGAGCACTTGCAGGGACGGTGACTGCAGCCCTGCCCTGGGCAGCCTGTTCCAATGCCTGAGCACCCTCTGGGGCAGGAATTGCTCCTCAGCTCCATCTAAACCTGCCCTGGGGCAGCTTGAGGCCGTTTCCTCTTGTCCCATCCCTTGTTCCTTGGGAGCAGAGCCCAGCCCCTCCTGGCTCCATCCTCCTGTCAGGCACTTGTAGGCAGCGATCAGGTCCCCCCTGAGCCCTCTCTTCTCCAGACTGAGCAACCCCAGAACCTTTGAACAACCCCAAAACTTCTGAGTTTGAGTCTTTAGCTGGAATTTTTAGCAGTGACAGCAGACCAAGGCACTGCCTTGCTTATGACCACAGCGCTCAACCCAACAGTGCCCTGAGGGCATCCACATCAAGCCATTTGTCAACACATCCTCAAAAACAATGTCTAATAAAGGGCAAATCTACCTTACCTGCATTCAATATTCATCACAAATCTTAAAGCCAAATTGCTAGTAAAACCACATAATTCACACAATTTCACCTAAATATGAGGCAAACTGAGATGTGGAGGGGCAGCCAATTCATCCAGCAGAGCTCCAAGATACAGTATGATTCAAACCAGCACCACAAGTGCTACACATAGTTGTCTTCAGGTTTCTCTTCTCTGAACACACAGCTGAGTTCTGCTGTCCAAGAAGGGGGAGAAAGCACCACCCGGACCCCAAGCAAGGTTAGTGCAGAGGCTGGCGCTGGGTTGTGTTGGGTTTGAGGAAGGGCTGCTCCTTGAAAAACAGGCACTGCTTCTAAGTTTGAAATTCGTGGAAGGCAAGAGTGCTTTATGTGGCATTCATTGCCTGAGAAGGCTCATGTAAATCAAGTTACACTTGGAATAAATTCAGAGCTCTTTTGATGTCTTTTCTTCCACTGCAAAGCCAACCAACGAGGCATCAGGTATCCGCTGTCTTTCATCGAAAAGCCAAAGCTGTTCCCAAATGTCCTCCTAAGGTCATAAGGAGGGAGAAACACACACGTATACACACAGGCTCATGTATTTAGAGCTCTGTTCAGTTTAGTTGCTCATGGATACATGTGATATTTAGATACGGGTGCATTCAGACTGAAAGTCAGGTTTTGTTAGTCTAACAAGTAGATGCAGAATAAACCCGTGGCCTGCAGCCACAGTCAGTGAGGCAGAACCAGTCACATGGACCAATTCCCAGACCACTGAAGCAATCCACTACTCAAATCACTTCCTGACTTGCAACATAGGAAATTGTGGGTCAATGCCCTAAATCACTGTAGATAATGACAGTTCTAAGAATAACCCACAGGCTTCCTTATCATTTTAAATGCAGATCTAGAGTCTTCCTGTTTTTCCCTCTAAGCATTGCTGGCAACAGCTTCCCAAGAAATTTTCGACAGCAGAAAACTGTTTCAATAAATTAAAGTCTTGATTCCATTGTATAAAATTATAACAAGAGGCTATTACATGCATGCATGCTTCAGCAGAGGACTGGAATTGAGCACAGTGTCTACCTATTTAGATTTGGCCACATTCTCATTTTGTCCTCTAAGACTACCTCCAGCAGCATAGCTTCCCTCTAGTTAATTATAAGCTGAAAACACTCTTGTGAATACATCTAGAGCTCACAGAACTAGCTGGAGCTGAGACCCCGGTCATGCAAACTTCAGAGCACGGCAAACCCCCAAGTCCAACAGTCTTTTCATGGAATCCCAGCCTGGTTTGTGCTGGAAGGGACCTTAAAGCTCCTCCAGCTCCAACCCCTGCCACGGGCAGGGACACCTTCCACTAGAGCAGCTTGCTCCAAGCCCCTGTGTCCAACCTGGCCTTGAACACTGCCAGGGATGGGGCAGCCACAGCTTCTCTGGGCACCCTGTGCCAGCGCCTCAGCACCCTCCCAGGGAAGAGCTTCTGCCTCAGAGCTCATCTCAGTCTCCCCTCTGGCAGGTTAAAGCCATTCCCCTTGGCCTGTCCCTACATCCCTTGTCCCAAGCCCCTCTCCAGCTTTCCTGCAGCCCCTTCAGGCACTGGAGCTGCTCTCAGGTCTCCCCTTCAGGAGCCTTCTCTTCTCCAGGCTGCCCCAGCCCAGCTCTCTCAGCCTGGCTCCAGAGCAGAGCTGCTCCAGCCCTCGCAGCATCTCCATGGCCTCCTCTGGCCTGGCTCCGACAGCTCCACATCTTTCTTCTGTTGGGGCCCCAGAGCTGAAAACAGTCCTTTGTCAATGCAAACCCTACTTCTCAGAACAGGAGTCCAAAGCTATTTTATCACCTCCATTTTCCTGTTTCAGGCAAAACAACCAAGAAACTAAACTAAAACCAGTTGGTCACGATCCCCTCAGCCCCATCTAAAGATGTTTCACAAGGTTTTATAAAGACATTTTAAACAGAAAAGGACAGTTTGCTGCAGGAAAAAAAAACATAACCACGAGCCCTGCCAAATTGTTCCAAATTTGACTGAAAACTCTGTGAAATTCCAGATTTAAGTGTGAAAATATTTACTACAGTGTAAATTCATTATGTCTGTAGAAAATTGAGACTAGCTGAGAGCTGCACTGTGAATTCAAAGTGTCCAATGACAATCAACATGCGGTTTTGCCTCAGGCCATGCTAATAAACAAACTAACCCTCAAATAAGCAAATACACTCAAGTTTTCTTCCTTGTGTCGATGAGCAGGTGACTTCGCTGTTATTAAAACACGGTATCAAATGCTTCAAATTATACCTGCACTGTTTAGGAAACATCTGGTCAAAACAATGGGAACTACCCACATTTTTCATAGGCTCACAGAATGGTTTGGGTTGGAAAGGACCTTAAAATCATCCAGTTCCAGCCCCCTTGAATCCCCTCCCTGAGCTGCTGCTCACGCTCTGGGGGTGCAGCCCAACACACAGGGGGGGTCTGGGTCAAGAGCACACTGAAGCTGGGTCACGGGGAGTTTCTGATTGACCCATAGCCCCAAACCCTTCTCTTCAGGGCTGCTCTGGATCACTTCACCCAACCTGTAGCTGTGCCTGGGGTTGCCGTGATGCAGGTACAGAACCTTGCACTTGGCCTTGTTGAACTTCATGAGGTTGGCATTGGCCACCTCTCAAGTGGGATATAGAAGAGATGTAAAATCAAAGTTTATCAAGTGTTCAAGGCTGGGTTGCATGGGGCTTGGAGCAGCCTGCTCTAGTGGAAGGTGTCCCCTGGACTAGAAGACCTTTAAAGGTCCCTTCCAACACAAACCATTCCATGACTCTATAAAAAGAAGGAAGGTCACCGGTGCTGACCCTGAAGGCAGACAAAGGAGAACAATGGCACCTGCTCCCAAAAAAACAACTTCAACTTGTACCTTGTTGCAGCACCCTCATGACATACACCAACAGACTGACCACAGATTATCTCTGACCCCAGCAGGCTCTTCCCTGTCTTCTCTGCTGCTGACACAGCACAGGAAAAAGCCCTGATAGCACCCATCTGTGGAGTTCCCTAAGCTGAGCACCCCCAGAGTTGCATTGCACCCACACACCAAGCATCCTACTCATCTCATCACCAAGGTATCTAGACCCAAGGCCACACCAATGCAGTATTATGCCCCTTACAGCTGCCTGCCTTCATTCCTCTCCTTCCACATTCCTTCCACAGGACGTGCGGTCTATAGATTTCTCCCACACACTCAGCCTCTTCTGTCGGAGAACCTCAGCCACAAGTATTTTGGGTTGCTGTAGGAACTAGAAGAGCAGATAGTCTTCACTTTTGGTTTCCTTAGAAGCATTCTGTTATTCTCTTCCACTCAAACCACAGATGCAGTAGTCATGGAATAAGCATACTCTTGAAAGCATGCAGCTGCCTTTTTCATCCTGTAGAGGAAACCAATTGCTGGGCATGTAAGAGAGCTGCTTGTACCCTCGATGCTATCATGTTGTCAAGCTGCAAGTGAATTTCTTCATCTGGAGTTTTCATTTCTTGGCAAGCACTCATGATTAAGCTGTTGTTTGAAGAGATTTTCATTTCTTTTCAGAGAGCAATTGTTCTGCTGAAGGGGCTCTTTAACTTGGATGATATATGTCATTCTCCTGCTGTATATCTTAAATGTCTCCTACTAAACCTGGAGGTGGCCACCCCACAGTCATTTTGAATATACCTTCAGTGAGACATTAAAATAAAATGCAGAAGCCTCAGTGAGGCACTTAAATTCTTGCTCAGCTTTACACATCTGCTCAAGAGCTTTTCTGAACAGGGTGATTTGCTGAGTCAGGGCTGAAATGCCCCAATCCCTTTAGCCTTAGAGAGAACATCCATGCGGGCACAGGGTCAGGCAGTCTGTGTTTCCAGACAGATGGAGACCCCAGCATGGTCAGAGACATGCATCGCACCCATCTTGGCATCTAAATATTTCAAAGCCATTCTAGCACTAGCCATGTTGCACATTTTCTATCACAGTATCTTTGGATTTCCACAAAACTTTCCAGGCAAGGAAGCATGCAAAGCCTGCCATGCAGGAGCACTGCATCCCTAAAAGATCTGGGAGTTCAGCCCTTTGGCAAGCAGATCCTCTGGCCCTCCAAAATCCAGGAGGGAAGCATGAATAAATGGATATTAGCTGAAGCAGAATTTAAACTGATGTGAGACTGCTGTACTGACAGCTCATCATTCCACACAGGATCTGCCAGTTGCACAGATTCCTCCACTTACCATGTGCTGTCCTATCACAGGGGCCAGCAGAGCAGTTCAGCTGGTGTCAGGGAAACTCAGGTGTCAGGGAAACTCAGGCTGCTTGCTCAGGGATTGTCAAGGGAGTTTTCAGCTGAACCTCAGGTCTGTTGACCTACACACCAATTTATTATACCACTATATTATATGTATCTGATGAGGTATCATTAGGAGCAAATACTCCAAAACTTGGTGTGAAGCTTCCCTCTAGGGAAATAGGGGATGAAAAATCCAGTCCACCTTTTTAACAGCAAGATGCTCAGGACAGTTTGGGCATGGAGGTATAGCTTTGACCAAAAGACTAATTTTTCTACATAGTACTAAGCCTCCCTGCCACTCAAGCAAAACACATGCTGTAACAACATAATGGGATGAAACAGGCTTAAGAGCAGCAGGAAACATGGGTGAAATCCACAGTTCTATAATCAGCTGGAAGAAGGGCCATACATCAACCCATTCAAGACCACAGAAGAGGTAGAAACAGGACATGGGTGATGCACGGGCCACATGCAGGCTCTGTCTGTTGGGATGGGTTTCATACATGGGGAGTCTCTACCCAGAATTTCCAACATGGTTTTCTGGTCAAGTTAATAACTTGGATGCTCTGTTCTGTGCTTTTCTTCAAGAGCTTGGTGAGCCCTAAGTCAGTCCCTGCCTTCTGAGTACTGACTCTGTGAAAGGATCAATACAGAGACTAAGCTCTTTCCTTCTTCTCCCCCAGCTATTCACTATCACACAGATCCTCACTCAAAGCTGCTGCCAGGCTCTTGGCTGCCTGCTCCTAACCCTGCCGTTGCTGCCCAACTCCTCTGTAAGCAATTGATGATACTGGAACACAAGAAATCACCATTAGCCTGACAGCAGCAGCGAGACACTGACAATTATCTGTCACCTTTATGTCTGATGCCTATTAGCAAATTAAAGCCATCCTAACTCAATAGTGAACGCAATTTAGCACTAACAACATTAGGGGGGTTCTCTTCTTTATGAAACTGCAGGGAGGAAGAGAGCACAATTACATCCACGCAGCTCCACAGCACAGGAGCTCAGCTCCCATCTCCATCATTAATCCATGATACCGGTGTATTACACATGCACTGCTGGCTCCAGAACACAGCGCCTGGTCCTGGGCATCTCCCTTGGCTGTCAGTACATTTCCAAGAGCAAACACGCTGTGACAGGAAGAGTTCAGTGCTGATGAACATCAGGTCCCAAGGGTAATCTTTCCCCAAGATAGGGCTATGGGAAACTTTACACTATAGACATATAACCCAGCTGTTAGCAGATGCTGTGTGCTCTTGGCTCTGAGATGCTCTAAAAAGCCAAGAAGCCAGAGTAGGCTCTTTGTGATAGACAAGGCTGTGGTGTCACATTTCTTCACACACTTCTAAGCATTGCTTGCTTTAGCTTTGTTATTTCTTTTCATCTGCCTGCTCCTCACTTCCTACACTGTGCTGCATTATCAGACCTCCAACTGGGCTATGTCCCCCTCTTTGAAGACCCAGGTAAACCCTGAGGCCCTGGCCATGTGCTGTGCTCCCAGAAAACATTTCAGCTCATGCTTAATTCTGTAGTATGAGGGTGCTGAGGTGCTGGCACAGGGTGCCCAGAGAAGCTGTGGCTGCCCCATCCCTGGCAGTGTTCAAGGCCAGGTTGGACACAGGGGCTTGGAGCAAGCTGCTCTAGTGGAAGGTGTCCCTGCCCGTGGCAGGGGTTGGAGCTGGAGGAGCTTTAAGGTCCCTTCCAACACAAACCAGGCTGGGATTCTGTGCAACACAATAACAGAAAATCTAAGTGAAAGGAGAGCACCCTGGTTTTCAGGCTGCTCTTGTGCCGCTACTGATGCCAAGCATGGTGTCAGTTCCCAGCCTGTTTTACTGGAACTGCTCTCCTCCAACCCAGGGTCCTAAAACCCCACATTCAACTGAAGCAACGCTTGTCCCTTGGACACAACAGAGAATGCAGCGTAAAAGAAAGAAACCACATCAGAAATGTGTTGTGTGATTCAGAGTGGCAAAACAAAACCTTTCTTTGTCCTTCTCCTTCCTGTCAACATAATGTAAGGAAAGCACTTCAGTCAATTTCCCCCCCTTTTCCTGTCTGCTCACAATTTTGCTGGCTAAACAGTTTTGTTTCTCAATATGTCGATTCAGAACAAGGAGATCTAATACACACACAAACACAAAGAGTGGTCACAGGAGCATGAACCCATCCTAAACCCCTTCAGCCACTAACATCAAAGGCTGCCAACCCCAGGGCACACAAATATCACTGCAAACAAAACCTCATTTATGCTCATCCATCTCAGCATCTAGCAATTACGGATTTGTGCCTTAGCGTACTGACTTCAGGCCACAGCTAACAGACTGCAGACAACACACATCTTCGTAATACACATTGGGTGTATTAGGAAGATGAACGATTTCAAAGCCACCTTAACAGAGTCCCACAGGCTTTTCTACTGCATTTAGTGCTTACCAAGGTAGGTACGACAGTCACGTTAGGAAAGCCAAGAGCATAACCTCAAAGGAAATCAGAGTCATGAGCAAATGGACAGCAAAAAGCTGCTTAAATCATCTTTAAGCCTTAACTGGCTGGTTTAAGAAGTGCTTGAAAGTATGGGGGGTGGAAGGGGGGGCTCCTGAGCCTGGGAGGAATCTCACAAGGAGGCAGCAAGCTAAGAGGAACCTTAATCTAAGTGTCCGAGATGAAGGGATGCTGCTTTGTGTTATTTATTCCCCTTCTGCTTTATGTTGCGCATTCACCTGCACCCTTCCCTCTACCTTTCTGGAGAGTTTTGCACAGGAAACTATCTCATGGTCCAGGCAGCCAGTGCTGCTCACATCCAATCTCCTCCTGCGAACATCACCTTTGATTCCTCAATTCATATTTGTGACTGATGAAGACCGAGTGTCCATGGTTTGATCTTTATAGATAAATGCTCCCAGAAAGACATTGTGAGCTCAAACAACCACACCAGACGGACTCTTTTCTACCCCTACAAGCTCCAACACATTCACCATCCCTCCAACAAAACTACCTCTGGGTTGTGCTGGAAATGGAACAACAATTACATCCAAACTTTCCATTGCTGTATCTTTATAGGAAACAAGAAATTGAAAGCCAAAAAGGGGAATGAAAAATAGCAAGTGAATCATAAGCTATTTTAAATTCAGGGAGGGTAAAGTTCTAGTTGGGATCCAATTTTGGGTAGATTTATATTGTATTTGAACTGTTCATACCTCCTTACAAGCATATTAGGTTAGGTCCAGTCCACAGTCTTGAAATACCCACTGGACACTAATATTTGTCAGTAGAAAATAGAAGAAACACGAAAATCTCTTGCCATTAAGATCAAAAGAGAGCGAGTGCACACTTTGACATTTCTCCTTTCCTGCAAGGGGTCCCTGTTTTGCAAAGCAAATTCCACCATGTAGCTTTGAACTCCTGTAGAGAAAAGATAAAAGGTGAAACCCCAGCTCTTTGAAAGTCAACATCAAGACTTCTGCCAGCTTCAGATGAATCACGTTTGACCCATGGTTTTCTGTAGGAGAACTGGGACCACAAACTACACTCCTCAGCTCCTTGGGAGCTCCTCATGCACCTCCACTGCAAAGGCATGAGTACACCTCATGAAGGGGTATAGACCAGCTAGTTCAAACAGTGCTGACTGTGTAATGACCACAGCAAGGAGCTCAAAACCCTTCCTAATCCTCTGAGTAGACAATGGAAAGCACTGAGCTCCAAGCTAACCACAGCTACAGCGCTAGGTCCACCCTAGCTATTCCACTGAAAGCTCCACCAGTGCATCTCCTCTCTGGTTACAGGCTTTGTAATGAATTCTACTTAGCAGAGTAAAAGAATTTTTCAGTTGGGGAATTCATGGGCAGGCACAAGACTTTTCAGGCTTTTCTCACTTTGTAGAACAAGGTGAGTTTCCCATGGCAATCAGGATTCAAGGCAGGAGAGTGTTTCATGACAGACAATAATGTTCTTGCACGGGAAAGACTGAGAATTACTGCTATAGAAGAGGAAACCAGGAGTTGTACTATTGCCTCTTTAAAATACCTCCAAATAGCCTTTATCAGCAATATGCAATAGATGAATGAATCACTGTCATTCACAAACATTAATCACATAAACTAGATCTGGAGGAAGATCAGGACCGATGGTAATATTTAGCGTATTAAAATACTTCATAGAGAAATAACGAATAAATTTACATAATGGGCACAAGAAATACTTTGATCACCTCTTACCACTTACGTCAGTAACACACAAGGTGGACACAGCTGTCTCCCATCGCTCCCAGTGTGATGCTCCAGGTGAACACTACTGACTGCAGAAAGTACCTACACTGACAGAGCCCAGAGCAGAGCCTGTGCCAGCACCACCAAACCAGGACACACAATGGTCCCATCAGCCTGGTGCAGAGGCTGGTCCACACGGGTGAGAGGCACAGCTCCTGTCAATGAACCAGCCTGGGGCTAAACTAGTCCCAGCTGCAGGAGAAGTCAGGTTTGTTATTTTAAGGCGTGCTGTATTGAGCAGCATCACTGCCCACAGTGAGCTGGTGCTTTAGGTAGGTTTTTTCACCCTAATTTCACAGTCCAAAAGATGCTCTGTCTGTACCTTCAGGGGTCTCTGATCAGTCTGCATCAAGTCCTTCCACAGAGGAAAGCAGTTTAGTTACTCTATTTTCATGTATTCCCAGATCACGTTGAAGCCTTTGATTAACAGGAGGTAAATGCACTCTATTTGCTGGAGGAAAAGGTTTTTCCCTGTCCTCAGGGCACAGCAACCTTCCCAAATCACTTGTTGCTACTTGGACCTTTTCTGAGTAGAAAGAGTTCCACAGCTGACAAATCTGCAGCTCGTGAAGAGCTTGTTTGGAGCAATTGTTCTGATGCTGTTGCGCTGCTGATTCAGGAAAGAGGTTTCCCCAGCTGATTCTTAAAGCATTTTACCCCATTGATGAGTCAGTCTTTTTCCTTCAAGCACAAACCTCCTTCCAGATAAAGCCCTATTAGAAAGCTTGCATTGGCCCTAATTAAACTGCAACTCTGGGAAACTATAAACAGTGGATCAGCAAATAAAAATCAGGGTGGAATTTGTGAGCTTGCATTCTCCCTGCCCTCCCAATTCCTCAGTTTATCATAGGAGGAGGAGTGAATATTTGCAAGGTTGATTTCTTATTGCAAAGACTAGCTTTTGATGCTGTTTTTCTCTAAATCTGCAGGCAGGCTGCATCTGGACCACATATAAAGTCATCTCAGTCCTTCGGAAATGACTGAATAATCTTTCACAGCAAGCCTTTCCCTTTGGAAAGACCCGAGCTAAACCATCAAACTCGGACCCAAGCTCCCTCTCACCTGAACATCACTTTACACCAAACTCTTCTGCTTGCCTGAAGCCACCATAAACCAACTTTTCAGTCTCAAAGGTGCTTTCAGGACAGAGCAAACTCTCTCCCTTAGTTAAACGAATGCTGAACTAGTAAAGCACAGCCTCATCCTGCGAGTGACCCCAGCCATCATCACTGAAAACCAAAAACCCCGCAGCAAACGAAGTAGCAGGAAAAGAGGAGCAATAACAAAGCCCTATTGATGCAGAGCAATCAATCAATCACCATTTTGCAGAAGGAAATGAATGGCCCATTAAGGAAAGAGTCGTAACCTCAACTTCCCTCTAATGGGTCTTGGTCCTAGACTAGCTGGCATCAGAGGGATTTGAGCCCTAAGAAAGGACCCCCTGTAGTCTGGCTGCTTTAACAGCAGGAAGGGAGAGGATTTTGCACAAGCAAGGCAAGAAACCTACCCCAACTGAACCCAGCACAAAGAGAGAGGTGAAGGAAGTGCTCTGCTACACCTGAGGAGAAGCAGCTTTCCCTGCTTTTTAGTTGGTTAGTGAGAGAAAAAGCACAAGTCTCTTTTCATACTACCACGTAATCACAGCTTGCATAGACCGCATCTTGCCTCTTGCGGTCCCGCAGCCGTTTGCAAACCTTAGTTAAGCAAAACACTGAAAGTAAGTTCACAGCTCAGCTCTGATGAGTGTCCTGCACCTGGGGGCTGCTGGTTTCCTTGAGGAAACTGGGATGGCAGGGAAACAAGTTCCATCAGTGCAAAAATCTTCCTGTTCAGCCACCTTGTCTACAGCAGTAGAGGATCCAAATGGGAATCAAAATCCCCTGAACAAGTAATAATCTAATACTCACCTGTTGTCCGAGTCTAAATATGCTGGTTTATTACAGTCCACAAACCAAGGAGAATTCACTTACCCCACCATTCAATTTCTGGGTGCAAGAGGCACCACCTTCCTGCTTCTTCCCGTATCAACCCATTATAGGTCCAGTTGGGACCCAGCTGATTCAGGCAGCATTACTGTGCAGCTGTGAATTGGTGCTGGGTGGACAGGCTGGTTGCACTGCTGTTAGCTCTGCATAGTCTGCATCCTCAAACATCCACCAACACTGGATTTTCAGTCATTGCTGCAGCCTGGTTTGGGAGTTTGTTTCATTTCTAAATTTGATGAACTCAGAGTAGGCACAGAAGAAACCAAGGCAAAAGCCAAGTGACCAGAAAACAGCAGAAAACTGAAGCTGTGAGCAGCTTAAGAGCTGCACAGAGTGGATCTTCTCCACCCATGGACCTTCTCCTTGGCTACCGACTTGCAAAAGCACATCCAGCTCCTCAGTAAGTGGAGCAGCATGGGAGGGATGACAGCATGCAGGACAGGGCTAAAGGAGATGGGACAGAGACACTGCTGGCACCAGCTACATGGACCCTGCCCAACGATCCTGAAAGGACCTACCTGGTAGACCTGAAGGTCTACCTGACAGGGGGATGGAGCCAGGAGGGGCTGGGCTCTGCTCCCAAGGAACAAAGGATGGGACAAGAGGAAACGGCCTCAAGCTGCCTCAGGGCAGGTTTAGATGGAGCTGAGGAACAATTCCTGCCCCAGAGGGTGCTCAGGCATTGGAACAGGCTGCCCAGGGCAGGGCTGCAGTCACTGTCCCTGCAAGTGTTCACACAGCGTAGAGACGAGGCCTCATTGCCATGGGTCAGTGGTGGCCTTGGCAGTGCTGGGAATGGTCGGACTGGATGAGCTGAAAGGGCTTTTCCAACCTGGTTGGTTCTGTGATTCTATGGCGCAACACACACCACTCACCCCCGACCCCTCAAGCTGACTGTTCAGAGTGTAACGAGTAAATTCCTGTTAGTTAATCAAATCTTGCTTGCTTAGGAGTTACTTGCTTAGTTACTTGCTTGCTTAATAGTTACTGGGAAATTACGGTGCTTTGACATGTTGCTTATAGACCGCGGGTATCCATTAAAGTATCGCTTGGGGAAGGCGACAAGGAGCCTTCCTCCCCACACCCACTGGAAGACAGAATGAGACCCCTTATCTACAGATCACACAGACGCAGAGGACGCCAGGAGGTGACACGTATATCGGATGAAGAAGAGTATAAAGCCAGTGACTTTGGGGAAGCGGGGTGCGTGCTGTTGGCGGAGCGGAGACTCCCCGGCCGCCCAGCGCTGTTTTGCTTGCTGTCGCTTGCTCAATAAACCAATTTGATTCATTGGTGTGGCTCTTGTCAATTTATTTGAGCCATATTTATAACAAGAGACCCCCATGTCTGACAGAGACATGAACCCTCCAAGCATTAAAACCTAAGCTGGGGTCTCAGACAGTGTTTGGCATTGTATATAACGAATACTCAACTGCATCTCATCCAGGCATCTGTTTCCGATTAACAGGTATCTAGAATGATACTATAATACTTTTCAAAGCAACCCCCAAAATCAATACCCCAATAGTAAGCTCTGTTTTTTTGCCTGTGGAACTAAAGGCAGTTTGGAAGAAGCTGACCTAATACACCACATATTGATTAATCAATTCCAAGCAGGATGCTAATGGGCTTTTCTTACAACGGTTGGCATTAGAAGGAAGGAGCAGGATTGCTGAATGAGAATGGGAAAAACTGCTTGTGTGATGAAGTTTCAGGGTGAGGGAAGGGCATGCAGTGGGGAAACAGGCCCTTCTAGAGACAGCTGTAACTGGGCAGAGACCGGGAAGAAATGAAGAAAGCGGGGGACAAATGGAGAAGGTATTAAATCAGATATATTGGCTTCGAACACAGCAAAATCGTACATAATTTGCTCTGGCTGATATTAATAACACTTTCCTGTTGTTACAGAAACCCTCACAGGAAGCCCTGTGGAAAAGCCCAGCATCTGTCTAGAGTCCATAATGAAGTAGACTGGTCAATTTGTAGTCTTAATGGCCAGTGAACTGGTCTGGAGGCATTATTGATGCCTACCTTAGTTATTTTTCCACATTGACACTTCTGGCTAGGAGTGTGTGGTGTAATTCAGACCATCTGTGCTCAGCTGTCAGATTGTCCTTCCTTCTACAATCAGTGCAAAGAAGCAGCCAGCATAGCCATATATTGCTGCCCACCATCACTCACTCTCTCCTTCCTGCTCTGTACCTGATAAAGTCCTTTACTACCATAGAAAATTAAGTCCAAATCAGCTGGACCGCCCTCCATACCCAAACCACAGCGCTTTACACCCACTGCAGGAACACGTGAAGAGCCAAGTAAATCACAAAGCTGGGGAGAACAGGTCTGCAACAGACACAAAGGTCCCTTAAGAGCTCCTGAAGAGCAGCTCTCACACTTTGTGAGGAAAATGGTACAGATGCTGGAACCCAGATGAAGGGCTCTATTCCCAAACTGTTATAAGGGTTAGGTGCTTGCCTCTCAAGACAGGACACCTCAAATGTGTAGGTATGAATTAGAGACACAGATGAGAGCATTGCACTGCCTGAAAGCCAGTGGAGTCATTCAGTTGTTGCTAACTGGGTGAGTTTGCTCTACTCTATTGTATTTCCAATTGTAAAACTGGAAAATAGCCAAACTGACCAAGAGGTTTTGACCTTGACTGGCTGTGACAGGCGTGGCTCTGGCTGGCAGGAGGCACAGACAGCAAAGACCCTAAGTGTGGAAATTCAGCCTGGTATATCCTCTCTACAGCCAACAGGGTCATATCAGGTGTGAAGGTGACTGATAAGGCTTTGTAAAGCTGTACTGGAGTTGCCAAAACTAGCACTGGATCTCAGTGTTAACATCCATCTGATGCTGTTCACTGGTGCAGATTGCGAGTTGGATCACAAGTTGGATCACAACCCAGTCAACCTCTAAGTACAAAATATCAACGAGTCACTGGTGTTGCCACCCTATACTGTGCAATTTGGTAACTGATTATGGGGCATCATGAGAACATGCACCTACTCACCCACCCTACAGCAGAGCACAGTAGCATCTTGGAGTAACAAACATTAGCTCTTACATACGGCAACACCACGCTGCCACAAGACATCATGTTGCAGGTGAGCAAGTCTGCAGCCTCACACCACATCAGTGGTTCAAAGGCTGCTACAGGACCTACAGAGCAACCCTGAAGAAAAAAGGATAAATCATCCTAAAAAGCAGGATGGGGCGCTAACCAATAAGGGAAAAAAGCACAAACTAAGTTACTTTTACCCAGAACAACCTTTTACAAACTACCACAACGCATCACAGCACCCAGCAGTGGACTCACGTTGTAGAGGATGTCGGTCCATCCCTCCATGGTGATGCACTGGAAGACGGTGAGCACAGCAAAGAGGATATTGTCGAAGTTGGTGATGCCGTAGTTGGGTCCTTGCCAGTACTCCCTGCAGGTGGTCCCACTCTCACACTGCCTGGCAGGAGGCTCCTCTCCACAAGGGAAATCTCCCACCTCATCACCTGCGGAGAACAGCAACAGGGGCAAAAGTTACCAGCTGAAGCCAGCCAAGCAGCTGGTGCTGCTGCATCCTCCTGGCACCACTGCCTGGGTGGAATTCAGGCTTCCTTGTGCCACTGTGGGAAAATAGAAGAGATTAAACCCATGTAATCACTTATATACTGCTCTGGGGTGATTCAATGGCAGGGTGGAGCAGAGCCATCCCTGAAGTACCCATAATTTCTAGTTTGCCCCAGTGTTTGGTCATGTCATATATAAGGAATGCCACAGAAAAAGCCCAGTGTGGTAAAAGCAAGGGGTTGGGAATGGTGCATACTTCAAACACTGTAAGCTGAACAGACATCCTCATACAGCACAGTTCAGTGCTAAATATCAGCCCTATGACATGAAATCAAAAGGGCAAATTCTACACCAGTGGTTTAAGCAAGAGTGGCCTGTGGATAGCCCCAGGATTGCCCAAACACAAATGTTAAACCACAGCTGCACGGCTTCCTCACAATGTATGACCACAGCAGTCTGTGAGGTGAACTAAGAGCTCCAGCCTCTTTGCAAGCTTCATATTCCTGTCCCAAAAGGGCAGATTGCAGGTACACTTGTCAGGGAAAGCATCCAGCCATCAGCTTGTCGGCAGCAGGGATGGAGTTTCTCTGATGAGTTTCATTTCAGACCCACAGAAGGCACAGGAGGATGAGTCTGTCATAGTTAAAGACCACAGCGGATGGCCAGAATGGTGGCCAGCATCTTCCAGGCTCAGCTGTGAAGTGTTGCAGCCCTCCAGAGATGCTGAGGGCACCAACACAGAGCAGTTTGGAAGACTAAAGTCCTGGGGTTTTCAAAGTAAATAAATATACTAAGTAATACTGCCGTTTACACAGAGATGCAATTCGGGAGATATGAAAGGGGTTTAAAAGTGACGTGTTATGGTAATGGAGCAGCAAACAGCACAGAATCAGATTCACCAGGGGAAAACAAGATCAGCACTAACAATAATTAGGAATAATCATTCCATAGAGCAAAGCCTGCAGGAGGAAAACAAGACTGGCACCGTGGCTCCAGGAGATAGAGATATATATATGTGAGTGTGTGACATGTTTTCCTGTTGACTCAACACCTTAATGCAGGGCATCTCTCTCCAGCTCCCATATGGGCCACCACAGGCTTTCACAAGGGCTTAGTGAGACAAGCAAAAAGAAAATACCGAATCCAACACTTGCAGACCATTTGTGAGTGTGTTTTAAAATAGGATCCAGTTTAATCTCTGTTTGGCCTTTTATTGCCAGGCAATGCTCTGAAAATGCAAGGCACACCTACTGTGAACGTCTCTCCTTTTTAAAAGGGAGACCAGAACTGGTCCCTACTCCCATGGCTAGGAAAGACAGAGAAAAGGGGGGAGACTCAATGTAAAATGGGAAACAAATGTGATGCCCTCCTCTCTTGGAAGGGCACTTGGGCTCCAGAGCTGCAGAGAGTGGCTGCTTTAAAATAATCCAGCAGAACAGGTCAGCACAGAGGATGTAGGGAGGGGAAAAACAAGTCAGGCATGCACTGGAACATGCACTGGCATTAAATTTTACCCATTTTCCATTAAAATAGATAACTGATTCCACTAGCTCAGAACAACCTGTCAGGCTGAGTGGCAGTGGCCTTAAATAACCCTTTTGCTGTGTTCTGATCCCCAGCATCCCTCTCTGTTGACGCTTATTACTGACCTACCCAAGGCTACTGGATTAGCAGGGCTGTAGCAACATTTGCTGCTGACACCTCTACTCTGTTCCCTTCATGATGTGCTGAAGGAACAGCTGGTACCTCTCATGTGGCTCCTGATTCCAGGAAAAATCCCAGGAGTTTGCTCACTTTGAGGATTTGGAACAGAAACAAGCACGAACAGCTCCTCCGCCAATTTGCTACCCTCTGACAGAGGCATCAGTTAATGAGGTTCACATTTCCACACTCAAGCCAGCCTTTGGAGCCCATGGTATCAGGCCTGTGCTTGTTAATGCACCTCTTTGAAGATGATGAGCACTTAGGTTTTAAAAGGCTCTGCTGATGGTTTTGTGGGATGTTGTGCTGCTCAGCTCACAAGGGACCCCAGCGCCAGGAAACCTCACCACCCTCTGCCTTTCCAGAAACACCATCATGCTATTTCCCGCCGAGCAGGAGGAATCAATGCCCATCATTCATCCAACAACCAGCTCATACCCCTTGGGAAAAGCAGGGGCCAGTGCCTGTTCATGAGGGTACCTTCCTGGTGAGTGGATTCAGGGGGAGGCGAGATCCTGCATCCTCTCACTGAGATGCTGAGTGCTGTAATGCAGAGATATTCAACACACACAACAGTTTGTCAGCTGCACTCCCAATTCCTAGCCAGAAGCCACCCAGCAAACAAGAGTCACTTAAACACAACAGAAATCTGCTCTCAGACCCCAAGCCTTGCACCTTGCACCTTGCACAGAGACCTCTCAGTCATCACTGATGCTGGAATGTTTCCTGCAGACAACACAGCTTTGGGATTTATTTTCTGCTTTTCTATTAACTATTTTCTGAGGGAAGTTAAAAATAACCCCTCTTCTCTTTAGGCCAATAGCCAAATACAACCCATAAGTACCACTGGCCATAAGAACCTCAGAGCTCAGACTACAGCCACTACCTGCAAACGAAGGGTGCAAAAAAATCACCCACCCTAGGTGCAATTTAACACACCTGAAAATGCTCCTAGAAAATGCAGACCTACTTGTAACTGCTTTCTCCCTGCCAAGAACACTTCTGCCTCCTACATGCCTATATTGTCACTGTTGTTATTCCTCTGTAATGGTTGCATAGCCCCAGAGGTGCTGCAGTGGGTTGAGACGTGTTCTGCTTGGCATGAACACACACCCCCTGCAAAAAGATAGACATATCCTACAAATCCAGTCCAAAACTTCATTTCTTCCAGGAATGATAGAATCCCAGCCTGGTTTGTGTTGGAAAGGACCTTAAAGCTCATCCAGTTCCAACCCCTTACCATGGGCAGGGACACCTTCCACTAGAGCAGCTTGCTCCAAGTCACATCCAACCAGATCATACAACCTGGTTGTCCTTCACAAGTTGCATTATGTTTTTCTAACTAACATAGGAAGCAAGGAAACAATTTCACCCTGCTTTTGTAAAGGGAATATATGAAACTGCTTCCACATTGTTAGAAAGAGCTGTGAAGGATGCCCAGAGATTTGGCAGGGATGTTGTTTTATTACCATTTGAATGCATATAAATAAATCAATATTAAGACCTATTAGTGATAATCACTGAAAATACAAGACTGTGTTTAAAGACAGTCAATTGTACCTTAAATTGCAATCTTTTGGAGACAAGAACAATGTTTTCAGCTGTGGACAGCCCAGATAACCAACACATATTAGCACTACTATAAAGGAATATTTAAAGATCTGAGGAATTAGATGGCAAAATTAGGCTTCTTTGGTTTTAAACGGGCATGGATCCTGTGACATGGCAACCAGTCCCAGCCCAGGGTCTTGAAACATCCTTCTTCTCCACCTCCACCTTTTGGGGTTTATCCCTCATTCATAAGGAGACACATAATTTAGTCTGCAGTGCCTGATTTCCCTTGTTTTTCTCTGTTTGAAGGACATTTTTATCCTTTCTCCATGAAAAGGCTCCTTGCCTTCCATCTATTGCCTTTCAGGTTGCTCCCAGTCTTTCTAATCTTACTATTTCACACCAAAGTTCTCCTATCCGTGCAACATGCCCTAGAAACCTTGCAAGGAAGTTCAACGTTCAGCAGCTGTCATGGAGATAAACCCAGTGAAAGTGGAAACAGACCAGTGAACCAAAAAAACAACCCAAAAAAGCCTTAAACAAGCTGGAACAACAGGAATTTGGTTCTGTATTTGTACTACAGATAAATTCTACCATGAAAGGAAGCCCTAAGCACCTTCCCCTCATTCTTGAGTAGACAGAGAGAAACCCACTCAGGGGTACCATGGTGGTACAGCAGAGAGGAGAATCTGCTCGGCACATGTAAGGTGAACACAAAAGTCTGTTAAGTCTTGAAGTAGGTGGGTAAGGAGGGAGAGAATGCAGTGAACGTGGAAAAGGGAAAAGCAACATAAGAGCAGGGCAAAAAGCATCCTGGTGAGGTGAAGGGGACTAGAAGCATCATGACAATGTGCTGGGAGGGGAGGAAAGCTCGAAGCTCACCCGTCTCATTAGAGAAGCAGGTTTTATGGAACTTCCCCATGTAAAACTCCAGCCCGATGATGGCAAACATCACAATGGCAAAGAAGAGGAGCAGCCCGATCTGAAGCAAGGGCACCATCGCCTTCATGATGGACTTGAGGACAACCTGCAAGCCTGTGGGGACAAGGAAAAACAGGTAATCAGTGAGGGAAGGAAAACAAGGGCTTAGGGGTGGGGTGAGGTAGGAGAGAGGGGCTGTCTAAGGGGAAGTTTAGGACTGGCAATACCAAGCAAAGCTGCCTTTCCCAGGGTGCTATGAAAAAATGCAATAGCCATAATGCACTCAAGATGCAAGAGAAACCATCAGGAGTTATCTTTTCCTGACCTCTTTCCTTCAGGCTGCAGATTCACAGAACCATGGAATGGTTTGTGTTGGAAGGGACCTTAGAGCTCCTCCAGCTCCAACCCCTGCCACAGGCAGGGACACCTTCCACTAGAGCAGCTTGCTCCAAGCCCCTGTGTCCAACCTGGCCTTGAACACTGCCAGGGATGGGGCAGCCACAGCTCCTCTGGGTGCCCTGTGCCGGTACCCCAGCACCCTCACAGGGAAGGAGACTCGAAGTAAAGATGAGATTCAAGTTCTCTTAAGCCTCAGAGACACAAAAAGGACTTTTTCTGAAGCTGGTGGAGTCCCAGGGCTCAGCCTGGAGTGGGAGCAGGTCTGTAAGGCAGACCCTGCAGCAGTGGGCATGCCAGGGAGAGCAGGGAGCACTGAGCTACACTGGAGCTGCCCCTGCTGCTGTCATGACACACAGAACAGCCATGATGCTGCTGTGCCTGTCACACCCTGACTCTGGAGAAACACAACCCTGTCTCCAGGGCTATCCATCCATAGCTTTTCGCTGGCACTAAAACTCATTTTCAATTAAACCCAGGGGAGATAAGCCTGGAGATGGAGGTTTCAGATAACATCAAACAGACACGCATAACAAAAAACCTTCAGTGATAAGCATCAGCTGAAATGTCCCTTAGTGACCTGTCCTAAGGCTGGAAAATAAAGGATCATCATTGTCTTGCCACCCTGTACAACACTACTGAGGTCAATACGGGCGCATGCAGGAAAAAAGCACAAAGACCTGTTGGACAGGAAGAACACTGAGAATGCAGAAGAAAAGCAAATAAGATGCTTGTGCTGCCTCCACAGCATCACTAAAAACCAGGAGAGCGACTAATGCCCTGTGGGAAAATACTGTGCTGGTCCAGGACACATCACTGGGTGGGAGAGCACATCACCCCGGGGGGAACATGCAACCCACAGCAGGACAGGGGTACCCCTGAAGGGCCACCTTACTTCTCTGATGTCCTGTCACTACCACAGCACCATAAGTGCCTTACACAAGCAAAAAGTCCATGAAAAAACATCAGAAGCACCTCCTTATTAGAGATCCCATTAATAAATGACCCTTTGCCAAGGCTAGCCAAGGGCAAATCCTGTATGGGAATTCAGATTGTCCATGAAAAGGATGCCGAGTTCAGGAAATTTGGGTGCTGTTACTACAAAGCATAACCCTTGGCTGGATTTCTACAGCACTGACATTTCAGCCCCGAAGCAGCCAGTACAGGGACAGAGCTGGTGGAGCAGAGGGAGCAGCCTGGCTGCTGAGGGGTTAATGCAGAGAAGAGCAGAGCATCCCACAGAGCAGCAGTTCCCTTTCACTGGCTCTTGCTTCAGGGAAAAACCTTTCTGTTCAACATTCAGAAATGAAATACCCTCAGAGTGGCTGGTGAAGAGTGACAAATAAAAAGGCATTAAGCAATGGGGTTGGGAGTCTGATGGCTTCAGGGCATCAGCAAGGCATGATGCAGCTCCTCACTGGAGCATTCAGACCCTTCATGTTAACACATAAAATATATCAAGTTGCTCATTGAGTAGGCAAGAGCAAGTTCTATCCGCTCTTTGCCTTTGTTATTAAAGAGGCAAAATCCCCGCTGCAAGATGCTCAGCTGGTAAAATCTGTCAGAAGATCCAAGCTCAGGGGTCTAAAAGCTGCAGAATTTGGGTCTCAGATCTTCACAGCCCAGAGAATTAATTCAACCCCAAAAGGCAAAGGAGTCTTAGGACAAATCCCTGCCGCTCACTTGCAAGTTTGGAAGCACAGTGCTGAAATCAGCTGGCTGTATGCAGAATGAGATGGCAGGAAACCAGAGCATAGCAAGGGCAAGAGCCACAGACCACGGGGAAGCAGGGGAAGGAAATATTGCCGAGAAAAGCTTGTAACACCCCAAAAGGTACAGAGCCCCTGTGGCTGTAAGGTGATGTTATCGTGACACTCACTTGGGATTCCTGACACGAGCTTCAGGGGTCGCAACACTCGGACGGCTCGCAGGGTCCGCAGGTCAAAATCAGTCCCAGCGGTTGCTAGAATCCTAAATGCAAAAGAGGAGAGAGGGGGGAAATTGACATTAAATACAAATTCCTCTTTCCAAAGCATGGATAAGTGGTGAGTAAAACCTGGGAACATTCAAGCTGCTTTAAACTTTCCACCTGTGATCACACTGCAGATTGAGTCCACTGAAAACCGTCAACTCACATGCTCTTCCAGAGCTGCTGAGCCTTGCTCAGACTATAAAAATTCACAATATCTGCTTGATATGAGGCCATTTATACACAGACAGCAGGCCTGGCTTGGGCCATTAAAGAGCAGCACCTTGTGCTTATAGGAAAGCATACACCATTTTCAGAAGGAATGTTAAGCTAGAAATGAGCTTTTCCCTATAATGAATTCAGAAATCCCTCGAGTACTGATGTCTGGCATTTCCTAATATCTGAAGCAGTTCCCAGTTATACAATTTACTCTGTGTGTGCAACATTAATTTTTGTTCAGAGCAGCTTATTTGAGGAGAATATCCAGCGAGCAGGGAGCAAGTGTTTCTTCTGATCTGCAGTAACTCTGGTTAGAAACATAGCCCCAAAACAGAGCGACCCTTCAAAACGTAAGTGCTCTGCACAGAAAATGAAACGGCTTCACTATTCTAGGGCACAGCAAAGGAGGAAATCTTGTCACACAAGTCACAATGATGGAAACTCCTTAAGTGAAGACCCTGCCAGGCACAGTACCCCACAGAGAGCAAGGCAAAACTGCCTTCATTAATTACTGCAGCACTTCCCATGATGCTTCAACAAAACTATTCTTGATTTAAAACAGAGGTCCCCTAACACTAACACAGCCCACAGCAAAAGGCTTCTCACCAGCTCCCCATCAACTGCACCCTTTAAAGTGATTATAGCAACTGCCATGAGGTTTTGCCAGGTTTGCCCCCAGGTGGAAGTGGCCGAGCAACCAGCCCACTAGTGGGGTCTGCGAGCCCCAGCCACTTGGTACCCTGCATAAGAGATGCCACCACTTCGTTAACTACAACTGCTGAAAGCACTGCCTGGGCAGACCCAACCTTGACCATAATCAGACATTTTGCCAACCCTTCCCCAGGAGTTACTGCAGCAGGAGAGACCTGGAAACCTGGCTGGAAATTGGGATTCCAGAGCTGCCATGGACAGAGCTAGAGGGAGGATTCCAGGCTCGGACAATGAATCCTAGGTAGTTCTATGGGGCTTAAGCATCCAGCACAGCAAGTGTCCCATACTGGAGCAGAAAGATGCTCTGAGAAGCGCAGAGCACCCACGATGTATCTGCACCTCGCCAGGAGCCCTTTCTCTTGGCTCCTGATAACTGACCAATGAGCATTCAGCAAAGTGGCCAGTTGCCATAAAAAAATACAAGAGAAAGCAGAGTTTTTCAAGAGGAGAGATACAGTTCTGCTCTGCAACACGTATCACACAGGATGCCTGGCAAACTCGGCAGGGCAGGACGTGGCTACAGTCAGATAAAAACCCTGTCCTTGCCTTACTGACTGACTTAGCACCGCTGCCAAGCACGGGCCAGGGAAGAGCAGGATCAGCATTGCTGTGCGGAAAGGGCCAGACTCCATCAGCAGGAGGTGCTGGAGATCAGGAAAAAAGCATGCTGAGATGTTGGATGGCAAGAGAGGCAGCAGCAAGCCAGGACCCGAGGAGCAGAGGATCTCTTCTGTAGGACACCTGTTCCTACAGTTTCACAACCAGAAAATTCACATTACATCAGCTCTGTCGCTGCAGTTTGAACATAAAGCAACAGGAGACATTTAAAACCAAGAACCATCACACGCAGAGAATTCTAATTCCATCTTCTGCACCCGTGCCAGTGATTACATTCCTCTTCTTCCCTCCACCCTCACAACTTAATTGCTCACTTATACACCTCAGCAGTCTAGGAACAGCACACACTCCAAGTCAAAAGATAATCTTCAACATCCACCTTGGATGTTGCTACTAACAGCGCAATTAGTCTCCAGCGAGCTAAGATGGATTTGTGCTTGTCATTAGGCAGAGCCCTGGTTCCTGGTGCAAGCTGAGGGGTGCTTGGTACTTCATCTTTCTCTTTCTAAATTCAGAAAGGAAATGGGAGTGAATGGGGGACACCATCAATTAGTCCCATGGTGCCAGTAAACGTTCCAGTGGCTGGGGGTCTTCATTACAGTCTTGTCTTCCTAAATAGGCTTGATGCTGAAAACAACTGGCTTCAACTGCACAACATCCCGATCTCTCCACCCAAACCAAGACCCCTAATCCTTCATTAACTCCCACGTCACCAGCACAGTGATCCTCTTGCTAACCTGCGCAGCCCAGCATCTCCCACAGCTGGAGAGCTGGTCCAAGGATCCTATCAAATCACACTTGAATCGTGCAAAGCATCCATGACTGTACAGCTAAGCTGTCACTGCTACATCTGCACATGAATCAGCCACTCCTGTAAAACAATACAGCCCTGGCCAGGTTTTGCCTAGAGAGAATAAAAACCACAGCTGCCTCCAAAAAAAAAAGCCATGTTTGGGAGAAGAAACAGAAGGCCACAGGGGTGAGATGCTGGCTCTAGGTCTAAAAATTCACATTTGAGCCTTGCAGGTAAATGAGATAGGAGGTGAGAAAACCCAAGTGGGCATCCAACATGTTCCATAGAGTCATACAATCATAGAATGGTTTGGGTTGGAGAGGAGCTTAAGACCATCCAGTTCCAAACCACCTGCCATGGGCAGAGGCACCTCACACTAGACCACATTGCCCAAGGCTCTGTCCAACCTGGCCTTGCACACTGCCAGGGATGGAGCATTTACCACTTCTTTGGGGAACCTGTTCCCATGCCTCACCACCCTCAACAGGGAAGAACTTCTTCCTTATATCTAACCTGAACTTCCTTAGCTGTCCCAGGGTGGAGATGGTGCCTTTTCTCACTGCAGAACCAAAGCTGATTTACAGCTGCTCAGAGTTTCTTTCCTCTAAACCATTCAGACATGCATGGAAGAATGCCCCAGTGAGGGAAGTATCTGCCTAAGTGGAATCGTTCTGGTTTACCTTCTACCCTACTCCAGCTGAAAGCTCACAGCAGCCACTGTGAGTTAGGCCAGAGCAAGTCAGAAATGATCATTAAAAATAAGAGGAATAGAGAGATCAACTGAACTGGCTGACAAGCACGTCCTGGCAATCCCACCAAAGCATCCCTGGCTGCACAGCCAACAGCTGGGAACAAAGCAGAGGTGAGGGGTGAGCCAGTGATGGAAATCTGCAGTGAAAGGTAAAAAAAACCACAACACAAGCAGCAAAAGAAAAGATTTTAGGAGAAAACTTCACAAAAATGAATAAATGATTTGATCTACAGCTCTTTTTGTATCTTAACAGGTTGCACAGGCACACAGATTTGGTAGGCTTAGGATGTTGTCTTTGGTAGTGCTTCAAGTATTTAAGTGCAACAAAATCTCATTAGATAAGTTCTTCCATGTAATTTGACTTTATACAAGCAGGACGGCTGACCATTAAACCATTCTTGTTCATAGAGAGGGGTCAGCCTGGAGAAGAGAAGGCTCCTGAAGGGGAGACCTTAGAGCAGCTCCAGTGCCTGAAGGGGCTGCAGGAAACCTGGAGAGGGGCTTGGGACAAGGGATGTAGGGACAGGCCAAGGGGAATGGCTTTAACCTGCCAGAGGGGAGACTGAGATGAGCTCTTAGGCAGAAGCTCTTCCCTGTGAGGGTGCTGAGGCGCTGGCACAGGGTGCCCAGAGAAGCTGTGGCTGCCCCATCCCTGGCAGTGTTCAAGGCCAGGTTGGACACAGGGGCTTGGAGCAAGCTGCTCTAGTGGAAGGTGTCCCTGCCCGTGGCAGGGGTTGGAGCTGGAGGAGCTTTAAGGTCCCTTCCAACATAAACGGTCTGTGGTTCTATGCTGTGCTGCTATGGAGGATCTGAGCACACATCTTGCCAGCCCAGCAGTGGCTCAGCACTGCTGCAGCCATTCCTCACTTTCACAATAACTTGGTTAAACACTGCTTTCTGTACCACCACCTCCACTAACATGCTCTGACTGACATCTGCTTCCAGAGACCAGACTGAATTGATCATAAATGCCTGATAACTTTTCTTCTAGCAAAGCCTGGAATGAATTATAAGAGCAGCTTATTCCTTTGGGTATAAAAGAAAGCAAGGAATAAACAGGAAGTTCCTGTCCTGAATGCTATACTAACATAAATAATTAGCAAGCAATCTCTTAAAGTACCTCAGAGCTCAGGGTTTCTGTGTAGTGCCTCAGCAAGACACACATGCTGTCTTACAACACTGCACTTTTTACAGCTCCCCGGTAACAAAGCTCCTTCCTGAAGCCCTGCCCAAAGAAAATGCCTTGAAACCCATTTACGCTTAGCCCCAGATCTCTGAATCCTGAGGACTAGAGGAGGGAAAAGCCAATCCTGCTCCTCAGAATCATCCCCACCTTGTCCTCCTCCTGCCTTAATTGCCTTTTGTGGATTTCATGGGATTGTATTAATCCCAGCCTTGTTTGTGCTTGGAAGGGACCTTAAAGCTCCTCCAGCTCCAACCCCTGCCACGGGCAGGGACCCCTTCCACTAGAGCAGCTTGCTCCAAGCCCCTGTGTCCAACCTGGCCTTGAACACTGCCAGGGATGGGGCAGCCACAGCTTCTCTGGGCACCCTGTGCCAGCACCTCAGCACCCTCACAGGGAAGAGCTTCTGCCTAAGAGCTCATCTCAGTCTCCCCTCGGGCAGGTTAAAGCCATTCCCCTTGGCCTGTCCCTACAGGCCCTTGTCCAAAGCCCCTCTCCAGGTTTCCTGTAAGCCCCTTTAGGCGTTTTAAGACTATTATAAGGATCCATTCCAGTTCTTCCAGATGATCTCTTTGGGAGCAGATGACAGAGGTGTTTTGTATCTCCCCCAAGGCAGGAAGAGGAGGAGAAACAGAAACACAGATGTCCCAAGTGAGAACCAAGAAGAAATGATCAAAAATACAGAGCTTTCTATACATATCTCTGCTCGTAGGAGCAACCACACCATGGGTCCAGCCTCAGCAAAGAGCAGCTGTGAGGCCCCACTCAGCACACACATGTATCTGCAGGTGATGGAGCACGTTTTCCTCCCAGTACCATGATATCACTCTCTATAAGTCACAACAGAGGCAGCATGAGATGTGTAGCAGAGACCTGGATCTGGCTGCAAGTTCAGTAGCTTCAGTGTGTCTGCCTGTTAGCAGATAACATACAGCTACAGCAAAAACCAGCAGGATCAATAACTAAGAATGATTAACACTTCCAAGGGGTTCTCAACACTGGACAACACCAGTGCCAGGGCAGGTCCCGCTAGAGTAGGAATTGCTGGCATAAATTGCAGGTATTTTTTATGTCACCTTGCTATTTATTACAAACTCTAGTCCTAGGAAGTGGACACAGGGATTTTTTCCAGAAACCTTATCCCAAGCACCCATTCCTGAGAACCAAATCAATCTCTTCAGTGGATTAGGAGAAAGGATAAATACCCACCAGACAGCTGCCCTCAAAAGAAAGATAAAGGTAGCCAGCTGCACAGCAGCTGTCCTATGAAAAGAAACAGCAACCACCTCTTCCTACCCATATACTGAACCCCAGCTAATGCGGATACTTTGGCAGCATCAATCCCAAAACCTCTGATAGATGTACAGAAAACTCCAGTAAATCACCCCCATTCCCAGGGCCTGACTCTGGGCATAGGCTGACAATGTTGAACAAGCCCCAGTGACACCCAAGAAATGGGAACTAACAGGAAAAATGAATAAAACTAAGATTTTCATCAATATTGGCTGACTAGTTTAAAGACACTTCCTCCATCATCTATGGGCAGCCCGGAGGCTGACTGTTGCCTCTATCTGTGTCTCTTGCTCACCCAATCCTTCCTGATTACCCCACCCCAGGGGGTGAAGCAGGTCCCTAACTCCCTGTGGAGCTGTCACCACCACCAGGATCACTGTTGTGGTGTTCATGGAAGCTGGCAACCCAAGGGGAAAACCTGCAAGGTCCTTCTGATCCCACACCACTGCGAGAACACTTGGGAATTTTACAGTAAAACTTAAATGGAAAGAAATAATTCTTTTGAAAACAGAGATTCTATGGAAAATACTCTTTTCTCTCAAAAAAAAAAGGCCCATAAAATCCATTCTAAGAAGCTGGGCTTTTTATCTGGTGTGTTCCTTTCAAAAGCATATGCAGAACATTAAAAATTTATGAAGATATATATTCTTCATTTCTTCCCCCCCCCCCCCCCCCCCCAAACTATTCGCCATGGAAGGCTGCTCTGCTGCTGCTTTCTGAGCATTTTAACCCCAAATCAGCACACAACACATTTCTGACTGCAGCTGGCAAGACTTTCCAGGACCAGGAATACCAACAGCACACCAACAACCACAGGGCAGCCACTGGCCTCACTGTGCACATCACAGCCTTTGAATCAATGGTGCTTATCTGGAAACACCAACTTCCTCAGCATCCACCCTGCACAATGGCCAGGAACCATCTACCCATCCAGGAGATCCTGTGATGAGTGGAGGTGGCCACCAAGAGAGAGCTTCCTATCAGGGAAGCTTCTGCCCAAGTGAATGTCTGTGAGGGCTGGACCCCGTGTTCCTGGGTGGAGGAGGGTGCAAGAATCACCTGCACAAGGGGAGCTCCAGTGGAGTCAGGCAGTGGGTGGAGGAGCTACAGGAGGAAAACAGCATGTCCTGATGGATTAGGAAGGGGAATAAGAAACAGGGTGTTACTGGAAACATTGCAAGAAGAAATATTAGGTCCTCATGCCACTGACCTCCAAGGACTACGGAACATCAACAGCAAACAGAAACCACAGTGGAGAAGGAGGCACCATAATCTCTAGCATGGCAAAAGGACATCACTTGCCCCCATTCCCTCATATATACCAACCAGCAACAGATAACAATGCCTTGGCAGCAGATGAAGCCGATGAGCATGATTCACAGGGAAAAACCACACCAGCTGCACACACTAGAAGCCAAAGAAGGATGTGGTAAGTGTTAGTAGTGGGTGTCTGTCTGCTGAGAGGCACCTCAGCTGCAGTGCAAATCAAAATGGGTATTTTTCACCTTCTTCACTCCCCAGTGCCTACTGAAGACATTGCTCAGTGTTAGGCTGGTGACATGGTCTGGCTGATTTCCCTACCTTGGACTTGAAGGTGGAGGAACCTAGCCAAGAGGTGCCCATGAACCAGCCCCTCGGGTGCAGGCAGCATTGCCCAAGCCTAGCTTGTGCTCAGACTGCAGCTACACCATGTCAGTCCTGCTGCTCCCTCCTTCTCCCAGCCGCAGCACAGATCTGCATGCAAACGGTGACCAGAGGAGCTGGAAGGATGCCCCTTTTCTCTCAGTTTGGTTTCATGGTGTATGAGCTTTATCTTGACTACCAAAGACAGCATCAACACCAGGTCTGAGCCGATAAGTAAATCTGGCATGCTAATTGTACCATTTAATTTATGGCACTACCAGGTCCATCTGTTGGCTGCATCACTCCACACTGGAGATTTCCCAATCCCTCCCATAGTCCCTCCCATGTGAAAGGGCTCAGCTTACCAGCTCTCTGCCTCTGCTTTAGATGACCAACACCAAGTCTAAGGATCTAATTAGATACCTGCAAATTGCTTTGAGCAACCTGGTCTAGTGGGAGGTATCCCTGCCCATGGCAGGGGGTTGGAATTAGATGGTCTTCCAACTCAAACCAGTCTGTGATTCTATGATATTATGTCTAAGCCAACTCCTTCACTTCAAATCACATCTACAACACAATGTCCTGGGTCCCAGTCTTTAACGAAAGCCCATTCAGAGCAACTCAGTCTGGTCCCCTTGCTCAGAAAACAACACGCTGGTCTCATAATCAACTGTATTTTTCAACACAGCCTCTCTATGGTGAAGGGTAAACCTCTCTTTAGCTGTAACATGAAGAGAACAGAAGGCAAAATAAAATACACCGAGGGAATAACAATATTCAACAGAATGGGGTTGCTCTGCTTCAGAGGCACAAACAGCCAATTCATTCCTTGGTCTCACTTTTAAGAGCCTTTTGCAGCCAGCATTTAATTTGCCACCAGCCTTCCGCATACAGAGCTGCCCAGATATGAACACAACTCTCCTCCTCTTTTATGGCAAAAATGCTTGAGATTCCTGGGAGGAGATGAAGCAAAATGAGAGCAGAATTCCCCCCCCCTTAAAACCACCTGCAACCTACTTTCCTGACTGTAATTCCTGAGCCAGATTCCAGGGAGAAGACAAGGAGAGGAGCATCTGTAGACACTCCTCTGCTCCAGCAAGACACACAACAACCAAGCAGTATGCGACTCCCAGACAAAACGAGTGAGGTTTCGCAGTGTGCAGGGAGCTGAGAGCTTGGCTTCTACCCAGGATAGAGGGAGATATTTTGGTTATGAGGCAATTGCTCAAATAAGCCCTTGCTGCTTCTGAGCAGGAGAGATGTGAACATGCCACACCACGGAGCAGAAAAGGAGGCTCATTCGCAATATGCAATGAGAGCTAGCAGGAAAAAGCACATGTCCAAAACATTTTAGTGAGCTCACGCTGGGAAAACTGAGCACAGAGGAGTTAAAACCATCCTGCACTCCACTGTGGCTGCAAAGTAGGTCATACCTTGAGCCTCACTACATTAACATTACAAAGGAGAGAAGAGGCTGCTTTCTGTCCTTGGAAATGGGCATCCCAGAATTTTTACCTGGCATCAGAGGATGCGCAGAGCAGGAGCTGGGAGCTCAAAGTGCTCTCCTGGAGAGGTGTTCCACAGTGCACCCCATGGTCTCTTGGGGATGGGCAAGCTATGAGGGGGGTTAACTCAGTAGCAGACTGAGAGGTGAGGGGAATTTCAGGGTGAGCAAAAATGGTTCAAGTATTTTTACTTGGGGAAAGATGAGAGCAATGAATCATAGAATGGGTTGGAAGGGACCTTAAAAATCATCTAGTTCCAGCCCCCTGTTAGGGATTGCTTGCTTCATTTGTCAAGTTCTAAAATTAAGCATTCTGACTTTTAATGTGTTTTCCCTCTTAGTGCAAGTAATTCCTGTCAAGCCTGCAAATATTTCTGACTTGATTTAAACCTGACATTTTCCTGAAAAATACAACCCCTCAGTTGCTGTGTGTATGAAAAATGCCACCCAAACTAGACACCACGTTTCACTGCCATGCAGGTCTGAAGGAACATGACTTTGGTATGTACTAGTTGGTGGTTTGAAATCGGGCAAAGGACAGGGCACACTGGGAATGTTACTGGGGTTAATCTTTCTGCCAGGTGGGCTAGCAGGGCAGCACATCACTGCAGGAGGCAAGAGGTCCAAATCACCAAAAACACATCTCAACCTTCCTTCCTTATAGTACCCATGAAATGAGAACCTCCTTGCCAGACCGCCCTGGGAACGGTGATGAAATCTGTGTCCTTTGGAACCAGAACCACATCACCCTCTGCACATGGCCAGTCCCCAGTTCAAGAGTTAAGAAGAAAATGTCATCATTGTCAAATTACACTGATGTTTAACAGGCAAGGCAAAATGGTTCAGAACAAGAGCTGAAGGCTTCCCTCTTGGGGTGCTGAACTGATGCTGTTGGAGAAGGACTGCAAGTAGAAGCCAGCAAAGGATGGCACAAAAGAGAAGGAAAAACACCTGTCAGGGTGGAAAGAAGACTTCTCATTAGGTTACTGTTGTCTGGTCCTTTCTGTACTTCAGGTTTTGGTTTTCCAAGCCACCAGCTGAACTATGCCCTAGCTTCCAGGGGGAGTGCAGGGAGGGATGGCCTTCCCCTGAGTCCAGCCATCCCACCTTGCCACTGCACTGCTGAATCCTGTAACACACAATCATGGAATGGTTCGGGTTGGAAGAGACCTTAAGATCATCCAGTTCCAACCCCCTGCCACGGGCAGGGTCTCCTTCCACTAGAGCAGGTTGCTCTAGATTGTTGTAATGATCTAGAGGTGGGCAGATAATGTGCAAGGATAAACACGGAGTACAAAATGACAGCCAAGAACATTAATATAATAAATGGGAAGGTAGAGAATGGAGTTACTTAATTCACGCTGCCACATTTGCACAGTTTTTGTGTTCATTCTCCAGCACTCAGCCAGCCAAGTCTCACTGGCACAGCCAAATAGATGACAAAAATGGATCATCAGCATCATCCACACCTGGATGTACTTGTGTACTTGACCAGCTTGAGACCCAAAACCACCCACAAACTGAACCAAGCCATCCTAGCTAGAAGATTCAGCAGGATGTCAAGCGTTCCTGGGTTTTCCTACACCATAGCAAAATACTGGCAATCAACAGATTCCTGCTGCCATCACCACGTCATTGCACCTCTATTCCTGCCTGCTACTTATTGTGTTCCTCCCAGCACAAGCACGTGCTACACCCAAGGAGTGACACTCAGTTCATGCTGCCACTTGCATACTGTAGAGGAACACCATCCAGGTGGTAAAACCCAATTTACCAAAGCAGTATCAAAGGGGGTTAGTGGGTGCACAAGCACCCACCACTCCTTCAGCACTTCCTTACAAAGGGAACAGCCACAGTCCCTCTGTGCAGGGAAAGACCCTCACTCTTCTGCTTGATCAGGTTTCTTCCCTTCAGATAGAGGTTGGCCAGGGAAATGGTTCCTAGCCATTGTTACACGTGGTCACAGGACACTTCAAAAGGCTCAAATGACCCAAACCCCCAACATTTTTCCACCTGCAGAAAGTGCCCTTTGCTCAGAAGGGCAGCATTGCCGGTGGGCACACAAGGAAGCAGCCCCAAAATCAACAAAGCTCTATTAAAAGCCACAAGACCTTTTTTCTCTCTAAAACATATCAGGGCTCTCTATTTGTCTTGTGATTCCTCAGCTTTTCCAGGCAGCCAGGGTCATGTTTTCAAGCTTTAGTCTCTGAGCCATGAAGAGACACACTTCCAAATAAAAGCTGAAACACTCCTCTTGTCACAGGGATTAATATAAGGCACCAGATATCATCAGACTTGCCATGTAATATCTCTTCGTCCATGCACTCCTCATTGTCACTCCCAAAAGATCTTACTCGCTCTTTCTTAGGATTTTTTGTATCTTTTTTGGCTAGAACTCTCACAGCAAACATGCAATGTTGTTCTAAGGAAAACACAGTTTGCCAAGACATCTAAAATATTGTGTATTCCCTCCATCTGCTTCTGCTAAATAAACCCAGGGCCTTATCTAATATAATGAGGAGATGTTGGCAATAATTGCACAGCCATCTGTACCATGCTTTAAACCTGTTGCAAGCTGGGCTGTGGACATGAGGAAGTCACAATTTATTCCTTCTATACTGAAAACAGAAATTGTAAACTTCCCCCCCTTTTTCTTTCAGGGTAATTTAGCCATATCGGCTCCTATGCTTGGAGAACAGTACATCATGAATGCGACAATTAAACCTCCTCTTTCCCCCCTATTGTGCATAGATGAAGCTCAAGTTCTGCAGCTGGCAAGGTTCAGAGCAAGCCCAGGCGAGTGCTGGTTGCAGGGGTGTTTCTGCCCAGCATAGTGGCAACATAATGCAATATATCTCAGCAATGCCTCCGCACCATTAGAGATCTGCCTGTGCACAAGCCCTGCTGAGGACCGTCCCAGAGGAGACTTACCAGAAACTCCAAGGTTTCATTACGAACCTGAGCAGTGGTGCTCAGCTATTTTACACAGGAGTCAAAAAACACCGAGGTCCTGGCGTAAAAGGAATTTGAGAAACACCTTGCTGCCTATGAAACCAAATTACCTGGGTGCACCCAGGTACATGTTGGGTGGGAATCAAGATGCTCAGAGAACACAGCATAGCTGCTGCATGCTCAGGAGGCAACATTCAATGACTACAAGGATCACCTGAACACCAGTCCAACACATGCCCATGATCATGCCCGTCCTCCTTTCCTCCTTCTCCACCATCCATACCACAGCTGCCCACTCTTCTGCTATTTTACCTACCCTTTTTCATCTACCAGACACGATAACCCCCTTCCCAAAACAAACACAAGCGCACGGATGCTCAGTCAGCAATGGGAGCATGCAGTGCCACCAGGTCCCATAGAGCAGAACGTGTGGGACCTCAGGGGCAGAGCAATGTCACTGGTGCATGGAAGAGACATCTTTGTAACAGGATAGGGGCATGTTCTTAGATTAATTCTTAGCTCAGATAACAGAGGCTTTTCCTCTCCGCTGGGCTGTTAAGAACTCTGGAATCACTGCAGATAAAAGCCAGGCAGCATTTTCATCCTAAACTCAATGTTTCTGGGCTGTATAATCCAGCCATTGAAAAATACATGCTCTGGGCTAAAACGCTAACATACCAGGTCCCAGCAAGCAGCAAATGTTTGAGTTTCACAGATTTCCAGAGCAGTCCCTTTGAGCCTATCGGGCAGTTCCAAGCTGGACAAGCGGAGATGGAAGCTGTAGATTTCCAGGGGATGCTGCACTTGTATCAGTCATGGGTTTCAGAGCTTCATTTCACTCCACTGACCAGACAGGCAAGTTTGCCAGTGGGCTGGAGCCATCTGAAATCCAGGCAGACAGCAGCAGGCACCAGAGAAGACTGTTCATTGGCACCACTGGTCTGCTGCAGCAAGTTTTCTTTGTGAAAAGACAGACCTGAGTTACTGGGCAGGAGAAAGATCAGTGTGGAATTTCTTAGACAGCTGCAGAAGAGATGAGAAGCATCCCATGGTTCACAGCATCTTTCTGACAAGGAGAATATAGCACTGAAGGCTTTGGGATGTAGGCCAACAGCATCAGAAGCTTTTTGTTGATGCAGCCTATTGCTGTGAAATGGTCCAGAAAACCCCCCTAGCTTTTCAGCACCAGAGTTAAGTGTTTCGTTAGGAGCTAAATCATTTCAGGCTTGCCTCTACAGCAGCAGAGAAAAGCATAAGCACAGGAAAAGAAACCAAAAGCAGCGGTGGCAGTCTCTGCTGTCCAAAGTGCATGGGTCAGGTGGAACAAGGAGTAGCAAGAGTGGCTTTAAGACCTGACAAATTTAATTATTGAGAGAGCAAGACAAGTCACTGTTTCACTCCATGCTGCTGTTTTTAATTTATAATATACCCCTCCTGCTTAAGCTGTGCTTTTTAGGAAGGAGGTGCTTCATATTTTACTTGGTTTAAATCCTAAGGGGCTGGTAGTACCCAGCTCTGGTCCCTGCCCATTCAGTTCCTCCCCTGGCCTGGACATCCTGTCTCATTTAATCACCCAACTTGGTTGAGTTTTTCCCCAGAAATGCAGTGCTGGGGCTGCACCCACCAGGGAACCACCTCTGGGGTCTCCCTCAGACCTCTGAGCACTCTCCCACTCCATTGGCATTACGCTGAGTTTGCACAGAGCAGCCCATTGTCGAGATAACATCACCAGGGAAGATGCAGGGAGAGGCAGTGTGCTTTCCAGAGTAAGCATTTCTGACATTTGCTTAGTCATCTCCTTCCCTCCAGTTTGATATGCCGAGTGATTCCTTCCTCCAGTAGTCCTGGAAACAGCAGAAGGAGGCAGCTCCAGATGTGCACGTAGCAGCTCCAGGCACGGGCTGCTGCTGTGAGGTGGCACTGGGCTTTGTCCCATCCTCATCACCACCAAGTCTATCTTCCCACAGCACACAGGTGAACTTCACTTGGTAATTCCTCCATCAATCCTCAAGCCAGGGCACTGGGATGCTGACAGAGGGCTGGGAATGAAATGCACCCAGACACCAAGGTCTGCGGAGACACCAGCAGGGAGAAGCACCTAAACAAAGTTTACATCCTCCTTCCATCAGTGCCCCAGCTTGTTTGGGGACCTTTAGCAACTTGCTCTGCTTTCTTCCCGTTTCCATTCTGCTTTCCCCAACTTCCCTGGACCAGTCCGTAGCTCATGCCAGACGCTGCCAACAGCTCTGGAGCACTCAGCACCCAGCACAAGGGCATTGCCATTATGTTTGAGAGCTCTAAGCACTACCTCAATTAAAAGAAACAGCAGAAGAAAGCACAAAACACTGCATTCTGTAACTGCTCCATTAAGAGCAGCCCTGACAAAATGCAAATAGAGGGCACCTTAGTGGCAATAATTGAAGCAAATCAGGAATCACTGCTAGTTCTCAGAAAAAGCACTCAGCAAAAGAAGGGGGGTTTGTGCTGAAGAATGCCTTTTTTCCACTAAAAAATGTGTTTTCAGGGAAACATCACTTTCAGTTTTACAGTGGGAAATAATGGATCTTTCTGGTTTCGTTTTGATTTCAAATACGACTTGAGATTTTATTTTGATTTGGTTGGGTTTAACTGCAATGATACTGTAAAGCTTGGCTGAAAGCAGGCATTTCCACTTAAAATCAGGTTGAAACCTCCAAAGGGAAGCTATCTTTTGAAACAAAAACTTCCGGAACCAGGAGTTTTCCTCCACTATTTCTCACTAGGGAAAAATCTGGATTTCCAGGCAGCCTTCCTTCGAGCCTGGATGGAGCCTGCCCTCACCCCAAGTTAGCTCATACCCCCTTCCCATAGGATATGGAGTGGGGTCCAAGTATTTGACATGGAGACAATTGCTTGCCTGCATCTCCCTCACCTTCAGAGCCATGTGGGAGAGCTGGGGCAGCAGGTCACCCCATGAGATGCCCATATGTGCCAGCAGTGCTCTTGCACAGCCACTGACCCCAGCTGGATGGCTCAAGGAATCCCACTCACCCCTTCAGCTGCTGATGGCTCAGATAAGTGGTTGCACTTTGATATTTATACGAGTGTGCTGCTTGTCACAGCAGTCCACAGTAAAACACATTTCTGGCAGGCAAGGAAACGCCTTTGGTTTCTTGCAGCTTGTTGAGAAGCACAGATTCGTGGCAGAGGGACTGGAACTAAATGATCATAAGGTCCTTTCCAATCCTAACTATTCTATGATTCTATGCTGGCCCTTTTCTATTGTTGAGAGATTCCCCAGTAGAATCCCAGCCTGGTTTGGGTTGGAAGGGACCTTAAAGCTCCTCCAGCTCCAACCCCTGCCACAGGCAGGGACCCCTTCCACTAGAGCAGCTTGCTCCAAGCCCCTGTGTCCAACCTGGCCTTGAACACTGCCAGGGATGGGGCAGCCACAGCTTCTCTGGGCATCCTGTGCCAGCGCCTCAGCACCCTCACAGGGAAGAGCTTCTGCCTAAGAGCTCATCTCAGTCTCCCCTCGGGCAGGTTAAAGCCATTCCCCTTGGCCTGTCCCTACATCCCTTGTCCCAAGCCCCTCTCCAGCTTTCCTGCAGCCCCTTCAGGCACTGGAGCTGCTCTCAGGTCTCCCCTTCAGGAGCCTTCTCTTCTCCAGGCTGCCCCAGCCCAGCTCTCTCAGCCTGGCTCCAGAGCAGAGCTGCTCCAGCCCTCGCAGCATCTCCATGTGGCCTCCTCTAGCCTGGCTCCCACAGTTCCACATCCTTCTTGTGCTGGGGCTGCAGAGCCCCCCTAGCCTGGCATGGTACAGTGGTAATGGCACGAAAGCTCAGTCAGACACAAACGCAGATTGCTGAGAAAGAGCAGGGATTCAAGGTGGGCTTTGCATCATCGGGTTAAGGAGGGGACTGGGAGTGAATGCAACACTGGGGGCAAGTAATACTGAATGCACACACAACCTGGCCATTTCCATCCCAGTCCTCAACACCTCTGCCTGAGCCAGAAACTCATCCTCACATCCTGTTTTTCCAGCTTAAATAGTTTCAAACTGACCTGACAGGTCTTCCCATCCCCCCAAGCCTCCTGGATTTTGGGCACAAGCTCTGCCAAAGACCACAGTAGTGAGCCCAAAACAAGGAGAAAGCTGAGACCACCAATTTCATTACATCAGTGAGTGTCCCCACAGCAAGATTTTGAACTCCTTTACATAGAAATGAGAGGCTGGACCTGCACACGCAGCTACATCCAACCCCTTGAATTCAGTGACAGTCACAAGAGCTGAACCCACACGGTTCCCATCTCCCTGACCCAGCTGCAGGAAGGAAGGCATTTTTCCCCTTTTTCATTTCCCTCTCATTACAATTTTCTCCCTTGTTACACAAATGAGACAGCAGAATTTTAATGCCTCTTATGTTCTGTGAAACATAACAGCAATCGGTATCACTCTGACCTTTTCAGTGCTTTATAATTCCATCAGCTGTCCAGATCAACTCTTCCCTTCTCCGTGCTCAGCCAGGGTGAGCAGAGCAGAGGTGAGAGCACCACTGCTGCTCAGAGTGAAACACCAAGGAGGCTTTCCTGGTGGGACAGGACCAGGAGCTGTCTTCTATAGCATCAGCCCTTGGTATGGGATCAGCTAAGGGCAGAGGGTTGGAAGCAGGAGGCTGATAACGGGCTCCTGCTATGCATCCCGTAGCCGATGGCATCAGGATGGAGAGGAGAGCACAGTGCCCCATGGAGGTCCCAGGGATGTAGATGTGACTTTTGAAAGCCTGAGGAAGACAGCAATAGAAAAGCAGCACAGCAAACACATTCTCTTGGTATCACCAGCTGGGAAATGGAGATACAGTGAAGTCCCATGCCTCAACACAATGAGCACCACAAAGACCAGCTCAGACCCAAGCCCATAAACCCAGGCTATTTCCCAAACACTAATTCAAGTGCCTTCTGCTTTGCTGCTCTAGGGTTTGCATCCTCCCCATCCAAGCAGGAACCTGTCATTCCCATCCCTGCACCTCCACAGTGACAGAAGGGACTGCTCAAAGAAAGAGTGCTGACAGACCAGGCCACACAACAGCCCCAGTGGAGAAACTGCTTCCTGCACACATCAATCAGGTCAAACCTTCTCTGTGCTCCAAATCCACAGCTCAATTCACATCAGACTGTGGCACCCCAGCCGTGGACGGCACCATCTCTGAACACAAACTCACACACAGGGTGGTGCATCTCCACCCAGGCTGCTTAAGCAGCTCAAAAGGCTTCTCCCCCTTTTCCTTCCCCTTCCCCAGTTGTTTAACCTGAAATCTTCTCTAACAAACTCCCCCCACTGCAGGGAGAAAATGGCTCTGGCTGCCATAGGCAAGTGATAAGCCAGCAGATTTTAATCCTTGCCTGTTATTGTATTGCCACGAGGAGTACACGGATTGAGATAAAAGGCTCACCAGCCCAGCCATAACGATATTAGAAAGGCAATTATCTCCTTCGCCACCCGACTTTGTGCTTTCTTTCTATAATGAAGTTTCCAGCTAATGTTCGCAGTGACAGGACCAGCCACCACTAATTCACTGGGAAATGTAGAAGCTAATTGTTCAGCACATGAGGAGCAGCAGATCAAGGCTGCTTGAGAAACAAAAGGAAGAAAGGAGCAGCGGAGCCTCCTGCTTCTTCTTCAAGGGAAGAAGAAAGGAGCAGGGGAGCTCCAAGCAGGAGCAGATGAGAGCTCCTGGCTGTTGATGATGCTCGTGCCCCATCACAAAGCTGGTCCTAGAGTACCTTCAGGCTTTCCGCTATGGATGTCAGCACCCCAAACCACAGCAGCATGCTCTCAAATACACATTTGCTTCAATGCACCTGCCCCATGGATCCTGCTTTTTCAGACTGTTCCCAAACCATCAGGAGGGCTGAGGGGATGCTAAAATGAAGACAGCACTTGTTGAGCCCAGTAACTAGCACTGGAGAGTAAGCAGAGTGCCATCCCATAATCACCAAAGTAGCTCACTGTGTTACTGGCTGTAGATGGCAGGTTACAAATGGAAAGGAAAACAGAGGCACAGAGCAGAAAAGGGACTTTGGTGTCCCCAGTGTCACCCCCATTCAACTCCACCCAAATGGTCTCTGTGAACTCGGACCAAAGCTGCTTTCGGTCTATGAGCCATCCTCGCTTGTGTTTCCAAGCACGGAAGCAACTTGAGGGCTCTTCTCCCCCAGACAATAAATTATCCATAATTGTATGAGCTAAATATAGTTTTAAGCAAGCACACATCGTACAGATCCCAACACGAAGATGTTGGCTTAAATACATTGGGTTCATTGTTTCATAGAGGGGGTTTTGTGCTCTGTACTATTACTGAGTAGAATGAAATTACCGTTTGAGATACTTAATTTTACTAATTATAATCTTTAGGGGAACATTTTGAAAAATTACTGTCTTTACCAATGCATAAGTGACCATATGATGTCCTCTCTATTACTGCCACCAGAGTTTCTTCCCTCTTTCCAAATTGCGAGGTAGGACAGCACTTTACAAAAGCTCCCAGAAGGATGCGTTCCCACCAGCATCCCAACAGCTTGTGCTGTTTGTCTCATGCCATTGCAGAAGAGGATGTTTTTCTCCCTTAATGATAAGTGATGCTCTAATGACTTGAAAAAGTATCCAAAAAAGCCAAAACTGAAAACACATTTCAGCTGAGTTTCCTCAAAGTCAAAATTAGCACTAATTTTGATAGGACTGAAAAGCTGGTGTCTGTGGGCAATTCTTCCCTTCTTCCAGGGCTTTCCATTTTAAGATGGAACTATCCTAGTTCCTAGGATAGAACTAGGAAACTATCCTAGGTTTTGGTTTCAGCCCTCAGAAACCATCCAGCACCCAAACATCTTCAGACACCACAGAAGAACCAGCATATAGATATTGGCCTACACCTCCACCACTGCTTTACTGGGCACCAGCAGTAGAGTTTTCCCTGCCTCTTCCCACTCAATAGCACCCATGACGTACCCAGCAACATGGGGTTTAATTGTCCCCTTGTGCTATTATACATTGCAGCACCTCAGACTGCTGTGTCCCTACATCTTCACAGTGATGTGCAGAGCCCTCACACAGCATCAGATCTTGGCACCACTCCTCCCAACTCCTTCAAGGATATAGCACCCATCCCAAACAGCTTGTAACAGCCTCCTGTGCGCTGATGACCCTCATGAGGATGCCTGATGCAACAAGGAGATGTTTGGTGGAGTTTCTGCTCCCTGTGTGAAAGCTTCAGGTTTCGAGCAGCATCACAAGAGCAGGACAGAGGGATGGAGGATTGCGTTGCAGGAGGACGCAGCAGGAAGTAAGTGCCTGCTGCATCCCACACCTGGCCTTCCAGCAGCGTTTCCTGACAGCACACAGCTCCAGCAACAGCCTTAACAGCTTTGCAGGATGCGCTTCCCAAAACCCAGCCAGCTCATCCCAGAAAGTGCCTGGGAAGGAGCCTGCCACCGCTGCACATAGAGATGGGGCACCTGGGAGAGGGGATGTGCCTGGAGGTTGTGCTTTATGAGCTTTAGAACCTTCAGCCTGTGAACAGCTCTCCCCAGGTAGCTGCCGGCTGCAGCTGCATGCGCCCAGATGAAGCAGAGGGGAAGAAGAAAAGGCAGCTAAAATCAGTTGTGCAATCTGACTGTGTTCAACCCACCTGACCTCACTGCTCAGTTCTGCTTGAAATGTGGCTGTTTAGAGTCCCATGTGCTTACAGAAATACCTCTAATTCTTCATTTCTCCAGGAGCTCTGTCCCACTCATCATTTCCAAGGGGCCACCGGCAGCACAGGAATGGCAGAAGAACAGAATTTAGCTGCTTCTCATCTGGGCAAGGCAGAGCCCCCCCTGGCTCACTGGGAGCAGCACATGGGGCAGCGTGACCCTGCCAGCTCCAGCCCTATCTCATCAAGCTCCACACTGACACCAGCACCAGACACTTGAAAGGCCCAGGGCTATGGAGCTGATGAGACTTCATCAAATTAAAAATGCATGTATTAAATTACTTCTATGAGAATCCTTATCCTCCAGCTCAATACCCAGGCAAAAGCCACAAGGGAGCCAGAGCCTCCCCTGCAGCCCAGCCGGTTTCAGCTCCTGCACCACAACCGCACCACAAACAAGTGGTAACCACATGCTGGGCCGTCTCCTCTGGGACAGGCTCTCCTCTCCCATCACTATCCCTGCAAGATGCTCTCCTCCTCCAACCAGGCTGAGCCACGGCAGCACTTTTCCATGCTCCCCACCTCAATGACGGATCGTCTTCCTTCACAACATCCAGCCTCTCGGTAGGGTGCAAGGTCAGCAAATCCTCCTCCGCAGCTCAGCCTGCCTTTGTCTGCAGCCCAGATAATGGGACTCATCTGTAGGCGTTCACGTCTTCCCTGGGCTGGGAAGATGAAGTCAAATTGTGCCTTCAAAACTCAAGCTGCCTTGTGCCAACTTTGCCAGTCAATAAATCCCTGCCTCCCCCCTCACCCCGTGGTTTTCAGTGCAGCTGTGGAAAGATCAGGCCAAAAGCACTTGTGGAAATCTCCCCCCACCATCTGTCACACAACTTGCTCTGAAACATGAGCATCCTTTAACCTGCTTTTACTTCTTTATTTAAGCAGGAGAGAGAAAAACATCCCAGGCCAGCCTGTGTCAGCAATTAAGAACATGAAATATCTGGCAGGAGCAGCTTTATAATTAGAGCTTTACCCTGTCCTTCTCTCCACGCCAGCAAGAAGTCACTGAGGACCGGCCACATCTGCAAGGTTGTGCTGCTCCCGGGGAGCCTCAGAGGACAAGCAGGCTGAAGCATTGAACCTGCTTCATGCTCCCATCAGGCAGGAGAGCTGCCTGCACAAGCACTGCAGACAGCACAAGGGATCTCTTTTTCGCTTACCCAGAGCCTTTTACTCCTCCAACATTGGACAATCACAGAATCCCAGCCTGGTTTGTGTTGGAAGGGACCTTAAAGCTCCTCCAGCTCCAACCCCTGCCACGGGCAGGGACACCTTCCACTAGAGCAGCTTGCTCCAAGCCCCTGTGTCCAACCTGGCCTTGAACACTGCCAGGGATGGGGCAGCCACAGCTTCTCTATGCCAGTGCCTCATCCCTCTCATAGTGAAGAATTTCTTCCTAATGGCCAATCTAAATCTACCCTTTTTCAGTTTAAAGCCATTTTTACATCTTTAAAAGCCATAAAAGAGAACAGAAGGCAGATATACCTACACAGCACACACATATACAGCAGGGTTAATATAACTCCAGCTGCTGGGCTTGCAAGCCAGCACATCCTTACTGAAATCACTCTGTAAGTCATTACCCCTAAGCAAGCCAATGTGTTTGAGAAGCAGCTGCATCCACATGCAGCATCTGACCCAAAAGGAACCCTGCAGACTGAGAAAGGGACCTGGGAAATTATAGAGTATGAGGGGACAGAAATGTCCCTGCCATAACCAAAACCTCTGCCCAGCCCTGGCTGCCTCAGGGACAGGTAACAGCTTAGCACACAGTCTCTACCTTGCAGCAGTATATATATATTACATATATATACTGATGCAAGGTGTGCATGTGTATATATATATATAAAATCAGCACAAAGACTACTAACAGCTAGTGTCTGGAGATTTCAAGCATTTGTGTTGTAAGTGGATTTCAATTAAAGCCATCCACAAAGAGAGAGGGCCCTGCTCTCCCTCTAAATCACAGCAGCAGGAGTGGAAAATGCACTTTTAAACGCTGTACCTCAGATGGTGGAGAGCACCATCCTCTTACACCGAGGGGAAGAAACTAATTAATTGATACAGGTCAAACCAGAACAAGACTCTCAATTATTCTACAGTAATTACCCTAATAAAAATTTAAACACACATAAGGTAACGTCGTAAGGTTTAGCCTCAATATTAGCAACAGGAGAAACTCATCTTCTGCAGCTGCCCAAGGGAACATTAAGAGTTGGCTACTGATATGCAGTCCCCCAGAAAGGTCTCCCTCAAGCAAACAGCCATTTGGGGCACACACACATGTGAAATGCCTATTTGGTGTGCAAACACAGCTATCACTTGAGGAAAATAAAGCTGTACACAATATATTACAGCATTTTCAAGCCACACACAGTTTCCCTTACAAAAGCACTGGTGTTCATCCTAAATAACGCGAGTTTCCCATTCTACACCCCCGGAGGATGAGAAAGAATCTTCTCATTTTCATTATAAACACTGGGAATGGAAGAGAGCTGAGCAAACTCTTTCTAGAAAATACTCTATTAAAGGGAAATGCACGTGGAGTGAAACCAAAAGTGCTGGCTAATTTGGGCTGAACACAGTAAATAGCCTCAGCCAAGAAATATGAAGAGCTAAAGGAGCAATCAAACATTTCCTTTTGGTGTTTGCTAAATTAGGTGGTTCAAAATGGTGTTTTAACTTCAGTAATTCTCCATATGTCAGCATAAATGAGCTTTAATATATATATACACCTGTATCAAAACAGTAAAATGGAGCAACGCATCTTATTCTCATATCTTGGGAGAAAAATAACATGAGAAGAGTACCAAGGGGTCACCAAGTATGCTGGAACTTGATTGCCCCACATTGCTCAACAGATGTGGAACATAAGACAAAACTCCAGAATTCAGGCCCAGTGGGATGCCTTGAAGCCCCTCGACTGCTCAGTCCACCCCTATGCCAGCCCATGCCAGGACCTTCACAGCTGTGTGAGCTGTACCATGGTGGCCAAGGCTTCAAGGTGACAGATAACAGAAAGATGCTCTCACTGCAACCCAGATTAGAAGCCGCACTTACCTAAGTTTCCCCATAGCCTAAATGATGGGACCAGTCTGCAAAGTTACTCCATCTCTCCCACAACCCAGGCCTTTCACCACACAGGCAGTAAGTCCATTCCAGTGATCCTGCTCCTCATGGGCACGGCCACAGCTCCAAACAGAAGAAATGGTGGCTTAAGAGTTGCTAACCGTACCTCCTCCATCCAGTTTCACTTGCTCTTCATGGACCTGGTTCCTCTCACCTGTTTTGTGGCTGCAATTCAACAGGAGCTAAGGTCTTAATAGCGAAAATGTGTAGAACAAGCCCTCAGCAGCTGTGGGTAATTGGTTTTGGAGTGCCTTGGCCTAGAGGAATGTGTCCCTAATAACCTTCCAGTTAGGTTCACTTGTGTTTGCTGGCTCCCACATCACATATTTCGGTGCTGGAAAAAGGGTGGGATTGGGGAAAGAGGGGCCAAATTCAGAACCACACCAGAGAAGGACAAAGCGCTGATGCCACCCCTCTCCCCACAGGATCTCAATGTTGGCATATTTGTTCAGGTCACAGGAGGCCAAATGTGTGCGTGCCCCAGCAAGCTCACGCCTGCCAAAACAGGGTCCTCGTTCCTAGGACATGAGAGCAGGGCTGAGTGGTTCTCAATGCCTCCTCTTGAAGCTGCTTCACTCGGTGCAGGTGAACCTGGGCAGGAAGCGGAAGGCAGACGGCCAACCCCAGCATGGGTGCTCAAAGCACCCACTGAGGGATCCTCCATGCTCCTGCGTCAACAGCTGCTTATGTTGTTCCTGTGGAGCAGAAGAGCTACTCCACCAGAAGGGATTCAAAATGCCCGGCAGCCTGATGATTAGAGTACTCTTGAAAAATGCAACACTGCTTTCGGTTCCTGCCCTCAAATCAGGCAGAGGTTAACTCGGAAGTTTGCTCTCCTGACTCCAAAATCTCCGAGCATGATGCTGCAAGGTGCTCTTGGGCAAGTCATGGCTTCACTTGGGCTGTTCCACCCTCAAACCATCAGGGAGGCTGTCAAAGTAAGCGGTTACAGCTTCACTCCTACAGCAGGACACCTACATTCCTGCTGACCAGACATACCATTTGATCAAACACCAAACCAGATCAGGTCAAGAAGAGTCTTTGAACAAGATGTTCTCATTTTGCTCCTCCAAGACACAAAACCTTCGGCTTTCTGTTCTGCTTGCCCAAACCAGAAACTGCTCTCTCTCTCAAAGCTGGTCCCAGAATGGGGAAAGGCCATTCTGCTCCATCATTCCTCCTATCAGCAACAACGCTGCAGATAGTTAGAAGGTGCATCCTGCAGAAGCAAACTGCAGCACACAAGTGCATCACTTCAAAAGCTACTCAGCTGCATACTGGTGCCTTAATAGGTACACTGGGGTCACTCTTTTCAAAGGGAAATGAGATGAGCATTAGCACCGGTGCATCTTCCCACCTTAGCTGATGACGGGTGAGCATGTACAGATTGGGAGTACTACTTTTGGACTCATATATGCCCTGAGAGCCACAGTCCAGGGACTTCATGCCTGTTGGAAGCTCTGCCTGTGCTGTTACACAACTGGCAGTGAGCACTGCTCAGGGCTGAGCTGGCTTTGCTGCTCTTTGTAAAGATGCTGCTGTCCTTGGACAGTTGAATTCCCCCCGGTACCTATGTTAACACCCTACTGTGTGTTTTATACACCCCTCAGTGCCTAAACCAGGGGTCATGAACTTGTTAAAGCAGCCATTAAAATGGCAAACACAAATATTTTTCATGTTATAGAAGAGCTGATGAATTCCTGACAGACAACAGGTAGGGGCAACCAGGCTGGTGGGAGAGGGAATGTTTCCTATTAGGTCCTCTGGGAAAACCAAGCAGCTTTCAGGAATTTATTAGCTATTAAGATGGTTGCTTAAAAAATGAATAAATGAAGAAAGAAAAAAATCCAAAGTGTTTTCTTGCAGCTGTATCATTTGGTATAACAGGAGATTACACCTTCCAAAACATCTGCCTCCCCACGCGCTGCTTAAACAGCCCTCACTGCTCAGCTCCAGCCCTGGGAACCTGTGCTTTTCATTCAGGCTTGGGTTTTGTGTTTCACACAAAACAGCAGACATCAAATAAGAACTACTCAAACCTCCTCCCCTTCCCAGGTCACTGCACCCCATCACCACCCCAAAGATACTACTCCAGCAGAGCCAGAGATCATTTTGGGCTTACTTCACGTTGACACTTTGAGATCTCCTGTATCACCCACCCTCCTGACACGCAGAGGCAAGTTTGCTCCCTGCAGAAGGAGCTGGGAACTGAAATGGCTTTAAGATGTAATGCAGTGGAGATGCAGAGCCTGCCTGTCCCTGCCTTGGGGCGGGAGCCAGGCGCTCTCCCAGCCCATCAGCCAGGCAAGGATGGAGGCAGGCAGCCGCAGTAACCCCTCTTGCTGTGCTGGCATTCCCCAGCTTGGTTTCCAGCAGCACAAGACAGAGGCAAAGCTGGATTCCAGATGCCTGTAGCTGGGCCAGGGTGTTCATGCTGCCAGGCCAGAGTGAAAACCCTCTCTGGAATTAAGGATCAAAGACAGGAAGGGAATTGAGCACGCACAAACATTCCTATTGACTCCTGCAACTACTTCCACATGCAAAGACCCACGGCTGGCTCCCACTTGAATTACAGAATAGAATCATAAAATAGTTTGGGTTAGAAGGCACCTTCAAAGGTCATCTAGTCCAATCCCCTGCAATGAGCAGGAAGAATCCTCTGCTCCTTAGCAAAGACCAAGCTACTCAGTGCAGAGAGATGCTGGTGTGAGCTTTGAGGGCCAGCACAAACCTTTTGCCCCCCTTTCCTCCCATTGCCCCATGTTGCCAACATCACAATGGGCCAACACCATAACGGGGCTTGGAGCAACCAGCTTTAGTGAGAGGTGTCCCTGCCCATGGCAAGGGCTGGAGTTGGATGGGCTTTAAGGTCCCTTCCAACACAAACCAGTCTGGGATTCTAAGATCATGGACCCATAAGCATCAACAGCAGTACCACAATGAGCCTGCAAACCTGCCACCCACATGTAACACTTTACTGCAAGCCCTGTGGGGACTTTGGATGGGACACCAAGAGGGATGCATTGAAAGATTTGAATCTGGGGCAGGGAGCAGCAGCAGGAACCAGACCATGGTCAGAGCAGCAGCAGCTCTCTCCTCCAGTGGCTTCATGTAACAGAAGCAAATTGTGCTGAGCTCGCAGGCTGCAGAGGAGGCAGCTCAGGAGCAGGAAGGGGGTTATAAAGCTTCCTCTGTCTCCAGGTGCAATTTAGCTAAATTATGTCACAGAGAGTAGGAAAAACATTACAATGAACTGCACCGCGACATTCATTCCCAAGGATGCCCGGGGCACAGGAAAGGAAAATATTGATTAGAGCTGGCTGCAGGTTTTCTGGAAGAACAGTTTTCTGACAGAAAACGGCAATTTGATTATACCAAAATTTTCTGCTAGAATGGGTCAAACTCATAAAAACTTCATTTAGGAAAACAGTCACAATCTGTCTTATTGAATGTTCTCATTCTGAAACCACATTTTCTTTCATTTTAAGACTCACACCAAAAATTATTTCTAAACACGGGAGAAAAATAGTTCTTTCCCCCCAAACCACCCGTTTTCATTGCATTGGAAGAGCATATTTCAGCTCTCCAAACACGAATTTTGCCATTGCAGAATATTTTTGCACAGTGGAAACTCCAGGTTCTGCCCTGACTTTGAACTGGTGTGAACACTTTTTGCCCAAGAGGGTTAATAGGATGAACTTATTCTATAGAATATTCATAATACTTGTTTGAATACTTAAATTGGTATCAACTGCAATTGCATCAATGAGAGTGGGTGAGGCTGGGGCTAGCTTGGGTATGCTTCTGTGCAAACATTTTCTTATATGGTAGTTATGGGATTTTGTCTATGTTGTGTGGGTTATTTTAAGTTATTGGGAAAAAATCATGGGAAGATCCTGCTCCAGAAGACAGGAGATCCCCTGGCAAAACCCGTCTATCTCCAGCAGACCCAGCTGGGGATGCAGAGGGTGACCTGTCTCCATGATAGGTGGCAGGAGTCTCCTTGGCTTTTCTGAGCAGGAGCATGCTATGGGAGCACTGGGGTCTCCATCTTCTATGTGTTGCCAGAAGCAGAGCAAAAAAAATGCAGTGTTAATAGTAACAAAAATGAAGCAAAATTCCTGAGTCACAGAGTCACAGCAGTATCTATGCATCTAACTCCTATTGATGTCAAAGCAAGCCAGGAACCAAATCTCTCCTGGATCCAGCCCATGGATGTCATTTCTCACACCTGCTCTGTCCTCTCTGTTCTTCTCCCTCATTTTCATTTTTTCTCTCCTCTCTCCTGTCATCACACAGTTTATTGCATTCATCATTGCCTTTGCTTTGCTCCCTCTGGTACTCTGAAAGCATTCATTTCATTTCCAGTTCTCAGACATTAAAAGCATTTTATTCTGAATTCTGGTGCCTTCAGCACAGAAAATCAGTCTCAGCTGCACTTAGAAAGCACCAACCCAATCTCGTTATACACCTGCTCTTCATGCAGTATTAAGGCAGAGGGGGAAACTAAGCTGCCTTTCAAATAACCCTGTTCATTAACCACTTGCAGTTCAAAAGTTGAATGCAGAGAGCACACCACTGGGTGCAAACCCCACTGCTCGCACTGCATCCCTTCTGCTGTCCGGGTTATGGAGATGGCAAGGAGTGATGAAGTCTACGATGAATTTTTCTTTGCACTGTATTTTACAAGTGGCCATGGAGTGACCAGCAAGAAGGATGTGAGGGTGCCGAGGCGCTGGCACAGGGTGCCCAGAGAAGCTGTGGCTGCCCCATCCCTGGCAGTGTTCAAGGCCAGGTTGGACACAGGGGCTTGGAGCAAGCTGCTCTAGTGGAAGGGGTCCCTGCCCGTGGCAGGGGTTGGAGCTGGGGGAGCTTTAAGGTCCCTTCCAACATAAACCAGGCTGGGATTCTATGATCATGGAGGCAGAAGCATCCAGAGCAGAGGAGTCAGAGCACACCCATATCCCAGCAAGATGCCATAAAGCCACCCCCTCATCTCATGTTCTTGTGGATCTCACTGGGACAAAGTAGAAAATTCCTGCCCTGGTTGGAGACAATCAGCCACCTCAGGGATGTGGCTCTTCATGTAGCTCAGCTCAAACTGTCATTGAGACAGAACTAATTAACCAACCTGCTCTGCTTTGCCTGCAGCAAGCCAGGAGCAAGCTTTAGATCTGGGTTTGGGCGACCTTATTTTACCTCCCTCCGCTCCTCCTCAAAGACATGGGGCATTTTCCTCCAGTTTTCCCCAACTTTACCTCCAGAAGGGGAATCACTGTCGCAGTTGAGGGCAGTGATTCCTCATGTCAAAACAAAGGTATGCCTGCAATACTTTACGCAAAGCAACGTGCCATACACACACAGCCTCAGCAGCTCACCCTATGTTGCAGAATAAATGTATCCACCAACGCCTCAATAAGCTTATGCTGTAGATCCAGGCTCTGCAGTGGGTAAATCCCATGGAGCCATGCCCCAGAGGTGGCTCTCACCCCACTCCTCGGAGGCTCACCACCACCGAGCATCATAAGCAGTTTATAATCTGGGCAATGTCAGCAGCACCACACTAAACCCACAGAGCGCTCCCTGCTTTGTTCGCCAGTGCTGAGTGTGAATTCCAGAGCAATGCAAGCACTGGCCTGGGTAAAACCTGACTTAGCACGGCTCCAGGGAGGCAGACAGCGCCTATGTTATCCATACAATAAACCCAGCCAGCTTTTGAGCTTTGCCATTCAGATTGCTCAGCGCTGGTATTTCCCTTGTGTGTGCATTAACGCACACAAGCTGCTCAGCCCTTTGGTCCTTGCTTATCCCAGCAGCTTTACAGGTTGATTAGGATTTGGGGTATTTTTTAACCTTTATCCTGAAGTGAAAAAGCACCCAACCAAAAAAAAACACCCTTCAATCATTAGACTGAGAACTATCAGGAGTGACTGACAAAGAGAAAAACAACAAATGAACTTCCGAAACACACCAGCAGTGAACAATATAAGGTAGAACTTCCAAAAGACATCTTTTCATCACCCTTGGCGAGGCATCGAGCCATCCCTCTGATGCATCATTTCCCTTCTCTGACACACAAAACATCTGGGTGCAAGGTTTATTTTCACTAACAGCCAACAAACTTCCACCATTAAAACTAACCCAGGATAAAGCTAACCTGGGCGCACGGAGAGCAGCAGATGCTGCTGGGACCTCTGGGTCATACCCACGTCTCCCCCAGGTGTTGGTCCGAGCACATGGTTGTGGCTTCACCAGCAGCTCCCGCAGCACTTTGCAGTAGGCAACCTGGAGAGACATTAACTGCCTTGGCCAGGGTCATGCAACAAAGCCGCTGGAAACCTGGGAGAAGTGTCCCAGGGACACTTGGCTCCTTTTCCTATACCTCTCCCCCTGGATCAGTGCCTCATTCACTCCCAGCCCACGTTGCATCCCTGTGTCCCCTCAGGCTCCCTCTGCTCCTCGGGAAGGATGTGGGATAGGAGCCCTGCTCTGCAAAGTGCTTAAGCACATGCTCAGAGTTGAGCTCAAGAGCTTCACAGGGAGGTGCTGAGGAGATCTTCAAGTGCAAGGGTCTCCCAAAATTGTAAGGAGATGAAGACTCATGCAGTGTACAACCACTGGAGACTGTGAGGTCTCACACACCCTAAGAGCAGTAAGGGTCTGCTCAGCTCCCGTGTCCCTTCCCTGCATGGGCACACGAGTGAAGCTGCGCTGGCATGGAGGAGCTCATCAGCTCCAGGTGGAGCCTTCAAACCAGACAAAGATCAAAATCCCCCAGCCTGGATCCTGCACCCATCTCCAAGCTCCCTCTACTGTTCCCAAGTGCTTGTTACAGTCCCCGAGTCCTGTTCCTTTCTCCACCCGCAGCAGGACCACAGCAGAAATGATGTCCTATTGCCACTGAAAGATATTTCCTCCTGTACCAGGAGCAGGACACAGCAGCAAGTACCTTTGGAGGCTTTATCTGGGATGGAGGTGATAAAATGAGGAAAAGCAGTGACCCTTAGGACAAAATAAGAAGGGGAGGAGGAAATCACCCTACTGCAAAGGGGTCAGATGTTCTGCTGGAAAGCAGGGAAAGCAACCACATTAAATAAGTGTCTGAGCTGCAAATAACTGTCCCACTCAGGGTTGCTCTATTTCTCTGCTTCCTCCTAGGCGTTGTTCAATTCTTCTCTTACTTTAGCAGTAATATTGCCATCTGCAAATGCTGGAGGGGCATTGTCCTCCAGCAAATAAATGCCCAGGGCATCTCTCAGGGTTAGCATGAACTCTAGTTCTTCTACAAGAACTTCAGGTCCTTGATCTCAAACCCATCTCGGAGACTTGCTATAGCCATCCTGTTCTGATTCTGAGAGACAGCAGAGGAGAGGACCAAGAGTGGCTGTCCCTGTGACGAGCAGTGCTCCCAGCCTGCCTCAGCCCTGGTCGTCCCAAAGCACAGACCCACTCAGCTCAGCGTTGTCCTGTCCATAGGGGAAGGCATCACTGCAGCCCAGAAGAGCAGCAGGGTCCAGCCTGGCTAATAGCAGGAACAACAATAACCCACCAAGGTCCACTGCAGCCTTCACAAAGATACTTGGTTAGAACAGAGTAACCTAAATTCCTGTGGTCAAGGGGGAATGGCTTTAACCTGCCAGAGGGGAGACTGAGATGAGCTCTTAGGCAGAAGCTCTTCCCTGTGAGGGTGCTGAGGCGCTGGCACAGGGTGCCCAGAGAAGCTGTGGCTGCCCCATCCCTGGCAGTGTTCAAGGCCAGGTTGGACACAGGGGCTTGGAGCAAGCTGCTCTAGTGGAAGGGGTCCCTGCCTGTGGCAGGGGTTGGAGCTGGAGGAGCTTTAAGGTCCCTTCCAACCCAAACCATTCTATGATTTCTTGCAGACTCAACCCAAATGACACTGTCCCCAAGCAGTTTACAATCTGGCACCTAGACCATCCTCATAAATTCCAATCTATTTTTTAGGGGAAACGAATGAAGGCAGCTAGTGTAGCTTAAAGACAAACGGGTGTTTACCTGGAGATTTACGTCCTGAGTGGTTGCAACTGTGTCTTCAATGTGGAGTGGCACAAAAGGAAGCCACGGGTTCATACTACTGAGGAGATTAAAGAGCCCTACTGCACGGCTTCCCCTGGCTACGCAGGCTTCTACCAGCGCCTGCCTCAACTGGGAAATGATTCATCTCAATCTCCGGAGGATTTTTCTGGTAATGGCTGCAGATCCACCTTGGGATGACAGAGCAAAACCAGCAGAAAACCAATCTCGGCACTTCTGGTTTTTTCTCCCACCAAAAAGACAGTACTTTAGGACCGGGATATCAGAATCAAAGCTAAGGACAATCCAGCTCCTTACACGGAGACCTTTTTAAACCTGTTTTTAGCTGAGTGTTAAAGCTGCTGCCCATAGATTTATTGGTGAAATTCATGAGCCAGTGGGGAAAGCCACCAAAAGGGGAGGAAACACAGTTAGTTCCTAATCTCAGGACAAGAAGCATGTTTTGGTGCGATTCGAAGGTGTTAAAGTCAGTAAGCCAGAGAGAAAGCAGCATGAAATAAATACATATAGCCTCTAATCCCCTAAAATAGTTTGTCTGGAAGACTCCAAGCACTGTGCTGCACACTAAAAGCAATAACTCCTAAGGGACAACCAGGCCTTGTTACCAGACAGGTAAGAAATGAGGATGAAAGCAAGAAAGAAGCATGGCAAGTTAAATACAAAAACATGTGTCATAGCATTTAGAAGGGGGGGAATAGGAAATACAGATTTTCTTGGCTAGAGCTTTACTCACAATTGACCCAAATGAAGAAGGCTGTACTCGGGTCCCCTGGGTGATGGCTATGCTGCCTGGAGGACCAGGGATCACAGCTATTACATCCACCAGACCACCCCTCAGCATGCCCATAATGCTGCCTGCACATCCCCAGCCTCTCTGGAGGGAGCCTTCTGGCTTTTCAAGCTCAACCTTCACTCATTGTGCTACTGGGAGAGTTTAAGGCAGAAGGAAGAGGACTCGGCTGAATGTATACAGCCTGCCCTACCCTACCAGCTGTTCATTCACATCACCATGTTCCAGTGTTCAACAATATACCCACACCTAGCAAGGTTTCATACCCTAACACAGACCAAACAAGCTTTTCTGGTTTAGATGTGAGCCCTCCTCAGACTCCACCTCCAAAACAGGAATGGAAAACTCATGAAGTATCTAACGTCTGCATGTGAAGGAAAGAGCAGTGGTTGCCACCATCTCTGCCTAGACCTGCCTCCTTTTTGTCTAGCAGATACCTCTGGAGACAGCATCCTCCTGCAGTTGTGTGAGGAGGGATACGCACACCCCTGTCCTCTCACAGTCATCTGAGAGGCAAACCTCTGCCTCCAAACTAGCCTTGGCAAGTCTACAGGCCAATGACAAAGAGAAAAGTGAGGAACAAGGCTCCAAAATAGTTTCTGATGCTTATTTCCAGCTTCTCATATTTTATTTATGTGTGTGTATATAGATGACAGGGCACAGAATAGTTTGCATTGGAAAGGACCTTTAAACTCATCTAGTTCTAGCCCCCTGGCACGAGCAGGGACACCTTCCACTAGACCAGGTTGTTCCAAGCCTCATCCAACCTGGCTATAGATAGATCTCTCCCCCACACACGTAATTTTTTTACATCAGCCCCTTGTTATTCAGCACCTGAGGAAAACAGAAGGTTTATTCTTTATTCTGAGTCATTTCTCAATTCTGCACAAGCACGAAGCCCAGCAGGACCTGATGTGCCGGATGTGCTGAGCTGCGCACGGACAGCGCTTCCTCTACAAAGGCCTCCTCCTCCTCCTGAAATTCCATTGAGAAATCACTAAAAAAGAATCATTTACTAAAGAAAAGGGAAATCTGAGGTCACAGTGAGAGAGTCATGATTCACAGAAAGGGCTAGGGCAGACGTGATGCTCCGGGTAGAGAGCACAAGGACTGAGCAAGCATCACCTGAGCCACACATTATCAAGGAAACCATGCCAGCACTGCTTTGCTAATCCAAACCATTTACCCTTCTCCATGAGAGCAGAGCACCGATGGGGGAAGCTGGCAGGAGGCAGAGTTGGGGCCAAGAAAGAAATAAGAACCAGAACACCTGGCTGCAGAAACGGTCTGAAACATCCAAAAATAATTAGCTCCTCAGCACAGTTCCTCTATCCCTTGCTGCAGGAATGAATGAAAATGAATCAGTATTTAACCAGCAGCTTGGAGCCTTTGGTACAGAAACATTTTCAAGCTGGTAGGGGAGGGGCATAGCTCCAAATTTCTGCCAAGTTCTCAGGGGCTGGATTAAGAGAACAATAAAAATAAAATAAAATAAAAAATAACAAAAGGCCTGAACTTGGAATAACAAATCAGGAGGATTTATGGGAACTTGTTTTAAGGTTCTGCTCAGATTTGGTCCCAGCGATGGGCGATGCAGGGAAGTTATTGCTTCTGGCCTGCCCCTCAGGTGAAAAGCAACCCAAGGAGATCACAGCCTGGCAGGGGGGCTCAGAGCAGGACTGGGGACAAGGAGGATGGCCAGTGCCAAGCAGAGACTATGACAAAGGCCGAGCCAGTGTCATTCAGTCCTGCTCAATGAGGCCAGAGGCACCAAACCTCATACACAAAGGCATCACAATAAGGGACATCACAGGCAGACAAGCACTTTCTCCATACAGCACCATGCTGGTCCTGAGGGATTTGTACCTGGCAGCCTGCAAAGCTCAAATTCATCTTGGAAACGTTTCCAGCAGGTTTCCAAAGCAGTCTGAGCCCTTCACCTGCTTGTCCTTCATGTCGTCTGCCTTTATCAGAAGGAAATTGACCACAGTTGCCTCTGCAAAGGCATTCTTTAAGTGAACCAACCCTCAAATTTTCCTCTATCCTAGATCTATTCCTATCCTTCACTCTTGGAAGAGTCCTCCTATATCTACCACCAAGGCATGCCTCACCAGAGCATCCCCACCTGAAGAGAGCTGGCTGGGACAGGAGCACTCTAACTAAAACTAAAAATGAGGTTAAAAACCCAAAGAAAGGGTGAGGGAAGACCAAGGGGCAATTAATAGCAAGGAATTTGTTACCTTAGCAGTTCCAACTCCATCAAGCATGAAAGCTGAGGATGCTCTCGGGGGAGGGAAGATTCTTGTCTCAAGGCAAACTGGCCTACTCACTCTATTTATAGAGAGGCAGCATTTTAGCCCTGCTGCAGCTCAGCAGAGCCCACTTAGATGCTCTGCATGTTATGTAAGTGCTCCAGAGCCAGGCTGGTCCCCTGGCCCAGCTCCACATGTGAAGGTGTCTACCAAGACATGAGGAGATGTCCCATGCAGGACATCCCATCCAGCACAGGGGTGGCAGAGCCAGTCCCCCACTGCTGGCATGCTGCAATGAGAGGACAACAGCGAGAAAGACTGAAGCACAAGACATCCCTCTTCTCCACTAGCATAAATTGGGCTTGGAAAAGCAACATAATGCGGAAAACCAGCACCTGAGCTTTTCCTAAAACCCTCAGCTGGGAAACATGTGGAACTGCAAGGAAAAGAAGGCAGGAAACAGGAATATTTGGAACCTCCTGTATTGAAGGGAATGGCAACAAATTCTGATTTCTGGGCTGAATATCACAGACTGGCAGTGCAGCACAGGGCTGCCTGGGGACAGGATGGGGACATCTCCTCCTGCATGGTCGCCTGACATCTGGGGCTGCTGCAAGCAGGACTTTGGCCTTCCAGGTGATGCCTGTGCTTTTGGGACCAAAGCAGCCACTTTGATCGGGAGACACGAAGTTCCACAGGAAGCAGATGTCAAGCGTTCACCGTGACACAGTCAAATAAACTAAAACTCATCTTTCTTCTCCTTATCTTCTGAAAGCCTTCTAATGAACTTTATGCATTTGTCCTACCTCAGTTATTAACAACAAGGGTAAAAAAGGGAGCCATCAATGGGAATTTAATCCTGGTCTTTTAGGACAGGGCCACATGCGTTTGTAAGGATAAATCTCAGAAGTCCAGCCTGTTCCTCATCCACAATCAACCAGCAGCAAAACAGCCTGAAATGAGGTCACCAAAGAAAACCATTTAAATCTCAATGGGATAAATTACCAGGCAGTCAACCCCTGCAGAGAGAGGGGCACTGAACGCACTGAGCAGTGGTTAGAACTCGGCTTGCTAAATGTGGTATAAAGCTTTCTAGGGACAATTCATCAAGACCCAGGTATTTCCTGGATGCCTCTCATCACCTCACCAGTGTGCCTCATTACTTGTTTATCAGCCTTGCTTGTTATTAACCTTTGAGAAACCAGTTAATACTCCAAATCCAAATGCCACAAGAGCTTGTCCTGCAATAACCATAAACTTTAGGCCAGAGGGGACAATCAGGGTGCGTCAATCAGGAGCTTGTTAACCTTGGTCTTCATCACAAATGGAGCAACATTTGTAGTTCTATGAAGCAGCCACTGGATGAATCTGCAAGGAAACAGCCTTCTCCATCATGGCTTATAATACCTGCAGAGACACCTTAAAATTTACCTTTTCTACATGGTCCCCAGCTAAATTCCTCCAGCATCACCACTGTGTGTCCTGTGGCATGGGGTGCCAAGAGGCAGAAGGACAGCCACAGTTGCTGGGGCTGAACAGTGGCACAATATCCACTAGCCAAACCCACCAGCAGCACTTGAGCACAGCCCTTTGCCTGAACCAGTCACCTTTGTTGGGAGCAGAAGCACCTCAGCCAGGGCAGAATGGTCCTCACTGGTAACACCCAGGCTGTTACCCTGGAGGGTGTCACACTGTGCTGGTTTGGGTCCCACTGGTACAGCATAGCATCCTGCAGTGTCAAACTATCCCCTCCCTGGTGCCTTGGGCTGTCCTTCCGACCCTCCAGCTGAACAAACAGCCCCAAAGCCTCCTACACATAATGAGCATAATTAAAGGGGGAAATGTGCTATGCTGCTGCTCACTACAGGCAAAGGGAAAGAGAAACATCTGGGAGACCCCTCTTTGCTGAAGGCCAAGAAATAGTTGAAGGAGGCATCAGGCTGGTGTTTCAAGCTGCACCAGAGGGAAGCAGTGATCTGGCGTTTGCCAGGCTGCCTCAGACCCACTTTGGTGTCCTTATAGCAAACCTACAGGCAGGCTGGAGAGTGGGATGGGTTGTAGGAAACACCTTGGAATTGTCCATGCATAAAAGGATGGGAGCCTGGCTGCTTTTGTTCTGGCCTTGGGGTGGGAGATTCAAAGAAAACAAAAGCACAAGCATCAGCTCTGGGTGTGGGAAGGGGTACAGATGGCTGAGACTGACACTTCAGGGAGGAACGTGGGATCTTCGCAGGCTCCTGAAATACTACCTTTGTCTGTCTAACAAGAACTGGGTGAGAGCTGAGCATGTCCCAAAGCAAAAGCTCCTAAAGAGAGTGCTAGTAGAGTCAGGGGAAGTTCTAATGTACCAGGTGAAAAGAAAATGAGGACCTAAGTCTGCAAACACGTGGGCACATCAAGGTAAGAGTCACAGGCCAGCTCCTAATACTTGACAGTTCATTGCTTCTGTTTGTGACAGGTTCTGTCACAGCAACACAGTGAACATGGCATCATCCTCACATAAGGATGGCACCAGGTGACAACCAGCCATTATTTATCATCCCCCAGAGTGCAAAGTCCACTATTGACTTGAGGAAGGAAGGAAGGGAACCTGAGAGGAGCTCAGTCATTCAGAGCAAGAGGCTCCACGCACAGACTCTTGGAGGCATTTAGCAAGCGTGTGCCTCAGTTTCCCCATGGGTACAAACAGGAATCAGTGCTAGCACTCTTCCAACTTCCAGAGAGTCTTGCCAGGCTGAGTTAACGGGTTCAGATATTCCAGTAAAGAAAGTTAAAAACATTGTCCTGTTTAAACTGGAATATACTTGTCATGCAGCTACGGCATCCTAAGAGAAGCTATTTTGCCGGAAACAAAGCTGTCCTCCATGTCTAGAGAGAAATGACCCTCTGTGGCAAGGTGGGCCATGGCAAAGCAGCAGTGTCAGTGTCTGTCCTCACTCCTTCCTACACAAGGGCGATAGCTTTTAATGTGAAAAATTAATGGAACAATACTGAATATCAAGGATAATGCCAAGTACATCGTCTATAAGGTACTGGCAATGCAGCTGCCTTCTCAGCAGCGCCCTGAGTTGCTCTAACAGGAAATCTCCAGATTGCCACTGCACCAGTGTTATCCTCCTGTGGACTAAGCACACCTTGGGCAGAAGACAAGGCAACTGCCGCTTCCATCTGGGAAAGCTGGGTACAGGTCAGCTGGCATAGCCCAAGAAGGCTTCCTCCATCCACCTCCTTACCCCTTTCTCCCTAGCCTTGCTCAAGCGTTTCACATCTCATCAGGGAAGGCAGCAATGTCCACACATGAACATGGGTTACTCAGGTTGGTCAAGCTAAAGTGACAGAGTCTGGTAATCTTATGGTTACACACTGCCAAGAAAGCAAGCAAAAAAGCAAAACAAACCACTTCTCTTTTTGTTCTCTCCATGATCAGCTGCTTTGGGCGAGGACATGACAGCTTCCCCAGAACGCTAAATGCCTTCAATTCCCTATAGATGTTAAAAGAGAGGATCCCTCAGAGAGCCACTGAACCCAGTTTTTCCAAGTCAGTCAAGTGGTTTCTGCAGACCAGCTCTGTCCCAGTGTGTTCACTGGCAGCACACGCCCTGGGGGTTTGAAGGTTATCATTTGCCAGTGAAGCCTATGATTAGGCTGTTTCTCTGTGTCCCCTGCCTGGGATCTACCATGCGAACTGGCTTCTGCTCTGCCATTCTGCCCTCCTCATTCCCCGGCTTTAATTCACCTTAAACCACCCCCAGCCTGCTCTCAGGGATTTGACTCACTACCATTTGGTGGTGCTAACGAGCTCACCATCACACACAACATCCTCCTGTGCTCCTGCGACCGTAACAAACCTCAGGGCTCCCCCAGCCAGCAGCTCAGAAAAGCCTCAGCTCCAAAAGTGAACTTTGCTTAGTTTCCATGCCCCATCTAATGTTGCCCAGTAGAGAAAGGAACACACTTTAATGCCTTCTCTGGGTTGCATATGCACAGAGGATACCTACCGTGCTTATCCAGCATCAAGGAGAGCCAGGAGGACTCTGTGTTCCCCAAGGCCATCAGCTCCAGGTCCAACATCTAAGATTACTAAGCAGTGTCTCTTCGGAACACAGGTCAGCCACACGTCGTGTTCCCTTCCAGAAAACCCAATTATGCACCTAATAGGCAATTTTCTGCCATCTGGACATTCAGAGCTTGACCTGCAGTATACCAGACACCCCAGTGAAGTCAGTGTTTGGCACCAACAGGGTGCTACCACTGCCTGGCACTACTGGAGAAGTGGATGCTGACGAGCACGACAGCGCAAATCAAATGAGCATCAGAGCTGTCAGATGGATATTCTCAGTCTGCTCAGCAAGCTCCCATCCTCTTTGCTTCGAGACGAATGTGGTTTGAGATACAGGTGTCGGGCAGAGCAGAGAGTGGGAGTGCAGCCTATATTCTGTTCTTTTCTCTCCAGAGTTAGCATCAGCTCCTAACTTTCACGGGCAACCAATTTACGCTGCTAAATGTCATTTTGTGATCCTTCAAGCTGAACAGAGCCCAAAGCTTTTGGCCCTGGGAGAATCAGTCCTTGGCACTCACGCAGGATTTTCACCAGCAACAGAACATCTCAAGGTTGCTGCAGTAAAGATCAAGTCTACTTCAGCATCAGGTGTTAGTGAGAATACCAGGGAAAGAAGATGGCTGTGAAAGCACCACTGACAACCAATGCTCCCCTCCTTTCGCTGCTGAAGTTATAATCAGTATCACTGCAAAGAATCAGGATTCTGAATCAAAACTCCCTACCCAAGGCCAGCAACCAAAGACAGAAGCACTGCTCTAATAAAGGGGCACAAATCATGTTGCTGATTTGATTTTATTACCTCTTGGAGAAGCTCAGAATCCCACTAACCTCCTTCCATTTTGGTAGCTCACAGGTGACATCACAGAATCCCAGCCTAGTTTGTGCTGGAAGGGACCTTAAAGCTCCTCCAGCTCCAACCCCTGCCACGGGCAGGGACACCTTCCACTAGAGCAGCTTGCTCCAAGCCCCTGTGTCCAACCTGGCCTTGAACACTGCCAGGGATGGGGCAGCCACAGCTTCTCTGGGCACCCTGTGCCAGCGCCTCAGCACCCTCCCAGGGAAGAGCTTCTGCCTAAGAGCTCATCTCAGTTTCCCTCTGTCAATTCAAAGCCATTTCCCCTTATCCTATCACTACACGCCCTTGTCAAAAACCCATCCTCTGATACCTTGTAGGCTCCCTTTAGGTATTGGAAGACTATATAAAGGTGTGCTAATATAAAGACCCTAGAGAAGCAGAAAAGTTACGGGGATTTAATTATCCTGCTTTTTGACTCTGAGGTAGAGCTGAGGACTTGGCAAAGGAGGTGAATGAGCGTGTGCATGGAAACTGGGATGACTGAGTGTGTCTGAGCAAGCAAGTGGGCTAGAGACGCTCATGCTACAACCGCAGTGCTACCTGCTCCCTGCTAATCTTTCCTCCCAGATCCAACACAGGCTCAGATTCAAGTTATGAATTGCAAAGGACCCAGAATCATTCTCAAGCAGGAGAAAAACGCATATAAAAAGAAAATAGAAATCAGACATGGGAGACATGGGAAAGGGGGACCAGGGAACAGGAAGCCAAACACAGAACTGTTTCCAGGAGGAATAACAGCCATATGGAAAAAGTTACCAAAGAGGATGAATTCTGCCTTCAATATGTTCCAAAAAGAAACTACATCAGACCCAGTCTGGGGGTGGCCAGATCCTTCAAAAGGGGAGGGGGAAAAAAAAGCTGCCACCCCAGCTTGAACTTGAACATTTGGTGTTTCATTTGCATCTTGGAATAAAGCAACTGTTAGCATTCAAACTTTGCATTCTCCTCTTGGATCCCTGCCTTCCTGGGTCACATTTGTGGCTCTCACATAACCAGGAATCCCCCCGCTACAATATGCTTCTCCTGGCTCGGCCCTGAAACCAAATTCCAGAGCAGCTGACATGGAAATTTACCATCAAATAACTATTAAAGTTTCACCTCAGGCTGTAAAAACTGCTTTATGTGCTCTGCATGAGAATTGTAAGCGTGCACTCGTCTCACGTGCTCTGTGGCACGCTGCCACAGAGCTCCACACTGCAGTCTCCTCAGAGTTGGGAAATCAAGCTGGAGAAGTGTAGGGATGGTAATTGTAGCCCCAACCCTGCAAGTCTACGGCTCCCTGCATACGGCACTGCAAACTGCAAAACCCCACCTGAACAAGCCACGCTGGTTTTCAATGAGGAATTGATTTAGCTTCGTGATTCCCATCTCACCCAGGTCTCTCCCTCCATATCCAGTTTTATTGCTGAAGGGCTGGGGGAAAGCAAAGCGCAGCCAAGCCATGGAGGGTTGGCACAAGGATGAATCAGGGCAGAGTAACCCGGTAGCACACCAGCTGCCCATGCACACTCATTTCTCACTCCGTGACTCACAGAGGTGCCCCCTGAGGCAATTCTACCATGAGGAACTGCCCTATGGAGACCTTTCTCTCTGATGCCTAATCTTCCAATGCAGGTACATCATTCAAGTACTTAAAGCTAACTGGGATGAATCCAGGCTTTTCACCGATTAATGGCAATTTCTTTTCTACTTTGCATCCCAACTTCATCTTCTTCCCTCCTTTCTATGCAAATCACCACCCACTTGCCTCCAAGGGTGGACAGCCTTTGCCAATACAAGCACCCAGCAGAGAATTAAAGCTAGAAACTATTAACCATCATTGGGTTTTTTCCATCACCATCAAGCTCAAAATCCTCTTCTATTCAAGCTACAAGTGGGCTGATGTATATCTTCTGCAGATGTCTGTGTTCAAGGAAAAGAGAAAAACAACAGCAACAAAATCCTCTTTTGGCTAATAAACAGAAAGTAATTGCAGTTGGTTTCTTTGCTGCAAAAGGAGCTGTGCTATTGATGGCATTGCCTGAGCATGCCCAATTTGTAACAGTGGCTTGTATCATTAGCTTTACACTCTCCTGCTGAACCCTACTCACCGTGTAACCACATCTCCCTTGGTGCTTTGCCCACCCGGCTCCTAGACGGTGGCAGAGATTGTTATTCATTCCTGTGCCTTAGTAGATCACACAACACAATGAGATCAAGCTTTTTTTTCCAATTCCTACTCACTACATAACACAAGAAATAGACATAATTAGACATTCTCCAGTGCTCAATAGTCACAACTGCGTGCCAGACTATGAGCCCCATGTATGAAATATAAGGGGAGTTATTTTGCCCAGGATGCAACAGTGATTCGGCAGTAATGAGGAATCCAAAGTGATTTTGCCACAAGCAAGGTTAAACAACTGCTTCTCCCTTTCTCCTCTCCAAAGCAACTCGCTGATTAATTCGGAAGCAAGGTAAACAAGAAACAGTGATTATGTGCATAGGGCTGATGATTCAGCCAAAGCAGCAGATCAGCTTTTGAGTAACAGGCTACAAACATGCGCTTGATTTTCTCAATGATGATTCTCCAGTGAGCAATGGAACAAGATGCCTTACATACAGCCACCAGTCAACAGCATGGTCCCAGTGTCAAGAGCTACTCGCATGACTACCAACCCAAAGAACCAATATGAAAGCTTAAACAAAAAAGTCCCATAGGGGATGACACATTCTAGGACCAAGCTTTTACATCCAGGCAGCAGTAAACACCAACCAGCTGGGATATTTCAACTAGCATTAGCAGGGCAGTGCCTAGGAGGATGTGCTGTGTCAAAACGATCTTCTGGAAAAGTGAAAATGTATCAGGACACCTGCAAAACAGTGACTTTTTGCCTGCATAACCAAACTGTGCAAAATGTAAATGTGTAATGACAGAAAAACCTGCTGGGACAAGTTCTCCTATAAAGCCATAAGCCCCTGAACCACCAAGGGGAAGAAGGAAATGATGAAGGAAAGCATTTGTGCTTCTGGTTTGTGCCTCATATTTTCATTCTGCCTCATCACAACCCTGATTTGATCGTATCTGTTACTTGGATAAAGAGAAGATGGAATTGCTTTCTGTTGCATCAACAAAAAGCAGTGTGAAAGATAACTGCAAAGGCAGTGAGCCAGCTCCGAGGTAGCTGCAGGTCAGTGTTGCTCTGCAGCACTCAACAAAACTGCATGGACTTGCAAAGAGTGATATTTTGACCTCCTCAGATCTGTGATGGGAGTGATCTGTACTTAGAGCAGATAGCTTGTGAGCCCTTAATATTCCACTCAGATTGCTGTATGTGGATGGGGGAAGAGACTCTGAGACTGTTGCTGGGCAGCTGTGAGTTGTACAAGGACATCACTAGAATCAAAGGCATGCGAGTCCAGTAAATTCATCCTTATGTCCATAGTTTGTTCCCTATCTGGCACTTCGAGCAGCACAGCCGGCTTTGCCTCCTTAAACTCACCTCCCACCAGCACAATAGGTGTCTTCTAATAACACCTGCAAGGTTTATTGCATTAGCAGCAACCAAGTTGTTAACCAATCTAAGAAATATATCCACTCTACTTAAGCAAAGCAAAGCAGCAAGGGGGCTCCATGGTGTTGACAACTCTAACAGCAAATTAAGAAGCTAAAATAAAATGCACCATCAAGCAAGCAGCTGGAGTGAGGCCAGAAATCAGAAATAGATGTAAAGAAAAATGTATCGAGAAATCAGCTCCAAGCAGGCTCATTGAGCTCAATTACTAGAGATTAGAAAAGGAAATGGAAAAATTTATATTGTGAGGACACAATGCATTATGTGGCATCAATGATGGCTGCTCTGTTTATTGTCTCTCTCCTATGTTTTTATAGCATGGGATTTGCAATACCAGATGAGAATGATATAGATACAGGAGGACAGCCTGCCACTTCCAGGCAGAAATTCACAGCTTACATTTGAGGCATCAAGCTAGAAGTGAAATGCAGGGGATGGGGTTTATGCCCATCACCCCAGGGACTGCCACATGCTCACGTCTCAGCACTCAGCCCCACTTGCAAGGATGGGGACAGGATGAGGGAGCCAAAGAGTTTCCCAGAACAGTTCCAAAGAGGATGATTCTTCTACATTTTGAGCCAGTACAGTCCTGCCTTGAAACTCTGCTCTGCAGCCAAGAGCACTTCTATTTAAAAAGAAAAGAAAACCAAGCAACTCATGGGCAGCCACGCAAGTCCAAATGAAACAACAGGAAAGGAAACACTACAAGAAGTTCGAGCAGCCCCAGTTACACGATCTGGCAATGCTGCAACCCATGAGCAGAGAGAAGCTGGGGAGCAGAGCCCACACTGAAGAGATGTGGGGTTGTATTATCCAGAAACATCCCAACCACCAAGCACTTGCTCTCTCAGTAGTGTTGTAGAAGTGACCTGCAATGATGATTACCCCTTTTGACCTCTGGAGGAGAGGAATGGGGTAGGCCCAGATGTATTTTTACATCCCTACTTTCCCCTTGTAGCCAGCCACGTTACAGCACCCTGGAGCTGAGCCTCACAGCCTCCCGCTCGGGCAGGGTCAGGACTGGGAACCAGTCCATATCTCGCTCTGAGCTGTCACTTACTGCACCACAATATGGCAAACAAAACACGTGCTAGGCTGAAAACCAGCCAGGATGACGTGGGACTGAGTGCCAGATCAAACACAACTGAGTTCATCACTGCCCTGGTCCAAAGCACTACCCATCTGATGCTGTAACACTTTCCTTACCTTTGAACTGCAGTAAACGACTCTTCAACTCACAGGAATAGGCACAAGCTGTAAGCTTAAGCTGCTGGGCATAACCTGGAAACATTTTAAGATAACAAATCCTCTTCGGCTGCAGTCTGTGGGACTCAGAAAGATGCCACTAATCAGAGAGAAAAACCTTGTTCTCTTGTAGGAAGCTGCTGGCAGCACATAAGAGTTTGGTTGATGAGACGTAGAAACATGTGGGCAAAGAAAGCAAAAGCCCCTGTTGTCCACATATCACCAGGCTCATTCACGTGGCTCAGCAGAGAGCTGGAGCAGCCAAATATTGCTCAATCTTCTTTCATGACACATAGACTTCCCACTCCAGATGCCCCAGAGGCAGGAAGGTTGGGAGCATCACTGAAGTCTGAAAGTCTCTGTGTTTCCAGCATCCCACCTTCCCTACGTGCCATTTCCTTATGTGCCATAGACCTCCCAGGAAGGTCTCTGCTTTATTTCTGAAGGGAGCTACAACAGATGTAAAAATAAAGTTTATTAAGTGTTCAAGGCCAGGTTGGACACAGGGGCTTGGAGCAAGCTGCTCTGGTGGAAGGTGTCCCTGCCCGTGGCAGGGGTTGGAGCTGGAGGAGCTTTAAGGTCCCTTCCAACCCGAACCACTTTAAGAAATTCAGAAGCCTGCATCTCCTGTCTAGGGAGTCAGGAACTGAGAGAGTTTGAAAGCAGCTGCCTTGATCTGCCATGAGTCCATGTAGAACCACTTGCTATGGCTCAAGCTCTCCTTAGTGTTTAGGAGAATTTGTTCTCAATTCCTGGAATCCTTTGCCCAAACCCAAATCTCTTCCAGCAGAGCCTTGGCTTTGTAATTGCTCATTCACTGTTTCCTACCAACCCTCCTGCTGCTGCTCTCTATTCCTCGCATCTATTTCCCACTCTTGTTCCTTGAGCTTAGGGGCTGCAAGTGCAGGAATTCAGCCACACAAGAGCACATGCTCCTCCTGAAACAGAACAGGACCATGGAAGGTACCCAGAAGGAGCACTTGTCACCAGGCCTGATCGATCCCTATCCCATACCACAGTGCACGGCAGTGCTCAGAACAAGGTACCACCTGCACCCCAACGTGGGGAGCAGCACTGTAGGCCACCTTGAGCAGGACACCAGCCTTGTTCTCACTTTGCTTCACTATGATTTTCATTCAGCTTTCCGTGGCAGAGATGGAGATGGATTGGGGAAGAGCTCCGTTTCCAACTCCCTGCTTAAACTGACTTAATTTCTTCAAAATGTTTCCTTTTATTAAATTCCAGAGGATGAAAGAAAATATCCTATGTGCTCTCACACAAGCAAAAGTGAGGAGACCCTGCCTGGGTGTGCTTATTTAGGGGACTTACTGGTATTTACATCTAGAAGTTTACTCCTTCAAGCGGTCTGTTCATTGGGGTCATATTCTTCAACAAAATTCATCTATTCCTCCAAACTGCTCTTGGAGGCCTCCAGTGCACTCGGGAGCTGTCTAAAAAGCCTACAAAATAACTCTGTCCTCCAAGGATGCTTGGTTTCAAGTTAGGCATTTAAGTGAGTTTTATTGTATTGACATTCCCTATCCCTAAGGAAGGGCAAGGCCAAAAATACCACCTCGATGCTTTTGTGCTGTGCAGGTCCACATGCAGCATCCAGCACGTGTCTACCTGCATGTCCCTGGGAGCTCAGGGGCTACTGCAGCCTGGCAGGCATTTGCCCAGCCCACAAGCTGCTGGTCCTAGTCCAGCCCAGAGCAGCAGGGATGCAGAACCACCATCTGCTGGCTGCTTGGTGGCTTGCGTGAAGCAAGTGGGTTTGGTCCAGGTCCTGGCGGGCAGGTATCCATGTGTCTCAGACCCACTGCCTGTAAGGGGAAGGCTGGGTGGATGCCAGGCATGAGCAGGATGGGGTCCTCTGAGGTCTGCTGGCAGGAACACGGCACCTGCCCCGTGCTCGGATGCTGTGCTCCAAGTCTGGCACCTTGCTCTGAGATAGCCACAGCTTTGCATCCCTTTTGAGTGATGCAGTTTTCCCTTTGCATCCCTTTCTCAAGCTCACCAGGCCCATAAGACAACCAAGATGCTCTTTAGCCCCAAAGCCGCAGTTATCCCAGCTCCCTTCCAATGGGAAGTTCAGGAAGGTAATGGAGGGTTCTTCAGCAAAGCAAGCAGCTGGGGCTTACACGACTATTTTTCTTAAGTAAAGGGAAGTTTTTTATTCTAGGAGGGCCATAGTCATGGAAGAGAAAACAAGAAGGTGGTGTAGGCTTGAAGCACCAAGGAAGGCATCAGGGTCCATCAGGAACAGGAGAGAAGCTGTCAAGGAGAAGGGGGCGATGAACACACCAGCAAAGGAGAATGCAGGCAAACAAGGGTGGGTGCTGGAGATGCTGGGGAAGCTGCTGAAAAGGGTGGAGTAATTGAAAAAATATCAAGCAAGATGGAATTTTGGGTGTGCAACCTGGGACTTGGTGAAGCAGCCCTGAATTTCAGAAGGGTAAGAGGGTAAATGCCTTTGAACAACCAACTTGGGGCACAAAAATCTCATTCTACCCAGGCAAGATATATCTGACAGTACCAGGGGAGAAACAGAGCTTCAGAAGGAGAGAGAAGAGTATCAACCACAGAGGAGGGGTATTTGGTCTAACAAAGCCAAAAGCAGTTCTGCACTGAGTCTCTAAGAGAACCACACCCCAAGAGGCACTGAGGTGATGTGGGGAGGTGGGATCTTGGCCATAGCCAGCAGAAAGCCTTATCAGCTTTGACCAGCTCTCCGCAGAGTGTGGGCACCTCTGTGCAGGGCTTTGCGCTTTGCTGCTCGCAGCAGCACAGGCTGACAGCATCGGTCCTGAGTGGGTGGCGCAGCCTCATCCTTCATGAATGAAAACTTAAAAAAACATAGAAAATACAAGAAAGAATCACACCACCCACTAGCAGGTAGGCTATAAATACCATGGCAGGGGGTGTCTGCAGAGGAACTGGAGGTATTGACTTTGTGGTGTACTTACAGAGCTGCATATGTGACTTAATCACCACGTAGAGCCTCTTACTGAAGACTTTGAGCTCCGCTGCGCAGGCCTGAGCTAACAGAATGGGGCTGGCTGTTCTGCTACAGCCATGCAGCCCCACAGCAGGGCAGGAAGACTATGGGCAAGCCCAGTTCCTTTGCCTAGACCACAGACAAAGAGTTGCATTTATGCTACAGTGGCACCTACAGGCATCCCAACCCTGGAGAGGCTTTGCAGTACTATAAACTGTGCTTTGGAAGATCCTGGCTAAACCCACAACACCCTAAATCCTTCCTCAAGCATTTGAGATCTGAGCTGGAGAAAGCTAGTGCAGCTTGATGCTGACCTTCGCTCACTATGGAACGTGCTGCAATTTGCAACAGCTACAGTAGGGCAGAATTCAAGCACATTGGCAAGCTTCAGCTGAGATCACCTACCTGATGTGCTCAGCAGGCAAAGACAAAAGAGGAATCCCAGCAGAACCCTTCATAGGAATCAATTTAGGGTGGAAAGTCAAAGTCATCGCTGTGCGGCTTAATCAATGCCATTGAGGGTCCAAATCTAGCTTGAGCTGCACATAAATCACAAGAGCAGCTCATTTCTGGATCAACGCACCCTATGTAACGGTGATGAGACCCTGCTTCTTTAATTCCCTAACATGCCCACAAAGCCACCTATAATGCAGATTGCTGCAATGTGCATTTACAAAGCCAAAAGAAAAATCACATAATAGCACAGATACCTGTCTGTTAAGAAAAATGTTTGGTTTGACTATTGCAGAGAAAGAACATTGTTACCTGGAGAATGAGCCTAGAGGAAGAGCTGAAATAACGAGAGCTGCAGGCAGAGGAAGGGGAAAGGCAAGCTGGATGGCTCACAGAAGACAATGCAGTCTCAGCCACAGGCAGAGCCTGCTTGCATGAGTCCCTGGAGTCATTTTTACCAATATCCTTAAATAGTAAGAGAGCCTTGTGGACTCCACAGAGTCTCAGCTTTGCCCTGCAGCAGCAAAGCAAAGGGAGCAAGGAAACATGGTCCATCTCCCAGGAGGACGCATGGGTGCTCATCTGCCTCACATTTAGCCTGCGGGTGCCCCAGAAGAGCTCTGCTTCTCTGACACATAAGGTAGAACAACCTCAAGTTACCAAGCAGAACAACAAGCTGGCTCACAGCAAGGAAGTGCAGCACAACCAGAAGCAAAGGCTGAGTAGGGAGTGGGAAACCAGAAGGGAGCAGGACTAACCTAGCCCAAACCAGTGCCTGGAGCCATCAGAGAGATTTTCTCACCATCTGGCTCATTGGGAAGAGCTGGGAGCCCCATGGATGTTACCTCAGTGCTCTCCAAACACGGTTATTTCATGGTATTGTGTGACTTACAAGAACCTACTCATATACACTCAGCACAGCCAAAGCTTTAGCAAGTCCCCAGACTCCTTTAAGGGAAACAAACAGGTCTAAAGCTACCTGTAGAAACATCTCTCCTGCACTATCTTCACGTTTTAACTCACAGCATTAAGGTACTCATATAGTCCAGCTCACTGTTAAGCGCTAATGGGATGTAACTGTGATTTAGTCCTTTCTGAGCACAGCACACCTTGCGATCCCAGCTGCTCAAACCTCCAGCTGCCTACAAAGGAAGGCTCATGTTGCCCTTACCTCAGTGGATGTGGTTGAAAAGAGAAAGCAAGGACTTTGCAAACAGAGGTGACAAATGCCAAAACACAGGTTGCTACTGCTCCCACTCAGACTGTGGAAGAGTCAAACCAAATGCACCATCCTTCAAATGGCCCTTCCAAGAGAGGGTTGAAAATGACTAAACATAAGAAGAGATGTACACGGAGTTCCCCAGCCTTAAGCAGGCCAGTTCTTACAGTTTCACTGGTGTTATAAGACTGGAGATGTTTATTCCTGTCATTCAACTTCTTTTATCAAAATGATACTTCTTCAAGAACCTCTGATACAATAATAATGATAAATATAATATAAATATAATATTATGTTATATTTTTCCACATCTTTTCGGAAGAATGGGCATTCCAGAAGGAGGCAGAGGTTGATCATGGGTAGTTGACACAGAAACAGACAACTTGGTGGCAGCCCACAGAGCCAAGCTCTGAGGTCAGCTCTCAAGACAAACCAGTACTTTAGAACTTAGAATTAGAAAAATAAACCTTCTTCATAAGGACAGAAGAGCTGGAGTCTGTGGTTATTGCCACAGGGAAGCCAACCAAAAGATTACCCATCTCCTTGGGGTACACAGCCCCACATGAAGCCTCATTGTGTTCTGGATGCTCAGTCCCGTGGCCTGTCCCAATCCATCCCATTCCTCTGAGCAACATTTCAAGCACCTTTATCTCATACAAAATCAAAGCAATAAAAGCATTTTTAAATACTCGTCATTCAGACATTCATCACAACGGATGCTTAGGACCACACCATCAGGAGATCTATGGCAAAACCATGGTTGGGGCCAGCCTCTGCTGCTTTCAGTGCTTGGGTAAGTTGTCTTTTTGTACAGTTATACTTGGATTACTCCCACACTAGCTCTACATGTGCCTCCTGTCATGGGAGAGGTTGCAGCTCCACCATCCTTATAGTAATCTTATGTCTAGATCCAGCACTGGCTGCATCATGCACGAATGCACAGCTAAAATGCCAGAGACCAGTACAGCTGGGTCTGAACTAGAGAACAAAACACAAGAGCCCTGTAATTCTCATCCTCCATGGACTCAACACAAAAGGGACAAACACAACCAACCAGTTCTCCAGAGCAACATTTTGACAATGCCAGATCCAAAGGTAGCATCCCAGTCTCATTTTTCCAACACAAATTATTTCCTGAAGAGCAACAAGGTAGAGGATGAGGTTCCTCTTCAGAACCAAAACAAACCAACCTTCCCCTCCACTCTGGCCCAGCTTGAACTGCCTTTCTAAATCCTTTTCTCTAACTGAAAAAGAAAGGAAGGGGGGAAAAACTGCTTACCAAGATGATTAAATAAAATGTTAGCTATTCCAGCTACCCACTGGCTCTGGGTTTGACGTCAGTGCTGAATGCATTAACTATATTTGTCGCTCAAGATCTAAAAATATCTGGGGCATTAAAAAGAAATAGGGCAGTGCTGGGAGAACTGTAGGTCCTTAGGAAGCCTTTATGGGGTTCTTTGTAGGCCCCAGTGGCTGCCCATGTTGTTGCACAGCCCATAGGGTTGAAAAGCTGCTGCTGCTGAGTAGCCAAAGGGAAGGAAATGGGATGCTGCTTCATGTCTGCTGATAAGACTTTTGAATTGCCAAGAGTGCCCAAGGTGTTTGAAGCATTTTCTCCTCTCACTCAGCTTCCCAAAGTGATGAACATTGTAGAGCTGGTATGTTTGAACTAATAATCTGTGGTTTTAGGGGTAATAGAGGGAAGAAAACTCTCTTTAAATTATATAACGGAACTATGTGTTGAGTTTAGAGCCAGCCCTGCTCTTTTCTGTCTTTTCCAATGTTTTCCTTCTTTCAGCAGGCTCAGTCTGCTCTCAAAGGATACTATAAATGCTATAGGTGCCATTTCAAAAGGAAAGGAGTCAAAGCAGAGCAAACATTTGAGTAAAGCCTAAAGAAGCTATTTACTTTTGTTCCTTGTCAGAGAAAGCACCTGGCGAGTCAAATATCCTTCACCCCCTTTTCACTGTTTGCTGAGAGTCAGGTTGCTACTTATACAGAGGATTCCTATAGGGGTTGTTATGGAGTAGTAAATATCTAAGCAGGGAAATCAGCTGCAGAGAGTCTGGGTTGTTGCGAGTTCCTCCAGGGTAGTTGCAATAGGACAAAAGGAAAGGGCCAGAAAAGTTTGTCTACAAGATAAAACCTAGAGGAAATAAGCCTAGGTTTTGTTTAAAGTTATGGAAAGCAATCCACATTGACGACTTTGAGGTTTACAGTTCTTATTTGTGCAGGCCCTGATCCAGCGAAGCTTGTGAGCATGCATTTAACCACAGGAATAAATCCCACTGACTTAAGCATGTTACTAATGTTTCCCTGATTCGGGATGGAGTCAAGCATGTGCTCTGGACTTGTTACAGAGACCTTGCTTGGTGCACAGTGAATTATAAGACCGGAGCTCAGGCTACCTTTCTGCTGCTGTTTCTGTGCCAGGTGAAGAGGAAGGTTTGCTTCACTGGTATTCTACAACAGACTTACTTCCATGAGAATTAGCATGGGAAAAACAGTGGCAGGAAACAAAAACCAGGACATTGGATCCTTGCACTTGGAGGGACCATTATAATAGTGTTGCTGGATACTACAAGAACACACACACAATGATTCCACAAACTCTTATAGCCAAAGTCAGCAATACAGCAAGTGACGGTGAGGAGCAGCTGATCCGTGCACACAAATGCCATGGGGAGATTTCTTCCCCATGGGGCTGGGCAAGGCACAGAGCCTTGGGAGCCTTTCCCCTCCAGGGAACCACTACTGGCTCCACAGCCTGAGTCCCCATCTACAGCCAGAGGTTCTAGACACAGGCTCCAGGGGGAAGTCAGTCAGACATGTTATTAAGCACACATACCTGATGAATGACACAAAGCAGAGACCAGCAAGTCAAAATCAATTTCCTGGCTCTGTATGCTAGCATGCAGCCAATGCGATGAGAAACACACCATCCACCTCCAGCCCTTGTATGACAACCCTTCACATTTTGCCCAGGGGATTACAAGTGAATGTTGTATGGTGCACGCACAGGCAAAACCCTACTGAGTTGTCCCTGGGAGACACAGCGTCCTCCCACAATACAGCTTCACCAGTGTATCAGACGTAAGGAGCAGAATCATCATGTCTGAGCTGACTTATTAGTCCACAGTAACAGAGAACAAAGAGAATCGTGTTGAAATGTCAGCAGTGACAGGATGGAGAGCAAAATCTATTTCCACAAAACCATGGATGATTCAAGGTTGCAAACCACCTAATGTAGAAAGCTTTATTGGAAGGATAGATGGATAAAAGATCTTTATATCACCATCTGGAATGTTTCATTTTGTAACAGCAACTGTGAGCCTGCAAACTGCTGAATCCCCTTAACCTGAGCCCTAGCAGAGCCATGGTTACCTCCTCCGGCAGAGCTGCAGCTCATTCACCTCCTTCTGACACTTCTCCTTCTCTATTGTGCAATATTAACATATGTCCAATCTGTTGAGGGTTACGGAAGGAATTTCTCACCAAGAAAAAGGTTAATAAACAAAGAAGTCCTGCAGTAACAATACAACCACTGTGTGAAAACTTAATTGGATTAGCAATACATCAAATATGCCAACACAGGGGCAAACCTGAAAAAGGATTGTTTAATCTCAGCCCTAGGTCATGGTTTCAACTACTGCCTTGCAACTGAGACTGCTTTGTAACCACGCTGAGAAGTTACAATATGTTGGAAATAAAAGCTGTTGGTAGCTGTCTTTTTTTAGAGCAAAAAGTTATTTCTTCAGGGATTTAAGCCACCCAGACAAATATCAACTGTAATTTTCTTTAGCAACGTATTTTAGGGAAGAAAGGCTTTTTTAACAAACAAATCCAATACTTATTCCGTGTCAGGCTGTTTGCAATCGGATTAGACTGACGAGCACAGGAACAAATCCACCAAACCAGGGATAGCAGAGAGAAGCTCTTGAGATCACCCACCTAAATCTCCATCATCCTCCATGAGATAACAGGGGACATTCAACCCAAAGTCCAACATTAGAAATCCCACATTTTCAAACCCAACTGTGAATTAGTTGATTTTATTTTCTTGGAAGTGTCACAGTGAATCAATGTACTCCAGGAAAGCTGCCAGCATTACCCAACGAAGTCTCAATAGCGTTTAACTTCAGAGCAAAACTTCCATCCTCAGCTCAGCTTCAGCGTGAGCAGCCCCTGTGGTACTCAATTTACAGCATTACCTACAAGAACCCAACCTCACTTTGAAGCATCATAGATTGCCTTCATCAAAGCAACTCATTTCAACAAAGGGGAACAAGCTGCTAAAAAATGATTCTGGGTGTCTGGATTGTAATTAGGAAAAGTTTAAAAACAAACTGGAGCTGACACTGACAACCTGATGATGTACCATGGCCGTTCCTGCTTTAGTTACATAGATACCACACTGTATGTGCTTTTGGTTATGCCAAAGTGATACCACCTCAAGCAAAGGGTATTTTAAAAGAAAAGCAGCACAGAAAACGTCCTTCCCTTCCTGAACGCATGGAGAATTGCAGATTTCATGGTGACTAGGAGGCAAGGACAGGGGTTGGGGTTTTTTTTTGCTATTTCTGTGGTTTATTCCACATCTGGGAAGGAAATCCATTTTGATGCGGCATTAGCAAAATGGCAGCTTCCCCTGGGAGAAACCATTCACAGTGACAAACACCAGAGAAGTGGCATTTCTCATCAAATCCCTCCTCTGAGAGCTGAGGAGTAGTGAGTGGCGGTAGGAAGACGCTGCTCAAATCTTGTGCATTGAGCATGCGCTGGTCCCAAGTACACACGTACAGAACGGGCACAGCTCCCTGCAGACCAGTACAAATCTTTAACCACTCCGAAGCGTGGTGTAAGCATGACCTCTGCATGGTTTAAATAGTTTCATTGTCCCAAGGCATCATGAAATGCCAGAGGGAACCCATTCCATAGCCTCACACACCAGAAGACTACCCCACAGCCATCAGAGCCTCTATCAATGTCCCAGGTACTGTAGCAACATCCTACCACAGCCTTGCTCCATTCAGAAACACCTAAGTGTTTTCTACATGCTGGAGGGATGTCAGCAGGATCCCAGTGCACGAGATTCAAGATCCAGGTTTGTCAAAGCTGCAAAAGGTCAGGAATTGAGAAGCCTGAAGGCTCATCTACTTTGGGGCAGGGTAGGGAATGAGACTGCAGTGCTACAGGTATCTGATGCTGCTTTGGGCAGGCAGACACATCCTACCATCCCTAACGCTGCCTGGCACACACACACACACTCTGTCCCAAAGGAGATGATGCCATTCCCCCACAGATTCCTTCTGCTATTCTTTAACCCTCTCAGAATTAGTCCAGACTCATTCCTAAGCTCACTCTCATTTGTTTGGTCCGGTCCAGAGCAAACCTCACCTAAAGACAGCAAGGTCCCTTTGGAACCCGCACAGCCCACACCAGGGTTGCTTTCACTATCCCGTGGTCCATCACGGCTGCAGCATTTCACTGCTGCTTCTTCTGCACAAGCACTACCCAGTGTTTGCCCAACCCATCCTGCCCTGGCCTTGCCCAACACGCTCCTCTTAGCGGACTAGACCTTTAAAGACACTCAAAGCACAAATTCCTCAAGTCCAGCTGCTTATTAAGCAACAAGGGCCAAACATGACCAACACTGGAAAGAAAAGATAGAGCAGGAGCCATAGGTTGTATGCAGAAGGGAAAATGAGGTGGGAAACACCTGATCCCGACTGTGATTTAAGGCCAAATCAGGGAGAACCAGAGTCGATGAGGATTTTCTCCTATGAGGGGTGTTGTGTGCCCAAACACTGCTGGGCACAATGAACCCCTCCCTGCACCAGCCACCGCTTCCCCTATAGCACATCCCCTGCATCCTCAGGCTGAGGAGAGGTGAGCCAGTTCCCTCCAGGGACAGCATTGCCCTCCTTTTTGTCTCTGCACCAGTGGCTATGCCACCACCAAAACACACACTGTGGTCTGACCCCTTCCCTTCCCCTGGTCCACGGCCATTGCAGGATTGTTACCACTCCCCTCTTCCCACCACCTCCCTTCTCCCAACCACATCCTCCTTTTCCATCTTACAGCCTCAATTATTCATTGATGTCGGCAGTGGTGCAGAGGTACAGACAGAGGTAGAGAGCTGGGTGCAGAAACACTTTGTGAAGCTGTCACCCTTCTCCTGGCTGTGCAGGCATTGCCAGTCAGTGATCTCTGGAGGCCACCACAGCATTCATCCCCCAGGCACCAGCCCCAGGAGGAAAGGAAACAGCACGAGAGCAGCTCTCTAATGGCGCAGGACACAGGCAGTGATCAAAAACTCCTGCTGAACATGGCGGAGAGGAGATTTATGCTCACACATAAAACATAGATGCTGTCACACATCAATATTGATGATTCTTTGCTCCCACAGACCCAGACCAAGGATAATTACATGCAATTTTTATGCTGCCTCTGACATACTTCAGTCTCTGAACATCAAAGCACTCATAGGTAACACTACAAGATGCCAGGAGTAGTGTGGATCAAAATGGAGCTTGTGGAGAGAAGCAATGGGTGGCAAGGTGGGTAATTGCAGAAGCCTTTCAAGGCTGCAGATACTGCCTGTGGTTACAAAGAGAATAAAGTAGATGATCACAGGCCAGGCACAATTATTTGCCTTGTACAACTTCAAGGCCCTTGTTGAAGCCTGGAAGGGAAGGGCAAGCTGGCTGAGGACCTGGTAGGGTATCAGCAAATCTGTGCGTGGCTGTGGAGCTAAACAGAGGGAAACACCAGAGTACCAGGGAGAAGGAGCAGGATGCCTGACCTGGCACAGAGGGGTTAAGAGCAGGATGAGCTGGAAGCCAGATTCCCTCTCGGCTTCCCATCCCCAGCACATGAGCAGGGTTGGTGCCTCCAGGGAGCCCTGCTGAAAGCTTTTACTGAGCTGGCATGTTTCCACACCACCTCCATTCCAGGGAGAGGCACACCCCCATCTTCAGACCGTAAATGCCTCTAAAGCAGAGGCTGGGAAGCGTTTTCCACAGCTTTGGGAAGCAAAAGTAAGCTCTTCTTGTCAACACTGCTGATAAACAACCCTTTGCGTTCTCCAGGCCAGGAGAGCATCTCCACCTCTGGCTGCACGAAAGCAGGGATCACACACACCACCGCTACGACATCCCACGTGCTGCCCCACACAGCTAACTCCACCACACAACAGCTTCTGGGGGAGCACTGGGGGACATAATCAGGCACAGCTTGGACTGACTGCCCCCTCCAGCTGCTGGCCCCTCTCTTCCTTTCCAGACATAGCAAATTAGCAACCAGCAGCATCCAGATTTCTCCATCCCGGAGACATGGATATAAGCTGCATCCGTATTTGCAGCACATGGTGAAACTGAACGCACAATTTAACATTTTTCCCTTGAATGACAGTTTTAATGAAAGACAGTTCAGTGCTTAGAAAAATCAGCATAAATGATCAGTTGCTAATCTTGTTCTCCCAGTAACTCTGGGAAGTCAAAAATAGCCTAGGCAGAATAAACTGGGGGCTGAAAGCGGAGGTGGGGATGGAAGCGGGGGTATGTTTTGCTCCTCTTTCTGAGAAATCACATAGCAATTGCCACTGATTAAAAATCCCACTTTTTTTACAAAAAGCACAATTTGCTGTGCCACCAGTGTTGTGTAATACTCGAGGCTGTCTCTGGGCTCAGCAGAAGGAACTGATAAGCCACTTCCTGTGCATCTCACCAGCCTTTCACACACCTACCACAGTTTACAGACCCCATAAATCCCTGCTGTCACACACAGCTGAATACACAGGGAGGACAACACAGCCTTTATCACAGCCTGAGAGGCCACCAGTGCTCAGGAGCCGTAGCTCTGGGGAAACCTCTGAACCAGAAACTTTGCAGGATGGGAACAGTGAGGAACAGGGAGGGATGAGTGGATGACACAAATTTTCTACCTCTAAATGGCTTTAAGAGATTGGCTGTAAGATGAAAGAGGGGAGATTGAGATCAGACATTAGGAAGACGTTTTCCATGCGAGGGTGGTAAGAAGCTGTGGCTGCCCCATCCCTGGCAGTGTTCAAGGCCAGGTTGGACACAGGGGCTTGGAGCAAGCTGCTCTAGTGGAAGGCGTCCCTGCCCGTGGCAGGGGTTGGAGCTGGAGGAGATTTAAGGTCCCTTTCAACCCAAACCAGGCTGGGATTTTATGGTTCTATGAAATAAGCACAAAGCTACAAGATCCCCAATTCAAGACAAATGCCAAGATGACACCTTTGCATTGACCGGATAGAGCTTTTGTGCACGCTCATAAGCACAAGGGTTACAGCACTTGTACTCTGTTCATTAATGCTTCAGGCTAAAGAGCAGCTATTGTGCTCACCTCTTTAACCCCAGACAGAACAGGAGAGGACTGCAGGTCCACAACAGCTGCGCTGATCCCTAGTGAGAACTCATTTCAGGGGCCCAGGACACTGCTCTGGTCCAGGCTGATGCAGCAGGTGACATACCTCCCATTACAGGGTTGGCAAGACCTTTGCTTTGACTTCACTCTTTTTATCTGTCCTGTTCTACTCAGAATCTTACCCTGGCTCTGTCACCATGGTATCTGAGCTCCCAGTGGCAAAGTACTAATCTTTACAGCATACAAAGGGACAATTTTGACACCAATATATGGTTTTTAACAGCTCCTGTCTTCATGAAAGTGCCTTTTTAGTACTTCATTTCTATACTTTTTTATGAGGCTATTTTCTTTATTAGTGCATTTTTACAGCTTGTGCAACACCTCAAGGGCCTCCAAGAAAGTACTTTATAAATAAAATTGTTAATAAAATTAAGGGTTTAACTTGAAGAAAAAACAGTTTGCAAAGTTCTGATTCACTTGGCAACTGTTATATGCCCTTCTTATTTGTGCAGGTCCTTGTATAACCAGTGGGTTATTAGTTTTGATGCCTATACTTCTGGCAAAGCTGTTGGATTCTCAGCAGGTCCCTGCATTTCAGGTATATAACTAATAGGGCTTTTGGAGCTATTATATTTCTTGTTTTCTGTGTAATTCAGGTCTCAGTTCCAGAACTAACAGGTTTGGGTTGTTTTTTTTTCTTTCTTTTTATATCATCTTCTTTGAGGCTTTTTAAAATTTCATTGGTATCTGAGCCACCAATTGTCTGCAGCCAACAGGACAGAGAAGAAATACAGCCCATCATGCCAGAAGGTCCTGGGATATGTAAATGTGCTGCTCCTAAGGCTACTTTATTCTCACTTGCAGCAGAGAAACAGGAAAATTGGGAAAACTAAGGCTGGATGACCCTAGATCACTAAGTTATCATTACACACGCAGCAATAGTGTAAATCAGGTATCACCAGACACTGCTCTGAACCTGCTTCCCTCCCTCCAACATGCACTCCCAAATTATGGGGGATTCGAAGCCTGGCTCAAATTAAACTGGTTCTATGAGGAAATTAAAACTGCTTCTATGAGGAAACACAGATCTTATTTTGTTTAAGGAGGAGACAAGGTCCTTAACAGTGAAGTTTCAAACTCAGCTGCCTTCTTCAGCACACAGGCCTGGGACTTCTGCTGTCTTCCCTGTATCACACAGCACACAACTTTCATGGCCCACCATTACAGATAACAGCAGAGCCTTTGTTCTCTTTCCAAAGGGGCTTTATAAGCTTTTTCTATCCAATTAATAGCCACATCTATGTCACTATGGGAAAATACCAGGCAGTTTCAATCAAAAGTGATGCTACAGCATGGGAACAGCAACCTGAGGGTCAGAAGCCAGCACACAATGCAACACCACAGCAGCCCTGGAAAACTCAACTTCACCAACACCTCACGTGAACACTGAGTTTTACAGGCAGCAGACATGTACCTAGCTCCAGGAAACCTGCATTCTCAAGAGACACAAGAGGCAAAGACCTAGACCAGGCACGTGCTGTTGCCCTCTTCTCGACAAGAGGAGGAATTCAGGAGCAAATGCATCTTTGGCCCCAGTGATGATGCCAGAGCCCAGATCCAAGCTGAGCCACCTTCTGCACCCAAGCCTCCACCAGCATCAACCTCTCCCTTCAGCACCAGCAGAAAGCCTGGTCATTCTCTGCCTTTTTAAACATTCCCTTCGCTCACCTGCTCCCAGCACTACACTCAGGGTTTGAGCCACCCAGCAAAGACCAGGTCCAGGCTGTTACCCACCTGGTAGCTGATCTGAAGGTGGTTCAAGGCTTACAAACAAAACCTCCCCTGATAAACTCAGCGATGTTTCATTTTTCTCATCAGTACTCCCAGTACTCTCAAGAATTTACCTAAGAAGGGCATTTCAGGGATCTTTCACCAAGATCCCTGCAGAAATTGGGCAGCTGCTGCATGCAGAAAACAAACTCTTCTCTGAAACTATCTCTGCATTTGGAGTCTCCTTGTGGAGCTGAGATGGAATCACAGAATGGGCTGGGTTGGAAGGGACCTTAGGACACATTCAGTTCAAATCCCCTCCACAGGCAGGAACATCTTCCAGCGTTACTGCACTGCAGGTGAGAAATTTCCCAGACAAATATGTGTCTTGGGTTTCACAGGAGGTCAAATGGGAAGTGTGGCCAGGACAGCAGCACCCCATGCGTGGTGGCACCCTGGGAACAGTTCAATGCCTGAATGGAGGCAACACGTTCCTTCTCCAGCAAACACTGGGCTCCTCTGTGCTATTCTGCTGTGAAGTCCTACTGCAGCTCTGAACCTGAAGTCCTACTGCAGCTCTGAACCTGAAGTCCTACTGCAGCTCTGAATCTGAAGTCCTACAGCAGCTCTGAATCTGAAGTCCTACTGCAGCTCTGAATCTGAAGTCCTACAGCAGCTCTGAATCTGAAGTCCTACAGCAGCTCTGAATCTGAAGTCCTACAGCAGCTCTGAATCTGAAGTCCTACTGCAGCTCTGAATCTGTAGTCCTACAGCAGCTCTGAATCCAAAAGCTTCCAAGAACCTGAAGATTAATTTTCTTTGCTTCTCAGAATCCACCTTCCAAGCCCCATGATATGAGCCATCAGCTGACCATAAACAAAGACCTTTGCCCCATGGAATCTGTTTCCAGTGGTAGCCCACAACTGTTTGTCAGAAAAAACCCACTGTCAACACACACTGCATTAATCACTGTTATTCACAAAATAAAAACAGTTTCTTCCTGATCCCTCCAGGTAATTATATTTTGCCCTGAAGCGTACGATTTTATTATGTTTAGTTCCATTTTATTTTGAGCCTGAAGAAAGCCCATAAAGTCTGATAGGAGTGATAAAAGGAGATGATTCTCAAGCCCAGCCTTTTGCAAGTCAGCATCTGACCAAAGTTAAAATCATTCAAGCACAAAAGGGGGGAGAAAAAAAGTCCTTCAGATTTTAATCTATTTGAAGAGGGCAGGAATGCTGGCTGAATCGTGAACTCTGGGGAATATGAATGCCTCCCGAAGGGAAGGGGCCTTTCTTGTCAATGTTCTTTAAAAAGAAAATAATGTTTCATGTGGGTGTGTGCTGTTGTTTTTTTCCACTGTAGAGCAAGTGCCCCATGTTATTTCTCAAATGGTCTTTTCTTTGTTGATGCCTCATCTATTAATAATCCTTCACTGGAAGGGGAAAAGAAAAAGCAAGCTTCTGTCAGACATACAAGCTGTTAGTCTGAGATGGACAAAAATAAACCAAAGCAGCACAATTAGCTGTAACACAGGTCACTTGTCTGTAGTTGCTTAGTGGCTATAACCTTACTAAACTTTCCTTATAAAGCATAGAGTTGGACATTGCTTTGGATCCGTAAGTGTCCTGAAGACCTGGAGTAAAATAACCTTCTGAGGTTTCCTGAACTGTCCAACCCCACCTGCTCCATTTACCCTCTATTTGGGTCCAAGAAAACATTTTGTTCTGAAAAACACAGAGGAACAAGTTTATACCTGTACAGTTTCTCTATGGGGGAACAAGATCACACTGTATGTCTGAAGTCATGACATCCAGGGAGCTGCTCCAGGTTCAGGTGCTTCTTAGAGGAGCGCTATGGGTTCTTCTATAACCTTCATCGCAAATGGGCTCTGAGCCTTTCAGAAACAGCAGTGATTTTCCTCACATCCCTCCTCCAACCTGGGCCAGGTTTACCTCCTCGCTTCCACACGGTCCAGGCTGCCAAAGTGGGCCAAAAAGCTGCGGGTTGATCACAGGGGGTGGGAGCTGAGCCCAGGTTCGGATGATGCTCCACCCTCCATCCCCTCAGCTGTGGGAGGTGGGCAGCATCTTCAGGGGGAGTCTGGGATGAACGTAAATTTGCAACTTCCCAAGTGAAGCCTTCATTTGTTTTCGCGGGTCCTCTCTAAACTGCGGCCCTTAGAAATGGAACAGAATTTGCTGCAAACGTCAGCCCAGAGCTTCGGTGGTGGGTATGTTAAAATGCCACTGGTGAGATCAGTCATACTTCTGAGAGGTGTGAAGTGTATCAGGGAAGCAGCCAACTACCTGCGTCACATTGCAGGAGACTTGATGGTGCCACCACATTTCCTGCGAAGGCACAGATGCCGTCTGAGCCCACAACAGACCTGCTTTCTTGCCTGCTCACACAGCAACTGCCTGAAGAGTCAGCATTACTGAGGCTCCAAAGACACTTCTCACAGTGGCAGCCCCCAAAGCAGGCTTCAGCCTGAGGACATGGAGGTGAAGAAGTGAGAATAACACAGACATGAGCTAAGATTCCAAGGATCACAAGGGCCAAGCAAGGCAGTTCTCAAGATATTATCCCTTTACAAGGTCTCAGCTGCATTGTCAGCTCCACGAAGCACTGCATGCTCCTTGGTCCCCAGGGCAGAGCCCCAGCATTTTGGACTGCCTGTCCTCTTTGTCCTGATGGGCCAGAGTATTCCTGCTCAGAGCAAGCCATGATGATCAGCATCACTCTTTGACATGAGTTCTGCTGCAATATTCCCTGTCTTCTTCTTCCCCCTAGGTTACCCACCTGCAGGAAATCACATGAAGTCATTAAAACAGTTGTCTGTACCTTTCAGGTCCTTTCAAAGGTCACAGTCTGGCTTGCTGGGTTGGGGTTTTCCATTGTTTCCCCAAGTCTATTTGCTTTCCTTCTGCAGCAAACATGCCAGTATGACTCAGGTAGGTGAGCCTCAGTAAACATGTCGTGTTGTCTGGCAGGAGCAAACCACTGCACACAGCAAAAGGCAGAGGCTACTCCTGTCAGAGCAGCAGTGCTTGGGGGCAAAAGGCAAGTTTGGAACCATATCTTCTTTGGAGAAGACTAAAGAGAACATCTTAACTCCCAAACAGCACCACAGTCAAAGCCAAGCTGCTGCACAGCCCTCTGCAGCATTGGGTGCACCAAGCAGTGGGACCAAGCCTCCTTCTCTGGGGTATGAGTGAAGGACAGGATCCTTGGGGATCTCTGTGCCTGACAGTTGCTATGGGGATGGATGAGCCGTAGCCCCATGAGCCAACATAAGGGAAAGTGTCCAACAAGCAGCTTGGACTGGGGCTGCACCAGCCTCAAGAGCAGCAGGAAAGTGATCCCCATCACCCCCTTTCACATGAGGAGACATTCACCACCTTCCCTTGTGAACACTCAAAGCCTTCAAGCCATGCTGGGGAAATACACAGGTGGGTTTACTCCCAAAGACCTACCAGGTGGGACAGGGATGGGAATGGCAACAGCTCCTTCATGGAAGGAAAGGGTGTGAATTACTCACCTGGAGTCAACACAGATCTAACCAGCCTGAAAGGAGCCAGCACAGCTCCTTTCCCACTGCTTCCAACACCCTTCTCTCACACATTTTTCCTCCCACATCATGCACTGTATTTCAGCCTTCACCAAGCCAGAGCTCGTGGTCCCTGAGCTTTCTCCACCAGGGAGTACAGAGGAGGAGGAACATGAGAATGCACATTTCCATGTGCTTCCCAGCCTTCCAGCTTGGAGAGTCAAACAGCAGCAACAAACAATCAAAATATTATTTCACAAGATAATGTCACCTATTGCCAAAGCCAGCATGAAACACATCCTACCTAGAGCCATTTCAGCTCAGTGGTACGAGCCCTCGGCTTGTTGCCAAGATCTAGAGCCCAGGCTGCAGTATATTAGCATAGGCTGCCTTATCTGCAGGGAAATAAACTCAGACCTGCTGAAAACACTTGAGTGGAATATCACCATAGAAACTAGGCAAGGAAATGGGTGAAGTGTCTCTCCCCAGCTAATTTCAACATGACAGCAACCAGAGAGACCAACCACTTTGGGCCGAGGTGGGGTAGGCGAGAAGGATGCCTGGAGCAGCGCCAGCCCGAGAGCAGATGTGTGTGGTGGGGAGATTCCCCCACCCGCCCCACAGGCTTTATCTTTAGCTGCAGCAGGCTTCCTCCCCAGCCACCCACCAACCTCTGCAACACGGCATCCCCCGGGGTGCTGCCTGTGCACACCTCCACATACACCCACTGCGGGTGCGGAGCACGATGGGACCGTTCCCTTTGCATCTGCACATTTCAATAGTGGAAAAAGGGAATGATCTGGGAGCAGATCACAGAGCCTCTGAACCTTCTACATACAGCACAAACACAGATCCATCCCCAGCCCGGAGACAAGCTTGTACACAACAAGACCTGTTCCAGAGAGAATCCGCCTTCAACCACAGCCTGGACTAACTGCTTTGGAGGAAAGGCAGGAAACCTCAGAGTGTTTCCCACTCAGCTCCTTCCCTCCCTTCCAGACCTGCAAGTGACATGAAACACAACCATGATTCCATGTCTTTAATGCAGCACCAGCAGTGCTGAACAGTCTCGAGATGTGATACGTGCAGGTCCTCAGTCTTGATAACATGTAGATACTAAGCTCCCCAGCTCGTGTCCTCCGCAGGAAGTACAAACATCGTGCTTCCTTGCATGTGGGGTTTTTTTTTATTACTATATTTAATAGTTACATGCAGTTTCTACTTGTGCTTCATAAGTAAGAAAAGGAGCCGCTGAATCACTGGCCTATCGTTTCTGATGTTTTACATCTCTCATGTCCCCATTTAGTCATCTCCTTTACATTAAATGACCCTAGGCTTTTCATTAATATTGCCTTAGCTCTACTGTTTTTCATCTTGACAACTTCTATTTCTACTCCATATACCCCGTTAGATGCAAGGATCAGAGTAGCAGCTCAGGAAAGGGTCTTTTGCTGATTCTGTGACACATTTTTTTTATCTCACTGAAATGCTAACGTGTTTGTTACTATTTTCACTACTGCCATGCACTGAGTAGATTTTCCACTCACCCTCCACAGCATCACCTGGATCTATCTCGCCCCCTCTTCCCCACAGTTACCCCTCAGGGTGCAGTTATCATACCAGAAACTCCAGTTATCCCTTCCACAACATAAGCTGTGTTTCTGAGGCTGTCAGCACTGCTGTCTTCCTGCCCATCCTGCTAGCTTGGTCCCCACCTCCTGAAATCCTCCAGTCTTGGCTAATGTCACTAATTACATGAGACTTTGACCCTTGCAACTTCACAACCCGCTTTTCTGGATCATTAACAGATACATTATACATCAGTGTTAAACCAGATGCTGCTAGTGTTTCCTGCTAGCGGAGATGCAACAATTACAGTCTTACATACAAGCTTAATTTCTTCTGAATCCCATTCCCGAAGTATAGATGTGTAGTTACTGTACTGGAGAAAGTAGCTATATTGTCTGGCAAACCAGAGATTAATGACTGACCTACATGATGAGATTGAGCCTGTAATTGCTTTCAGATCCAACTCATATTTATATAGGACCTAGTATAATGCAGTCCTGGATTGCCTGTGGGCTCTTTGCACATGTAGATAAATAGGTTAATAAAATTAAATGGTGTGTAGTAATTTCTTAAATTAAAATACTTTGGACATGATGATTAGGAGCTAAGATAATCCATGATTGAGCCCTGCTTCTATTTAAAAACTCTAACAAGAAATTCACTTACATTAAAAGTGCTTTTCAGATTCTTTGAATTTAGGAACACTGGAAGAAAGCCTTTCAGTCCAAACCTATCTGTATGTGCAGGGGGGTATTGTACATATAGCTATAGATACACATATATAAAATCAGACTTTTCCACTTAACAGTTCTAGAAGTAGCTCCTCTTTGGAAGATCCAGTGTGAAATGAAAGAAGTTGTTGTATCCAACTGACTAGAACCTGGAAAAGAACCACTGAAAGAAATTCTCAACAAGGCTTTGGGTTCCTCCTCCTAAGTTAGATGAAACCTGCCCTGGTCCTTCTTGAGCCGAGGGGTGAAACTGGTGGGACAAGCATGAGGAGGTAAAAGACCCTTCGAAATAAAGATATGAATGCATCAAACCCCCCAGGTCTAACCAAGCAAACAAAAATAGATATAAATACACACTTTAGAGAAGAAATACCAGTAGAGAAGAGTTTGGAAAGGGTAGACAGCCTCCTTTCCTGCCAGAGGGCTTCCAGGACTGGCCTGCAACTGGACCAGGGCCATCTCGGGCAGATTGTTTAATAGATGAGTGTACAAACAGGCTGCAAGACAATCCCGTCACTGCGCAGCTCAGATCCTCAAAAAGACCAGACTAAAGGAAACAGGGATGCAGTGAGTTCAGGGTGGCAATTGGCAGGTAATGCCCTCGGTCCAGGAAATGGTTGTGAGAACTGTGTGATCATTTTTCACTCAGCTTCAGCTCCTTTTCCCTCTGGGGGAGAGGCAGAGAGGACATCTTTGGCTTGGGAGAGGGAGGGGTTACTGAGGGCTTTTTTGCCTCAAAGATTGTTTCTCCCCTTCCTCACCAGAGCCCCAATGCAGCTCACAAAGAGCATTGAACCTTCAAAGCATTTTGTGGAAAATGAAATGAAGAGCAAGTTTCTTTCTTCTGAATTCATTGAAATCCAGAGAAAACTGAGGATCCTTCCACATCACCCCAACACCCCCCATCAATACAGAGGCTGAAGACAATGAGGGAAAAGCAAAATAGAATGAAATCATTGAGTACCTCTTCAACAATTCATCTACCAGAAGGAACAGGGAGGTCTGATGATAAAAACTGCCCTTCTTCTAAACCTCTTAGATCTGAACTAATCAGTGCAGAGAGATTTTTTTAATCATTTTCCCAATGAAACCAGAGAAAATTAAAGGCATTGGTCCCTGTGAGGCAAGAGCCACCCATGCTTTCATCTCCAGGGAGCTCTGTTTAGAGATGCATCATTCTAACTCTTGCCTGGATTTGGTACAGCTTCTACTTGACTGCAGCCTTTTCTGATTGCCAGTGTTTGAAGATTGCTCAACCTTCTCTTTGTTATACAGAAGAGCCTGTAACACTCTGTGTTTTCCAGGAAAATGCCAGTAGGACATTCCTAACCTCTCACAATTTCTTTTTTTGTTTCCTTCCCAGGCCTGAACTGTTTCAGTAGGCCCCTCAGATGTTTTCAACTAGATTTAACAGCCAAGACCTGCCACCAGCAATGCCCATATGCTATACTGAGGAATCAGTTTTCTTCTATGTGTTTTTTCTGGCATCACAGACTCCAGAAGACCAGAGACATGCTGCTGCTTTGTGTAACAGGATAGTCTTCCTACCAACATGCTTCTTCCACAGAGGTTTCAAAACAGTACAGTTGAACAGCATACTGGGTTTTTTTCCCCCACATCATGCTAGACCCAGTCTTTCTATAGGACAGCCATTCAGGGCTTGATGCAAGGTTGCTATCAGAAACACTGTCTTAGTTTCCTTGTGCTGTATTTACTTTGTTCTGTTTCCCTGTCAGATTTAAGTACTTCTCATGCCCGCAGGCAGGTCCCTTCTAATTCAACCGGAAAGCTCTGATCCAAATGAAGAACTTGAGAAAATAGTTTGCAAAACAATGTACTTTCCCAGGGAAAAAGCATCTGAGAGGAGCCCTGTTAGGTCAACCAAATATTTAGTTTGACCAGAATGCAACAGATTTATGGTGTCTGAGTCATTTAATTAATTTTCATTTGCAGTTTAGATCAGTGCTATTTCAAAGCATAAAGTCAAAGAGTATCATTTCAAATACATAAAATCAATATATCCAGGGGCATCTGAACTGAAGTGCTTTGATTTTCTTCCTTCCCCATTTTTACGTTGAAATTTTCATCTTTCAACAAAGGTGCTAACAGATTAAAAATTAATCTCATGTCTTCCTTAGGGTATTGCTTCTTTCCTTGTGTATGCTCTTAACCACATCTACCTTTCTGGAGCACAATGGGTGAAAAGTAGCTTGTGCTGGAACAGATTTGAAACAGCTCTTGTAAACACATCAGAACCAGAGTTTAGAACATGAGGATGAAGGAGACTTTGTGTGCCCTAGCCCCTGAGGCATGCTTAAACCACAGCCAAAAGACTTCATGCTGCCCTTCATAGGTAAGAGTCCCCATCCCTGGCAGTGGTCAAGACCAAGATGGATGGGACTTGGAGCAAGCTGCTCTAGTGGAAGGTGTCCCTGCCCATGGCAGGGGTTTGGAGCTGGGTGATCTTTAAGGTCCCTTCCAACACAAACCATTCTAGGATTCTATGATCTACAGCCTCCAGGACCACCTGAATAGTCTATCCAACACCAAAAACAATTCTTGTATCCAGTTTCCACCCCTTCCCTTCCAGCCTGTCTGGATGAACCAGACTGCAGAGCTCTCTACCAGGTTCCACAGGATTAAAGAAAACATATTAGTCCCAAATATCTTGAGCCTTTTCAGAGCAAGCCCTCAGCATCTCTATATGTTTTTCCCTGTCCCACACACCAAGTTGCCATGCCCTTCTGTTGCTTTAGGTCAACATTTTCCCCTTCCCTTAAGGGTTTGTCAGACATCTTCTCTGTGCAAAGAGGCAAAAAGTACCACCTAGGCTGCAAGGAAAACTGCTCACAGCCTAAAATCTGGATGAAGGAGTCTGTAGAGCTCATTTAGAACGATCTCATGGAGTTCTCTGACTTCTTTTGAAGAAAAGTATTATAAATATTTAGTCCAAACTAACTGAAATAAATTGGAATACAGGAAAACAAGATTCCCTGTGACTCTACCTTCATCCACGTAAGTGACGGGACTCTTTTGACGGCAATGACTTACCCCAGGGAACAAGACCAGAATCACATCTGGTATTTCTGCCTGACTAGGAATGCATTCAAGGCAAGAAAATTGCATCATCCAGGAGGAATAAGTGAATCGATTGTGGAAGAAACAGTCACTTTCAGGAAGGCAAACATAAAATCTCCAACACAGATACAAAAGGGCACCAGTGGTATTTGCCAGTCATCTGTCCATTTTAAGTGGGTTCCCCCCTTTTTCTTTTTTGTGCTTTATTACAGGCTAGGAGGGGGTCAGCAAATCTCATTCAGGAGATATCAGAGATGCTTCCTGCTGTGTTTGAGACACCCAGGCAGCACCATTGTTCAAATACACAATGACCATAAAGAAATAAAGTCATTTGCTATCAGAAACTACATTTCCATTTCTTTACTTCATCTGTCAGATGTCCAGATTTGCATAACAAGTAGCTCCCAGTGACAGCGCTGAGCCTTTGTAAGAGCCAGGGATTCTTCATACAGGCTGCAATGGGTCATTTTTCTCATCATTCAGGGAGTAATTGGTTTTATGTAAAACCAAACTGTGCAGGTAAAACACCCTGGACATCATAATCATGATCCTAAACGTGTACAGCACCTCTCTTAGCAAATGATCCAGGGATGTTTTACAAGCTGAAGCAGTCCCATCACATGGATGCAACCACCGGGACGGATGGCAGGGAGCTGTTTCACAGTGTACAATGGTGCTCTGAAGACCCAGCCAGGAAGCTAAGAAGAAACCATATGCAATTAAAGGTGCAAGGAAGGCTTACAGAGGCAGATGCTAAGATGTGTCATTACCAGGATGCAAGGACTAAAAAAACCCAGTTCAGCTAGAAGTGCCATGTGGGCTTGGTGACCCTGCTGGGCTGGGGTCTCACTTTTATATCTGCTTTAGGAAGATCAGCAATGAACTTCACACCGAGCTCTAGAGGAGGAGGAGGAGGAATTTAGCATGCTCTGTACCCGCTCCTCTTCCTGCTCTTAAAAAAGCAGGCAGCTGCCTAAATCAAACATCAAGACGACTGCATTTTTGTTCTCGACTGCTTTATTACTATCCTACTACCTCCCTCCTTCATTTCCTCTCTTAGAAGATAGGTAATAGTTATGTTTCTCTCCCATCTTTCATTAGATACTTGGTAATTATCTGTTTGCCAGCTGCTGTACGCTCCTTGAGGAAAGATGTACAGAAGCTGGAAGCACGGCCATCTCCACCAGGCCTCAGGAAGACCTGCTTAGGGGACATCTTTGTGGAGCCATGTTGATGTGGTACTTTTCACACAAAGGATTTCAGTCTAGGAAAAAAACTGCTTCATGTCTTAGTTACCTGAAAGTCTCTACTAAATATCATTAGTGGTGCAGGTATTGGGGTAGGTGCTATGAGCAGAAAGGTGATTTCCACCCTCCAGAGCAAGTGGGTTTCTAAGGTACCAGCTTCAACCTGACGCAATAGGCTTCCATTTTTACAGATGGGGAAAGGGAGGAAATTTGGCCCAAGGTCAGCTGTTATGATGGAGGAGTTCTTGCCTTGTGGCACCTCATTCATCTCATTTCATCAACCACTTAATCATCATTTAATCCAAGGATACTCATTCATCCTGGATTCTCACAGCCCTGCGGGGAGTCTTTCACAGTGTCATCTGAGATATTTAAAGCTGGGCGCCTGGCAAGGACAGCTCGGAGGATGGCATCGGTTGTCTGCATCAAGTTCCTTGACCCTTACTTTGAAGAGGTCCTTTGCACAAGGGGAAAAAAATAGAAGAGTGCTAAATGGCCCTTCTGAAGATGAAATAGCCCAACGGCAGCACATTCATTTACTTAGATCATCAGGGCCATCTCACTTGTGATCCTAAGCATGAGAGAGAGAAGTTAAATCTTCTCTGAAAACTTCTCTTAGAAGACTCAATGCAGATCTGCAGCCTCCAGAGATTCATGCAGAGACAGACTCCCAAGAGGTTATATTTAAGTTCTAAAATAGCTCTGGTTGATTGGGTCAGTCCCTGTTTAATGACACACACTGATGGTTATTCAGGTTGTTCTTGAAGATTCTGGCACCAACTAGTCATTATAAAATGGAGCAGATTCATTAGCCCACAAGCAGTCTCTCTAATACTTTGCCCAGCCTTTCACGTTTTTAGAGACCCTGGGGTGTAATAGGGAGAAGTTGTGTGCATGGCTTTCTGCTCCTCCTCTTTCTGCTTCAAATGATATGAAGATGCAAAAAAACCCAATCACAAGGTTCAACTTTATATAGAATAGATAGAATAAAATAGTATAAAAATTGACAAATTGAAAACTGTGCAAACCATGAAAGAAGAAACAGGGAAGAGTCTGATTGTTAGCCTGCAAGATAGAGTAATCATCCTAAAAATTGTGGAGATATATTCATGTTGCTAAGGCTTCTTTCAGACACCAGAGTCAATCCCTCATCTATAACCAAGAGAGCAATTTTAGAATTCAGCAAGATCAATCACAAAGCGCCAGTGAAGTAGGAGAAAAGATTTTCCTGGAAGAGAGTGGATTGAAATTTCCAGAAGCTCAGTAGCAGCTGTTGCTCCTCAGTTGCACATGAGTAACCGGCTTCAGACTTTCCTTCATTGTGCCATGGGCATTAAGAAGCAGAAGCAAACCTGGCACACAGAAGGACATGAGCTACCTTCACCTATAGCTCAGTTTGAAGCTTTTCCTCTCTTTTCATCAGCAAAAATCCTATCATAAGATGTTCCTAGAAGCCTCTATTCACAGCCAGAAGAACAGGGTAGAACATATTTACAACAAAAGATAACCGCAGCTATTTGTTATTTGCTCCAAAAGGGTCAAGAATGAGCTGCAAAATTGCCATGCTGTCTAGAGACTGAAAAAGCAACAGGGCTATCGCAAATCACACTGGTGTCTAGGACAAAGTCATCCAGAGATGTGCTCCAGCCACACTCCCAGCCTCAAACAACTCCACAAAACCAATTAAAAGGGCTGAGAATTTATCAGGACATGAAGTCCATGCATATTTTTGGCTCCGACCAGCTTGACAGGGACAGTTTGAAGGACTTTGTGGAATAAGGGGCTAGAAAGCCTGAATATCAGAGGTACAAAGGATTAGTCTATGGGACAGTAATTACTCTGAAGTAAAGGGCGTCCATTTGAAGTTACTAGGGTTCAAGATATTTCATGACTCATCCTGCACCCCCTTTGCAATGATACCATTTCAAAGAGATAGGTTCAAATTTACGCAGGTGACACTGGCATAGGACAGAGAATATACATTCTATGTTTTATGAGCATAAAGAGATCCATAAATTTTCAGTGAAAAAAAAGTCATTACAAAGAGAAAATATTTTAGCTGTCAGTCTGACTCTCTCTACTGCTAAGAGAATAATTCAACTGGATACAGGAGCCCTGCAGACCCAAGCACCATTGCTGGGTGCTATGGGAGCAGCAGCTTGCAGGTCCCCACCAGCAATCATCGATGCTTTGCCTTGCCACAATGAATGTGTATGAATGGCACAGCCATGCCCCAACCTATGCACATCGGTCTGCAGCAATGGGGAAGGACAAAGTGAGCAGAGTGAGCCATGGGACAGGAGGGCCCATCTCTTCGCACTGTACAAATGTGACACTGTTCTACTTTCACCCCCTTGAACTGACTGCAGACCTGCGAGAAGCCAGTGGAACCTCTATCAGCAGCTGCACCAACCAAGCCAGTGCCAAGGTGGTTGGGACCATTCTATACTGCAACGTGGTCAGAAACCTTGGGGACTGATCTTAAACCCATTGAAGCTGGCACAAAAGTGTTAAGGATTTGCCACTTACAGCAAATTGCTAAAATGTAGACACAAAACCTCTGCCTTTCCCACTGACAGAAGGAAAGACTCGCTCCACAGATGCTTGACTCACCTGATAAAGGAGCTATGTAGTGGGCTAGAATGGGTGTCAGCCACTGTACCATCACAGGAGAGTGCAGGAAAGATGAACTTGTTGAAAAAGATGCACAAGAGAAGCACTTTTGAGCTGGAAAGAGGAAGATCCCTGGGAGCTCCCTCACCTTCCCATCACATCCTCATCTTTGTGCAGAACTCAACACAGCAAAGTCCTCAGAGCTGGAGGCTCTGCCATCACGTGCTCAGAACTTGTGCTACAGAAGCAGCAGCACCACACAACTATTGAGCCCAAACCATTATAACACATTCAGAAGGGCCAAGTAAAGGGAAGAAAAACTAAAATATCTGCCTAGATTTGCGCCAGAATTGAACTCATCCGTCAATCACACAAACCAGACCAAGTCAACTGGGGTTTGCATCTCCCCTTTGGAATAAGAAGCATTGAAGCATTAACATAAAACAACTGCAGTTTGCAGGGTCACATGGCTAAGAATGTGTTGCCTCTGCAAAGAAGGTCTCAAAAACAGCATTACACTTGCTGTTAAACAAGATAGAGAGCAGGATCCCACCTCAGCAAGAAAAGTGTAGCTATTTACTCCTAATGATTTCATTCCAAGAAAACTAGTTTGAATATCCTCTTAATGTTTCAGACAGCTTTCCCTATGCCTGCTAAGCACTTCTGCTTGAAACAAATATAATCTTAATTTAATTTTATATACACCAACAAAATGCAAATTACAGGAGCAATAGTCTGGAGTCTTCATCCTTTATCTCATCTGTATCCCAGTCTCCCCACTTGCAGACTAGGAATGTCTGCTCATGGATTTCCTTTTTTTCTTTCCCCTAGCACGCAGCCAAATAACTTATGCCACATTGTGCTGCTTCCCTCCAATATAAATAATGTTCACTTAACAGTGCATGCATTAGAGAACTACGTTTCCATTGAGTTGTCATTTCCAGAAATATTCTGCTTTTGGGTAGAAATTTTCCATTCTCGGTCTCGGCTGAAAGGCAATTTTTCTCCCCACTTATTTCCATCCTTTCGGTATGTGTTGCTCTTATTTTTAATTTTAAAGCCACAGCAATATGTCCCAGTAACGAAGGCAGTGAAAGCACAGACTTCTTCCCAACCTGTAACTATGGCTTAATTTGGAGACTATATATAACCCTGGTGACAAACAGTTGCATTTCTGTGAGCAGGTCAGTAGCGGTACCCTGTGTCTTTCACTATCACGGGTGCAAAGCACCAGGAATGGCACAAAGGAGATGACTCCAAAACTCCCAAGATTTCCACCTTGTGGCGGATGGGAAAGCAAGAAATTGACTACTGCCCAGGGAAACAGGTATCACATAATCACATTTATCCTTTATCAGTTTAGCCTCGTTTGCCCAAATGAAGGTGGGGCAAATGGTGGCGGCAGACAGGGTTAATTTTCAGCACCACTCTATAGAATCCCAGCCTGGTTTGTGTTGGAAAGGACCTTAAGATCATCCAGCTCCAACCCCTGCCACGGGCAGGGACACCTTCCACTGGAGCAGCTTGCTCCAAGCCCCTGTGTCCAACCTGGCCTTGAACACTGCCAGGGATGGGGCAGCCACAGCTTCTCTGGGCACCCTGTGCCAGCGCCTCACCAACATCACAGTAAAGAATTTCTTTCTTATATCCAACCTTAATCTCCCTTGTTTCAGTCTGAACACATCACCCCTTGTCCTATCACTATAGTCCCTGATGAAGAGTCCCTCTCTAGGGAACACATTCACAGGTGAATCTCTCCCCCCTTCTTGATGTCAACTGGTTAAAAGAGTAAACTTTTAAGTCAACAACTATAACCATGAATGTGCTTGACCTCCTAGGGGGTACAACCGATCTTGCAGAGCCGTGTCTCAAGCTCGCGTTGGACCGTGTGATCCGAGAGCACCTGCCACCAGTGTGGCTGTGGACCCCAAAACACTGCAGTAACACTGGTGAAGATCAGCATGTCTTGCTGCAGGTCTTCCAAGAGCATCAGCGGGGATGTGCCAATGCCAGCCCACCCCATCCCCTCTGGCAGATGGGCACCAGCCAGCTCCCCTACATTATGCCATGCCACCGACCTGCTTTTGTCCTGTTGCAACAAGAAGTCCCACAGTGGCCTTTAAGTCCCAGGGCACAATCCTGTCTACAACAGCTCTGGCCCAAACAGGGCCCTGGGAAGCTCTTTCACCAGGTAGCTCACAGATCCTGACCAGCGACATAACCCAGCACTGAATAAGGGAAGAGGTGGAGAAAGGGGGAAGGTGGAGAATGTCTTCACTTAAAAAGAAGTAAATAAAGTATGTTTAGTTCAGACAACTCAGCTGAATTAATTTCAATTTAGAGAAGTGAAATTAAACCAGTTTCATAAAGAGGATTTTATTGAAAGTTTCCACGAGTTCTTTCTTACCTTTTCCCTCCATAACAATTCCTATGAACACCAACTGCTTTTGTCAGCTTAAATAAACATGAGAAACTCTCCCATCACACAAAGACATGCTACGCTTATGATTACTTTCTCCCCTGCTCCTCCTGGAAGGAGTACACTATCTAGGCCAGCAGCTTCATCCACTTTCCAGTCCTAAAAATAAATGGTGTTTGTTCCTTGCCCTTTTTGCTTCACAAGATCTCAGATGTTAAATATTCAAACAATCCACATATAGAAAACTGATTCATCTCAATTATTCTTGGACATTTTCTTACTAAAGTACACCCATACCAAGTAAAGAAGTAATATCACTGAGGTTTCTTTTCCTCCAGAGTACAGCTATACTACCAACAACTTTAAAAATCACTTTTCACTAACAGATGGCAAACAGGACTAAATGATGGGATGAGTGGTAGAAGGTTTCAGATGAGCATTCAGTGCAAGCTGCAGAAACTGTCATCTTTAAGCTAAAACGTCCACTAAGACGTTCTTTACCACCATCACCTACGTGATTTTTTGCTTCCTGTATGCGTCTACGCATCATGAGATGAGAAGCACACAAAGTTACCAACAGACTTAAAGGCAAACACTCCCACCTCTTTTTATTGTTTAAAGTTTTCTGCTTTGAAGTGAAGCTTTCTGGGTGTCTGAGCATTCTTCATAACTGATGAAGTGGCAGAGCCCCTTCCTAAATCAAGGAGAGCTGTAAGAAAACTCCACTGACTTTATGAGAATCCCTAGTAATCTTTCATTTTGGATTGGTGGCCTGAAAATTGACAGGGAATGAGCCCCTACAGGAGAAACGAGCCTGTCGCTGATCCCAAAAACATGCTTTGAAAGTATTAAGTGAAAATTAATGGTTACTTTTGTTTTTCATATTCTTATACTCCCCATTCTGCTGTAAAATAAGAAGCATCAAAGTCCATCTCACAGGGGTGTTGTGAAAGTGAGTTAATGTTTGTGCGAAGCACTCACACTATAGCAATGAGGTCCATAAAAAAGGCCTAGAAGGAAATGAAGATTCCCATTTTCAGCCCACAGTTTGAATAGTGAGCTGTAAATAAGACCCAGTGCTGTGCACTGAACAATAAAGATGGCAAATGACATTAGCACCATTCCTTCTGCAGCCTCAGACAAAGCTGGAGTCCAGCAGAGAAGCACGGGGGTGATCAAAGAGCAGCACAGTGCAGACACACTGCCAGACGGGGTTAATTCCAACATTTCCCCATTTCCAACAGATTGCTTACTGAGCAGAAAACGGTTTTAGGGCACCAAGTCTGCTTTGCAACAGGGCAAATCAGCCTGGAGACATACCATGTGTCCGGAGAGATGCCCTTGCTCCTGGGATTATACCTACCTAGCATTTCTGTGCTCCCAGGAAGGCTACCCCCTCCTCATTCATAACACTGGTGCAGCTAGGATGAGGCAGACAAGAAGCCTTCATCTCTACCATGCTGCATCTCACAGGCACTGAGAGCAAACGGAGTCATGACACCACCCATCACATGCTGCACACACACGTTGTAAAAGGCTCCAAGGCCAGGTGTGTTATGGACATGCAAGTTAATATTCGATAGAGTGAGGAGACCATCTGTACCCAGCAGCACAGCATGTACCATCACACCCAGCACCCGGGCTGATGCTCACCCATTCCGTGCACTCCATCACAGGCATCTCCCGCCCCTCAGCTGATGAGCACAAGCAATGGCTTTCCATCAGGAATGGGCAGAAAGCGGCTTGGAGCTGGCCAGCTCCTCAGGAGAGGAAGATCCATAATGCATCAAACCACCCCAAAGACCTCAGCTTTGGTGTGTGACCCTTATATTAACCCAAGCAGGTTGAAACCCAGTTTATGCAGGCTGGGCCATCACTCCAAACAGTGAAGCACAGAGCAAACCGGGAGGCTTATTAACAGAGAAGACGTTTCATCAAAAGACTGCATCTTTAAGGATGCTCAGGCTGTCTGCCGGCCCCCATCTGCCCAGGAACAGAGTATCACAGCTGCACGAGGGGAATTTTGCTGACTAATTTTTGCTGAATTCCCACACACACACAGTCCCCCCAGATTTAGGTCAACCACAACACTTGAGTAGCTCATGCCAAGTTTGCCAAAACGTTTGCTTGAAGGAAGGGAACATGGAGAACATTTTGCATGTCAACATTGTTCAGTCGAAACCTTTCGAGTCTGGCCTTTTCTGCTTGGAAAGATGTTCCATTTTAATTTCCCAAATAAAACTGAAGTTATTGAGAACGTTAAAAGCTTACAAAATTTTCTTAATCCAGATAAGGCAAAAATATTACTCTTCATTTTACCCAATTGTCTTGTCTTTTTAATGTGCTTTTCATCTGAAACTTGGTTCTTTCAGTGCTCATGCATGGCATAGAACAATTTCCTTGATTTTTCAGAGCTACAAGCAAGGCAAAATAACAGCTATTTGGACAACCGAAGCAGTTACACCACATACATTTCCATACCTATCAAACAGCTAAAATTAACTGCTTAATTATGGGGGGAGAAGAGTGGAACAGTAAGAAAGGCACCTGGCGGCAACTAACCATATCTCTTTGCTCTGGGAGCAGCACTGGAGCCCTCTGAATAGTCTCTTCATCCTTTCATTTACCTGCTCAGTGCTGGAACAGGATGTCAGATCTCAGCCTGTACATTTTGTCCCCATCTTAAATCTACATTTGAAGAGCTACAATCACTCTAAAAAGGAGAAACCCGAGAGGTTTAATTACTTTTCTCCATGTTTGAGAGGCGCACTCAAGTATAACCGGGGTTCCTGGAATTGCAGCCCAGTGTCAGGGAGAAAATTAACAGCAAGAGACAGGCTAAAAAAATCCCCCAGCTCCCGGGTATCTGCCTGAACCACAGCTCGTTTCCAGGAACACTGCACTGTCAGTCTGGCTGAGGCTAGTCTCAAGCAACGCCCCTTCCATCTCCCTGCTGCAAGGTTACACTCCTGTTGAGCTCAGGGATTTAGTGAACCTCCTCACATACACACATACACACACAAACCAGCCTTGAGGCCGGATGAGGTGGGAAGTGGCAAGAGGTGGGTTTTGCAAGGCTGAATTTGTTTTAATCAGAGCACAAGGGAAGGGGATCTGCATCCAGCACAGACTGCAGCTTAGCTCCTGGCACTGCAGGAGCTGGCTACCCTATGCCTGAGCTGCAGCAACACCCATTTGGGTGTCATGAAAGGCAGGCACAGTTATCCAGCCTCGAGTTCCAAAAGCAAAGCCTGAACCTTTGGGTAGTCATCATCTCCATGAAGTCACCTCTCCGGGGTCTAACGTACGCCAAGCTCCAGATGACCCACAGGCTGCACGAGGAGGCAGGCAGCAGCGCCAAGGGAGGGCAGAGAGCCCAAGCAGCTCACATGCCATCTTAGATCTCAGCCCTGAGAGATGAAAGGTGATAACACACTGCCTGAAGCCCTTTCACAGGATGCAGCTCTGTTGAAGGGTACCAGATCTACCCGTTTTCTACCTGTCGCCCTACATCACTGCTTTAACTAAGGCAATGGATGCATCTTTTTAGTATGTTGGAAGTCCTTCAGTCAAGGCACACGAGCAGCCATGTGTGTCCTCACCCCATTTCTGCCAGTGTTTTGGTTGTTTTGGTTTTGCTCAAGCCCCTCATTCCTAAAGAGGAAAGCAGACCTAAGCATGACCCATAGTTCCTGGGGAGGATGAGCATGTAGTAACAGCCACTAATTTCCTACGAGCAAGAGGCAATACTCAAGACTCGTAGGCTTGCCGTGCACCTCACAGAGACACCCATACACTGCCTAACGCTTAGCTCAAACACCACGGGACTCTGCCTCGTGACTGAGTCCCTCAGACCACTTGCTTGCAGCTGAGCTGCCCACACACCGTTTGGAAACACTGGCACAAGGCAGCTGGATTGCACAGATCCCTTCCTACAAACATTCCTGTGAAAAAAGCAAGGAGTCTCAAAGTATGATGGGAAGTGCCCAGCAGGGATGGACACAAAGGCCTTGTCTGTATCCTGGTGAAGATGCTCTGTTCCTCTCCCTTCACCCAAGTCACTGTGGCTACTGCAGGCTCCTTCCCAGCCCTGTCTCAATCCAGCCATCCCACCGCCACCAGGCTCCATGTAAAGAGCTTTCCCCAGTATATTCACTGCGATCCCAGCTTCAATCATGCTTCCTACATGAGCAGCAGAGCCAAAGCAACACCACCACTGCCAGAAATGACCTACATGGGGAGGCAAGAGGCTCTCTGCCCCCTCCAGCAGGGCTCTGAGCATCCATTATATCACACCCCATGGAAGTGACAGTGCATGTTGTTCTCTCAGTCCCTCCATCATACAAGGTCCTGATCAGGCTCACAATATGGTGTCCACATGGTTCACCTCCCCATGCCGTGCACGCTCCCTGCACCACTCCCATAGGAACATCAAGTCTCACTCTTTTGAATCCTCTTTCTCCAGGTAAGGATCCTCTTTCACAAACTGTATTCGTCTCATACCTGTGGAGCATCAGGCTGGGGTGATACCACCCCATAATGTCCAAAAGAGCTTGTTCGCAAACCTCTCAGAAGTTGTTGTCAGTTTTCCCTTACTGGAGGGTACAATTATTAAGGATGCTCCAACACATTCATCCTCTCAACACTCTTACACAGTTGGGCAGTGCTGTTATTTCCCACATGGGGCCAAGTGAACAGCCTGTGCTGGCAGTCATGCATTAAAGCTTATCTCCATTCACCCCACTTAGTGTCCAGCCACTGGATAGTCCTTTTGTTCAGGACCAGAGAACACAGACCATTTGCCACACAATAACATAAGCTCATGGACACACTGCAATGTCAGCAGCAAGGAGTACCAGACAGTCTAAGGTGTCAGGTATCTGCTGTGCAGTTAAGAGTTGGATGACCAAGGTCTGGAGGAGGTCCTAGAGCTGATAGTGATGCTGGGGTAATTTCAAGCAAGCAGCCCAACTGTATTGTTGGGGCATCATTTGAAATGAGGCAAGAGAATTACTCCCTCCTAACCTCACTGGCAGTGGGTTCACAGCATGCTGTAGGTCATTTGCCACTGGTTCATCAACAGCTAGGTCAGCTTCTCCAGAACTGATGAAAACAAAGATCTGGCTTGGTCCATACGCACGACTGGAAAGATCAAGCAGAGCAAATGTCTGCAGCACCAAGGGCCCTGTTTTGCAAAGTCACTTTTCTTGATCCTGTCCATATTTCAGAACATCTCCAACTAAGCCCCATTAATGTAATTGATTTTTAATGGCATTCTCAAAGAAACGATGTGAGGATTTTAACAGGCTATTAGATAGAAATTAAACCTCACCCAAACCTTCCTCCTGAGGAACAAAGGCTTCCAAAGATGCAGGGGGGCTGTTCTGCTCCTGCTAATGGACAAGGAGGTGCTACAGTGGCCTGGGGAAAAGGCACACTGCTTCCCCATGTTCCACCTCACACAACATTGATCCTACCACTACTAGAGACAAAAGGTTTGTAATTACAAGGGAAGGGGTTTTCATCCTTTCCATACAAACAAGACCAGCGGGCAGCTCTGGAGGGACCAGAAGCAGAAATATTATTTGATGAGCTGGAGGTCTTCCAGGTTTCAAAGGGAAGAAAATAAAACATAGGTCCTGGTTGCTTTTGTTCTCTGGGCTCCTTCATGCCAAATAGCATTGGCCAGTTCCTCAGCTCAGGCCTTTGAAACCCAAGCAGCTGAATCTGGCAAGTGGTTATAGTCGATGGCTCCAGCAGTGCTGCTTTCCCAGCAACAAGTGAGGCTTGTGCAGCAGTAAAACATGACGGCCTCCATCCCCTTGTGGAAAGAGGCACCAGGCAACGACTTCAGCTTCTCCCTTTTATCCATTCCCTGTATGCACCATGAGCAGTACCTTCTCATCTACCCATGGTTCAAGCAATTTAAAGCCATGACGCTACCCTGAAGACTGACTTTGCCATGGATGTCGTTCCCCTTTCCCAATTCAGCCACTTCTGCTCCAGCAACAGTGAAGCCACTCCTTCTTTTTTATTCTCTAGCAAATCAGTGACAATACTTCTGGACATTTTGACTCAAAGGATGTCACCTCCCCCAAAGGTCCAATCTTTCCTCAGGTTAAAATCTGACAGACACCCACATTTGCAACTTCCCCTGTGTGGCACGCCATCGTTTTGACACATTCCCCGTGGTACACGAACACTGAGCTCCATGCAAGATTCTCCCACTCACTGTGAGTGAGCATCTGCATTTCTAGAAGATTATGCTGTTACCATCTATTTTACTTCTGATTCAAATTCTCCTCACTTGATTTCAACATTTTTAAAGACTTATTTTTACTTCTTTTGAGACATTTTAAACTCCTTTCTTTTCAACACTGTCACCCAGCCGTTTTCACTCGTACATTACAAATCTGGGCAGCATTTCGTCTTCATGTTTGAAGAGGTAGAAATGTGGACACAAACCAGAAAAGCAGTGGCCTAAAATCCTTTCTTAGCCAATGACATGGGGAGAAGAGAAAAACAGGACGCCCTAATCCCACTCCATTGCTCAATCTGCTAGGCAAGAGAACTGAAACCGTATTATCCTGAATCAGTCTCATACACAGCATTATCTGCTGCTACAGACTCATGTTCTTTCAGACATTCCAATTAAAGCAAGAAAATTGGATCATGCTGAGCTTCCTTTGTCCTTTTCACCTCTTGTGAAAAGCAGGGGTTAACATAATTTTATACCTGTTCTAATTAGCTGTAATGTTGTAACCAGAGAGGATAAAAAAATAGTGGTTTTTATTAGAAGACTTAGTGGATCACGGAGTGCTCTTACCTTTTCCACAACTAGCAGCCAAGTTTGGTATTTCCAGATCTTCCTACATTATACCTAACCAATTTCAGTACTTTACTCGTTACTAGAGGAAAAAGAAGTTAAAACTGTGCAACAAGTGAATACTCCTACCCAACATGAGAGCTTCCATGCCCAACTCCCGGCAGCAGGATGTGCTTCCAGGTCTTACTGAAGCCTCATTCAGGACAGGGCCACCCTCTGACATGATAATTTCACCTGCCAGAATCTTCTTCCCTGATCCAAAACCTGCAAAGGTTGGAGACCACAGCTGAGGAGATACCTCTCCTCCCAAAGCAAGCTTAAGGTGATGCTCCACCATGGAAAGAGAGCAGCAGCACTTCAGCAGCACCTGGCTTGATGGTGCCAGACCTCACTCCTCTACAAAACCAGAACATCATTATCAAAGCGACATTTATATTATTAGAAACCACCTTGGATTCATTTTAAATGAGTGAGAGTTTTCAAACCCAGCTCTTTCCCTGAAGCTTCGGCTTGCAGCCTTTGAGGGCACACTTAGCACTGCACTGGAATATTGAAGTTTCTCTCTCAGCTGCAGCACAGCTTGCAACAAGATGTTTGATCTTTAAATCAGACATCAAATGATGGAATACCACTACTCCTGTTGATATTGTTTCATGTAGAAAAAGACAAAGTTTAGCCTTGGCATATACTGCTGTATTTCACTGTAAGAGACTGAATGGCTGCTCTGGAGTCATGTCTCCAGCATGATTCAGAAGAAATTACAAGATAAAGAAAAGGACAATTATGAAACAGCCTGGTCACATTTCCACCTCACTTATTTCAGGGAGCACCAGGAAAAGGACCTAATCATCCTCCTTCAAAAATCCATTTCCCCTCTGGTGAATCTGTAGATGATCTCTAGGCTCCTTTGGTTTCAAGATCCAAAAGAGACCATTTCAGCTGAAGCAAATTCTTGCTGAGTTCCATGAGTTAATTACATTTCCATTAGTAAAGAAGTTCTAAAACTTCAATTTCTTTACTGATGCTTTTTGAATCTTGCCAAAATAGATAGAGAAACATGATTTCCTCTCTTTTCTTTATCAGTCTCACCCTTATGAGACTTCCCTCTTAATTTTAACTCTCTCAGCCTTTTCATTTCTTCAACCCTTTAATCATTTCCACAGCCTTCCTCCTAAAGTCTCATGCCCAAACTTTATTCGAGGATGATGGTCCAGGATGTTTGAGATGAAGAACCAAGCCAAAAAGCAGTCCTATCTTCCTCTTTTTTTAATGGAAAATAAGCTCAGAGCTCCAATTTAAGTTCTTTTAAGCTCTCTTTGAACCAGAACCAAGCTACATCCAACTGAGTATTTCTGATTATCAGTTTAGTTCAAGAGCTCTTCAGGACAGGGACATTTTGTAGCTGAAAGTCTTAGTGTCCTCCAAACAGCTCATTTCTGTCCTTCACTCCATCACTTCTACATCTCCCCATGGATCAGCAACATGCTCTTAAACTCTTAGCCTGATACCGGGTGTTTTCTGTTTTGCAGAGCCTTAAAGGGAATTTTTACATGTTTAATGGTGCAAAGGAGGGAAGTCAGCTTCAGCCTTTCTCCAGAAATGTCTGTAAGGAACAACCTTTGCAGTGAAGCACCTCTCCAACCTCTACTCCTGATCTTTTCCTTGCCTAAATATGACACAGGCCAACAGGAACTGACTTTACTGAGCCAGCAGCTAAACCCATTATTGGCTAAAACCTGGGGTTTAACTCAGGAGTGACCTGAACTTCTTGCTCCAGAGGGATGCTTTTAAAAGTCTTCAGCTGATCATGAGAACCACCTACACATACACACCCTCCCCTGTAGCCAGCTTTTGAAACCAAGGCATCTTCTCCAGCCCTGACAGAATAAGCATATCTACTGGAAAAACCTGACCTGTTTCCTCAATATCCTGCCCTGAGATCCCTGAGCAGATATATTCAGACAAAAGAAAGGTGATTTTCCTGACCTCCAGCATACATGAAAATGGAGGAGGGAGGAGACACAAAGCCTTATATTCATTATCAGCCATTGATTTACTTAATGGTGACCAAGTCAGGAAGGAAAGATCTCTCATATGCATTTGAAGAGCATTTTTTAGGTGACCATGCTCCTTTGTGAGGATCAGGACAGGTTTGACACCTGCCACACAAGGACTCCTTTCTCAGCCTAAGCTGCCAGGCTTCCCCATGGCACAGAAGCAGCCTTCCCGTGCAGCCAGGAGTTGACAAAAGGTACGCTCTGCTTCATCCATCCTGCTGAACTCATTCACAGAGGATCCCTTCCCTCTATGCCAATTCAGTCAGATCCTTCAATGCAGAGATGTCAAGCAAAGACTCTAACCTTGGTGTCAAAATGCATCTCCAGGTACCCAAATGCCAGCTGCTGGACCCTAGAGTTTGGTTACCTATGCAGAGACCTTGAGCCACTCATCCTCCTGTTCTGGCCTGGCCAGAACATCCCACACACCTTGTCGGTGGTTCAGCAACAACAAAACAAGATCAGTTTCCCACCCCCACTAAGGTTCCCTGATGTTTTCAGAGAGCCCTGAGAAAGGCAATGGTCCCAAAGCACCCATGGGGTGAGTTGTGGATCCAGGGATGCATGTGCTAACGTGACACTGTTGCTCCTGGCACTCGGGATTAAATTACAATTAAAACTAGGCTAATTTTCTAAATCCTCCTACTTTTCAACAATAGCAGCCAGGTTCTTATCACCTCAGATGAGCAGGCACTTTGCTGTCAAAAGCTGGCCCTTTGGGAACTGGGACACAGCAGCAGAAGCAACATTTGAGAAACAAGAGCCTGAGAAATCCTGCCCACTCCTCCTCATCTAATCATGAGACAGCACTCAACACCACACGGAGGACTTGCAGGTTTTGGGGTTGTTTAAAACAGAGAAGCAGTGAGAAAATGAACATTAAAGCACTTCATAGCTGCAATTTTATTTGTTCTTCTGGTTTTAAATTGCTAGTGTTCACACCCAGCTGTAACAGCAGATGGGTGTACAATGCTTTCCACCTTTAGAAAAGAGCAGTCAAGCAGATGCCCACACTACACAATTGCTAGGGCAGGATCAGACATTAAAAGCAGATCACAAGGTCCAGAGTCCTCTTCTCAACCTGCCATCTCTGCAATTGCCTTTGCATGGTACATCTGGTTCCCTCACAAGAGACAATATTTCCCTGTCACCAGCCTCCCTTTGAGAGCCATAAAAAGCTAAAAATACTCTCTGGACTAATGATCCTACGTGGCTTTGATAGAGCCCTGGCTGTGAGGAGGAAGCATTCCTCCCTTTCACTTGGGATGGCCACTTTTACTTTACAGCTGCCCAACGGCCCATGGGCCAGGGAGATGCAAGTACCCTTAGATGGTGTCTGACACTCTCCTCTGTGAACAGAAAGCTTCAAAGCAGCACAAGATGGAAATCTCAAGAAATACTTTTGTTTCCTCTCTCTTGGGACAAAAGCTATTTTTCTATGCCCCAACTTTGTGGCTTCTTGTCGCACAGTACCATCATTTATCACTTCACAGACCAGGTGTTCAATACCTTGCAGTCACTTTTAATAAAGTAAGAGAGAAGCACGTCAATCTCATTATCTGTTTGCCTTTGAGAAGTACCCTGACCTGAAACATTCGGTTTGCCACAACCAGAGCAGAGCCATGCTTCAAGGATAACTTCTGCCAGCAAAGGGCTGTCCCCACCTGCAGGTCCTCTGAGAGTCTGTGACCATCTGTAGCCTTCCTCTAAGCACAGCCCGGAGTCCTCCTCTGCTCAGGAAAGTCTCCTTCTAATTTAGCAGTCAGCCACACAATTACACACCCACCTGCTTAACTCAACCTGCCTCTCCCACCCGCACCAAAATCAGCGCACAAAAGCCACTACAAGTAACAACAGAAGACGTGAGCCCTGATTAACACTCCAGCAGTCTCAGCATGACCTGGGACCCCCTTTGATAGGTGAAACAAGCCCAGAGGGAAAGCAAGCTCCAGTCACAAAGATCCTGATGCCCCACTGGGCAAAACTGGTTGTAACAGCACATTAAAGGGAGCAGGGACATCTGCCAAGGTGGGATTAGAGCCCAAAATTCCTTCCTCCCTGTCCAGCATCATCTCCTTTGAAGGAAACTGCTTTTTCAGCTCCCCAAGAGCCCAGATGGCCAAGGGACAGAAAATAGAAGAACTTCAAACTATTTTTGACTGTTGAAACTGAGACCTCACACACCCTCTTCCCTTCCAGTTACTAACCACTCATTTTCTCTGCCTCAAAAAAAGCCTGGTTACTTGCCTTCCTCCGTTACTGCCCCCATACACCAGCCAGATTGCCAGTTAACACTCGCTTTCAGGAAAGCAGGTAAATTCCCTTTGCCTTCTCCATTTTTTTTATCTGATTTGATTGCAGAAGGTACCTTTAGCTTCTGAGCCAGCAAGTCTCCATCCATCACTGGAGCATAAAAGAAATTGAAACGAGGATGAGCTCCATTAAAATCTATAGAGGCTTTGCTCTTGGCATGACTCATGCACAGTGCTAATAGCAATCAGCCTTAGTCCATCACCACCCATACTGTACAAAGAGGCTTACTTGTTTTCCTTTTGAAAACTAATCAAGACGGAGCTTGTCTCTCAAAATATCCACTTCCCTAACTCCTGTTGCAGCCCAGCTTTGCTTTCTAGCATGCAAGTGCCAGAAGTTCCATGTCATAAAAGCAGAGAGAAATCTGCATTTGCCTCCTTTATTCCCCAGGGTCTAGGTCTAAAGCTTTTAAACAAAGCGCCGAGCACACCGGCTAAAGTGATGTTGGCAGGGCATCTGAGGGGTTTTATCTCATTTTAGTTTTGCTTTTTTAATTATTTTGCTCTATAATTATTTACAGGTGGCAAGATTGAGATGTTCTGGGGATCACACAAGGACCAGTCACACAGGACCCCATAATTCAGACATCCTAATTTGAGATTTGGAATGCACAGGACCATGCATGTAGAGAAAAAAAGGCTAGAGACTATAGGCATCTATGTCTTTTATTTAATAATCCCAGCCCTCAACCAGACATCGACTTCTAAAATACCCCTGTGCTCACATCTCACCCCATCTAGGAGGTATGTCCACCCCGAATTGAAAAATAAGAGGCCCATAGAGGGCCCAAGAGGCCCTCTGCTGCACAGAGCAGGCTGAATGGTTCCTATGCCTACCCCTTTGACAGTCAGCACTGCAAGCAAGGCTGCTGCTGCTCCTCATACACTGTACCAGGAATAGCATCTCAGACTGCCCACATACTAAGATGATCCTGGTAACTAGCAAAGCTAACATCAAGGATGAACAGGTCTTTATTATGCTACTAAATGAGTTACCTTCCAATTTATTAGCATTACCAGGAGCTAGGAGCACGTTTCTCAGTCATCCAGACAATCAGGATAATTCTAGCTTTTGTAATTTGTTCCCGACAGCCTGAGACATCAGTAACAGCACACAGACTTTGTGCACATCACTTGGCAGCTCCGGTCCTGGCACACACTGTCTCTGCCAGTCCCACCCAGAGATGCAGGCAACTGATCCAACTGGCTCAAGAAGCTACCAGGACTCTTCGAGAGTGTTTAGGCCAGGCTGATTGAAAGCCAAAAATCCTAACTCTGCTCATAAAGGACAGAGCATGATCCTTGCAAGTGCTCTAGTTATTTATACCAGGCTTTAGCAACTCTTGGTGCTGGACAAACGCTTCACGTGGCTGTGGTCGTTGCCTATGATAGAACTAGGAAAGGACCAGAGCAAGAGCATAGACCAGTGGTGTTAAAGGAGGTTGGGCAGCATAAACCTCTGACTGGGGAAATGATGGAGATTCATAAACACCATAAGCATGCAGGAAAAGGAATGACTGTTCTCCAGATCTTGGTATACAAAACCTAGAAAGGACCAATGGAAATCTCAGGTAGTTAGTGGTGAAAAAAAGGGACAAGCAGCACCTTTTCTTATAGCATGTAATTAAAACACGAGACATTACCCAGGATATGATGAAGCCAGAGGCGTCCACAGGCCCCAAAACACAACCAAGGACAGTCCCCTTGAGCCACACAGTTTAAAAGCCATCAGACCCATATTTTTTTCTCAAAAATCCCTAGACATCTGAATTTCAGAATCAGGAAGATAAGAACTGGTTCATCCATGCCTCGATCTCCATTCTTCTCCTTGGTAGTCACCATCTCCAGCTAGAGAAGAGGTTTGTAGTTTAACCCAGAAGAGCAGCCCTTCAGGCCCAGGACACCAGAAGAAATCTTCCCATGAACTCAAACACAGACAGGTCTGAACCTCAAGGCCTCGAATTCAGGCTCATAGCTCCATCCACTGCCCTCTGAGGGGTTCGGGTGTAGGGTGAACCTTGTCCCCAAGACTTGTGAGGTTTCCACCCTAAGACAGGTTGCAGCAACACAGTAAGAAGTCCCTTTGCTCCTACCTTGGGAATACTGCATTGAGAACATATAGTCCAAAGCCAGTTGAGGAACTGCACTTTTGTGTGATTTAGAGCTGCTGATGGGTAATGTCATCACTGGAGTGAACGCAACCCCATAGAACTGTGACAAGGAAGTGAATAGGAGCTCTAAAACATACTTGTCTTCACAATAGCAACAGGCACATCGCAGCGGGGCAGCTTTCCTTGATACTCATCTACAACTGGAGGAGTTTACAAGAAACAACTGAAAAAAATTACAAAAAAAACAATCTTTCAAGGAGCAGCAATCTATTATTTTCCATGGCCTCTATTAACAGCGGATCAGCATGCTTCCTGGAAAGTAAAGGAGACAGGCTCCACGGCGTTGTTGTGGAAAGAAACTGAGCGAGTGTTCTCCGGAACAGCAAACCAAGCCATTTTGGGCCACTATCTGTTAGATTCAAGCTTAGCTCAATAGGATATTGATCCTGGCTGCCTGTAACACGGCTCTGATTTATTTTCAATTTAACAAGTTCTACTGCCTGATTTTTGACGAACAAAATGTCCATCATTGCAGGTAAACTAAAAATATATTTATCAGTAATGCCGGTGTGCACGCATTGAGTAGTGAAAAAAGAGGGTTGAGGAAAACAGGAGGAAAGGGGCACTGCATGATCACTGTAATATTTACATAAGGGTAAGTTCAATAAATGCAGAGCCTTCCCCCACAGCCTCCTCCAAAACACACCCAGACACTGGCTGGCCTCCTTCCTATGGAAACAGTTAAGGAGAGCAAAAGCTTCTCTTGGCTTTCATGGGGTTTAGCTGCAAGCTGAAAATGAGATCAGATTTTCCGACATTCACCATTTACCTTAATACAAATGTGCACTCAACAGGATTAGCAGGTACACAGCTCTGCGTGTGGTGCCATGAGCTGCATTTTCATGATCTTTCGTGCCTACACATTAAAAAAGAGAAATCAAAATCCCTCTGTAACATTGAAGATCAATGCAAAACTGAGCTTAAGAACTGAACGCTCAGCACTGCCTGGGAAACATGAAGTAACATTTTCAAGCAGAAATCTTGCACATATGGCAAAGGGAAGCTTTGGATAGAGTAGTAAAATGGTATTTCAAAAACTGATGTGCTACCTATCTATATTTATAAGAACATATTAAGTACTAGTTCAGCACTGTCCTTTTTTATTATTCCAGAAGAAATCACAGAACCTGCCTGATCTTTTTTTGAAACACACCGATCGGAGTCTGTCTTCCACAGAAATTAAATTTAAGGTCCCACTTGTGTCACCACCTCAAACCCTGTCCCTGGAGAAACAGTTGGGTTTGTCAGGAGTAAATGTTCTTCTTCAGCAGTCTCAATGTGGAATGCCAGGATCACGTCTGTCTCCACTAATCTGCCTTGCTCAGCCTGCCCCTTGTTAACTGAGCCAGGCAATAGGCAGATGAAAGGATTCCTGGCCAGTGAAGGAAGCCCAAGGAAGAGGAGGCTCCTGCTTTCTAGCACAGACCCATGGCAACACAGGAGTGAGCTAAGAACATAATAAGGATCTAGGAAATGCAGAGCAAAACACAACAGGCTACAGAGAAAACACTAATTCCATTCCCCATGTGATGCTGCAGACCTTTCAGTGTTATTTCTCTACTATAGGACCCTCCACCTCATTACTGGGTTTGGAAATGCAGTCCCAGACACAGGAAAACATTTATCTAACCGAGCACATGAGTAAACCTGTTATTTTCAGTAGCCCCACACACACACTCCCCAGACACCAAAAACTGGGCACGAGCTCAAGTGCCTTGTAAATCCAGCCCTTGAGTTATAGGATTAGAGGTCTGTGATTTCCTCAGTGGAGATGAGTCTTGGACTTAATGTCGGCCAGTTTACGCTTTGCCTTCCCTGCATTGCCTGCCTGGTGGGAAGTCCATGTACAAGACTATTTCAATACAGCCCAGCTAGCATCACCATTGGAAACCAGCAGCTTTGACGTTAACAGGATTGTACTTCAAAAGACTACGCATGTTTGCAGATGGCAACAGGGTTCCTATTCCAGCTGTCTAATCAAGCTGATAGTCCACAATTATGCTCTGAGATCAAACAGCTCTGCAAGCAGCACTCACAATAACCACCAGCAGCACCAGTAAATGCTGGTGTCACACGTATAAGCATCACACACTCGGTTGTGATGCCACAACCATGGGACATAGAGGAGGTTTCAGCTACTCTTGCAAAACTTTTACCATCTCAGTCATAGCAAGGCAGTTCAAAACCCATATATCTATTTTGATTCCTGACCCTTGTTCATGGAAAAAAACCTAACACATGCCTAAACTAATACCAATATGGCTGTAATTCAGGCAGCTTTTACATACAGCCTTAACTTTCAGTACAGAACCACTGGAGTCAGCTGAATTCAAACGTGTACTTGAATGCTTTGCTGAAGGATAAATCAAGCCACATGCCAAAGTCCTTTCTAGAATCAGGGCCTTGACTTTCTTTTATTTAGTTGTTTTTAAACACACAAAAGGGCATAGTGCTCACCAGGAATCAGAACATACCGTCGGTGCAAGTAATTGTAGCATCTGTGCTAATTCTCTTTTCATCCTGGTACCCCCTATGCTTCCAAGCATGTAAATCTGATTCTCCTTGTGACTCCACTGAAGTTTCTATTGATTAAACACCCAGCCCCAGCAGCAGGAGAATCAAGCCCTGCATATTTATTTTCTTCCTCTCAATACAGAAAGAATTCCCTTTGGCCTCTCAATTGTTATATCACAAGGTACACTGACTGCAAATAGAAATACAGTGATAATGTGTCTAATGAATACATTTTATATATGTACACAAGCATTTTCCTGACAGCATCCTAATCTACACCACTAACCAGACCAAAGAACAGAGATGTCCAGTGCACACAGTAGCAGAGGTGTGTGAAATGAGTTTGTATTAATAACAAGAGCCAGACTGCAGTTTTCTGGGGAAAAAACTAACTGAAGTCCTTCCAAGATGAAGGCTGCAAGATCAGGACCTCACACAGACCTTTGGAGCATTTCCTCTGGAGCTTTAAAGCACAATTTGTAGACCGTGTTACTTAATGTTTGTGTTTTCATTACCCACTAGCATTACACTGTATTTATATAAACAGATACTAAAACTGTTGCAATGCATAGCAGAAAAATATTGTAAGCATTTCCAAGAAAGAAATTAGGGATATCATTTCAAGCCAAGGTACAAAAGACACAGGTAGCATTTTCAGCTCTAGCAGTAAGACACGCACCCTCTTTGAATTAGTTTTAGGAAAGGGTTTTCTTTATAGCAGACCAAAGTCATTCTTTCAAAGTTGTAACAGCTTAAAAACGGGATGCATTTAATTTGTTAACTCACTCCATGCTGACTTTTAAAGTCATCCTGTAAAGTCAGGAGACAGATTGGTTTAAATGAGGTTCAAGTACCCAGGGGCAATTAGAACCTGCAAAGCTGGAGCAATGCTGGTAAGCATCCAGATAAGGTGCATGACAGCATATATGCAAATAACTATCCTCCAAGCCTCTTCGCAGGTGGTTTAAACAACACTTTAAAAGTGACTCATTCAGCACAATAGCCATTGTTTTAAAACTGCATGGTCAAAATGCAGTTTTCTTGTAGTTTCACTAAAATCACTGCCAGCCAAACCCATAGTTGGAAAAAAAAAAAGCCAACATAAATCCAAGCAAGAGTCCCCCTTAAACTTGGGCAGGAGGAGGTCACTTACCCTGTGAGGACCACAACAAAATCCATCACGTTCCAACCGTTCCGGAGGTAAGAGCCTTTATGAAAAACAAACCCCAGAGCGATGATTTTTATACCAGCTTCAAAGCAAAATATTCCAATAAAGTACGGCTCAGTGTCATCCTGAAAAAGAATAAAACCCGAAGGTGTCAAGGAGATATCTACAGTTCCGCACTGATAGCAAGAGTCATACAAACAACTACATGCACTAACTTCCTGCCCTTTTCAGCTCTCTGAACAGAGGTGAAACCAAAAGGTTTTGATTTACTGAAACTAGACAGAGAGAAGAATCTTGCCACCATTTCTCTGTAGCAATAGGACAAGGGGTGATGGTTTAAACCTAAACAGGCAACGTTCAGGTTAGATATAAGGAAGAAGTTTTTTACCGTGAGGGTAGTGAGGTGTTGGAACAGGTTTTCCAAACAAGTGGTGAGTGCTCCATCCCCAGCAGTGTTCAAGGCCAGGTTGGACAGGGCCTTGAGTGACACGGCCTAGTGTGAGGCATCCCTGCTCGTGGCAGGACGTTGAAACTGTATGACCTTAAGGTCCTTTCCAACCCTAACTATTCTATGATGGTAAATTTGCTTTTTCACATTTTTTACAACTCTGTTTGCCTTTATTCTTTCACCCAGCTCTTTCTATCTTTACTCAATATTCTGGAGAGAATTTTAACACTCAAATTTTGCTCTAAGGATATATTCACACTTGAAATAATACATTTCTGTACTTAGTGACATGGAAGAAAACATGTGCTTTACAATTCATCCAGGAACCCAAAACAAGAGGGTATCTTGGGGAGTAGCAGTCAGCACAGCTAGCTTGCAAACGCTGGCAGGAAATTATTTATTTATCATTTATTCCATCAGTTCTTCCTTCACTTCCCTTCTTTCTCCTCCATTTTCTGGATTTTCACAGCTGCAGAGTCACCTGTTTTTCTTTCACTGTGTATCTGATTCAGGGAGAAATCCCCACTCCCTTCCATTAACAGCAGAAGCATCAGGTTTGTGTCTCAAGCCCTTGGTGCAGACTAAAGCAGACCATGGGATCACAACTTCAAAAGAATCAAGCTTAGTCTCTATGGTTTTACTAGACCATTTTTTCATCTGTGGCACCAGATCCTTAGTATTCTACTCTATTGTAAGAGTTTCAACCCAAAAACAATGCCAAATGGAAGCATTCACATTTGGAAGGAAGATGCAGGCTAGAAATGGGAACAAAGCAAGAGGTGAAAGGAATGGGCATCAATTTCAACAAAATGTTACTTAAATCTGGCACCTGGAACCAATTTCCAAATGTGCCTTAGATCCCAAATTTCAGGTGGAGGCAATGGAAGTAAAGCAGCCCTGCCCTAAAGGAAGCAAGTTCCCAAATGAAGAGATTAGAAATCTTTGTTGCAGTGACTTTGGCATTTCAGGCCATCAGAGTTGGGCTGCTCTTTGATACACAGCTGTTTACATTTTGCAATTCTACTAATGACAAAGGTGATTTTAGTTCTCCTATGCAGAAAAGACGTGAATGTTGAATCTTGCGGCCACAGAACAAAGAACTGGTTTTGATATAAAAATCTATTTTACAACATGGCAACACTTGCTAAACTCTGACCCAGCGCTAGCAGACAGCCCTGTGCTTTAAGCATGGTACTTGTTACCGAAAGCCAGGTTTTTCCCACTTAGAAGACTAATAGCATACCCCTCCAGAAGAGGCTTACACACTTAGCACATCAAGGTATGCCCAACTCAGCAAGTCAACCACAAAGCACTAACCACTGAAGGTGCCTCCAAACTGTTGGAAATTACTGCTTCTAAACAAGATCTCCCATCAGTTTTGTTTCCTGCCCCACATCCCTACACACCTCAGTGACCCCAGCTCCTCCATACACTTCATCTGTCACCCTACATCATCCTCATTCCTCTCCACCTTTCCTTACCTCACAGCCTAGTAACTCTACTTTCCATTTCCCTATGGCCAGGCAAGATGACCAGTCACCTGCAGACCACACACACCCTGTCTGGCAAGTGACTGTTGAGCTCACATTGTAGGCTTTTGGCTGAAACGGAGGGGAAAAAAAATAGACCCAAAAGTATCTTCTCTTCCAGCCAGAGCTGTTTCCACAAATGGCAGCACCTCCAGGACCTCTACTCATCCACAAACCTGCTCAGAAGATAGAGAGGCTATCACTGGCAGACTGAGAAAGACCAACTACCCATCTCAGTGCTATTTACCCACAGAAAAAGAGGAACCAGGCAAGGCCATCAGACCTTTTATGACCTTCAACAAAAATCCTACAATAAGAGTCCTCCTCCAGCAGCTTCTTCATAACACAAACTAGAAGCATCCCAGGACTCCAACCCACTACAGAAAACAGGGAAGAAGAAAAAAGAGGTCAGAAATCAACATGTGCGATTTCAGTACCCTACTGCTCTTCTGCTTTCCCCCATACAAGCAAGAGCACTTTAATAGCCTTATCTGCCTACTCTTCAACCCCGCACCACCTTCTAGTTCAACAAGCATATTAAATCTCTGCAAACAAAGACCTCCCAAACCATCCTATGCTTCCTTCCCACAACTACTAGTATGCCTCTAAAAATAGCTCTTCTAACACATACAAAAAAATATACCTTTACCCACCTACACCTCCTTTCATTACTCCCTCACTTCCTGGAAGCCTTATATCAACTCTGCTCCCAGTCTTTTGCTCAATCTAGGTCAGGTGCCTTGTGATTACAGCTCCCAGTTTTAAAGAGCCAGGCTTCAGGTACTCAAGGATTTGGTAGAATGTGTTCTTCCCAAAGCTAGCACTCCACAAGAGCTCTTAGGAAGAGGGTCAAAGAAGGTCTTGTCAGTTCCTAGCTAAGCAGAAAGGCTCACAGATGGACTTGAGTATTATTATAAAGAAAAAAATGTCATCTATAGGGTTGGGGAAATAAGAGGGGATAGGAAAAGGGTCTTTTCTAAAGCCTGTCTAAATTCACAGTAATTCAGCCTAAGAATCAGGGCAGTAACAATACAATGAAAAATAAACTTTACGCTCCATTACATAGTGGGGCCTGATGCTGAAAAAAGGGGATTGCATCACTTGTGTGACGGAGGGAACTGAGGGCAAGGACATGGGGGACATTGCTGCCAGATCAGCAATCTTGCTGCCAGGACATCCTGCAGCCCCCTTCAGACAGGAGACTGTGTTGCTGCTTGGGTTCAAGAGTAGGAAATCAGGTGATAATGAATATCAGTGTGCGTACTTGGAAGGAAGGAGGAGAAGCTGGGCAGCAGCCAGAGCTGTGCCAGCAGGTTGTTTGCTGTGGACACAGCAAAGCTTGATGCTGGGCCAAACACACATTTAATCAATATGTTTCACATCAGAAACAACTTCTGAGTCTGGAAAGTCATTACTATTCCTAGTCCATGTCCTAGTGTCTTTCCTTGGCCTTTGGTGTGACAGCCTTTATAGGTTTGGGTGTGTAAGGCATTGTTCATGCAAAAGTTAATACGAACAGCTCACATACAACTGCTGTGGATAGGATAAAGAAATAAATCCATTTTATTATTAAGCACAAAAGCTGCCATTCTGAGTACCTGAGAAAAGTTATATTCTGTCCTCACCTAAAAAACACCCAGGGGAGCCAAACACTTGGAGCTCTGCAGTGGGGTGCAGAGGAACATCCTATAGATGTTGTCTCTGTCAGGCTATGGTCTACTGAAGCTTCTCAAGAAAAAGTGAGACATTAGGAAAGAGACATGGAGAAAATGCCTGTGTCTCAGCCTGAAGATCCAAGAGCATCATGAGCACAAAGCATCCACGTGCAGGGCCATTCAGGGCTTACATGTGAAACTCCCCATTCCTACATTTGGAACTCTCACTGGCAGGCACTGGGCCACTCAATACAACTCCCTCAGCATCTTTTCAGTTGGCATCACTCCACTGTGTATAAACAACGCAGTATTTCTTAGGACAGAAGGAGGCTGACTCTGTAACCTACTGGCTAAGGCACTCAGCTGAGATGGACAATAGCAAGTTTGTAGTATCTGTTCCAGCAGATAATTACTGATGTGAAGTAAACTCTTCCAGCAGCCAAAGCATGTGAAAGTCCCAGCCCAGAGCAGGCAAGAAACTAGAGGGTAGGTCATTCTACAGCTAGCAGAAGAATTAACTTATTTCTCTTGTCTGAAGAGTAAGTCCTTGAAGCCAATGCTCCAGATCACCACTAAATGCTTTGACCACCAATATGGTGTTTTTATCAGAGCCCTAGTTTTAACCAGCATTAACACAATGTTTTTCTGTGCTGCAGCTACATACAGAAAATGGACAGAGAAAGAACTCATAATTCAGACATCCCAATTCTTGAAATACTGCATCTACTGAGACATCACTTGCTCTTCCCATGTGCTTAATTAACCCTGCTTAACAAGTAACACGAGCACAGGAAACAGCCAAGAGAGTTTGCACTGCAGGTTCATATCTTAGGTCTCTGGGGAGCTACAGAGAAAGATATTTTGAATAGAAGAGAAAAATCATGCAATGTTTGCATGGACTCCTCCCTCTTTCTCTCAGCTTTAACCAATAGACAATCTTGAGGGTTTTGTCCTTGTATCTGTGCCACAAAGTATCTGGGCAGGTTTGGTTTCCCTTTAACACCTCTGCCTACATCTCCCAGTCATAAAAGGCTTGTGATGTGCATCTCATATCCTCAAGATGTGACTAACTCTTCAGTGATGAGCCCTCACTCCAATTTGGAGATTTTAATAAACCCAGGAGAAGGAAAGGTACATCCATCAATCATTAAGCCAAAAAAGCCAATTCCATTTCTGGCAAAGAAAGCAATAGAGGCCCTGCTCTTCTTTATGGACTTATAATTTGGCTCAAAACCTGTAAATGCATGGGAATGTTGGTCCACTGTGATTTAGCGTGGATTTGTAACATTTTCAGTGAAACGACTTACAGTTTGTGGAAGTGGCAGGAGGATTCTAAGGAGGTTTCACTTTGAAAACCAGGACACAGTTTTTCATATTCACAATGCTTAATCTTTCCAGCATATGTTGAAAATAAAAAATATTACATGACTTGCAAAGATTCTCAGTGTTATTCTATGCTAAACCACTTTATACTTCAGAGCTACAAATGTTCTGTAGTTAAAATGGCTTCAGAATATCTGGATCTAAGGCAATATTGCACAACAGTGTTTGGGACAAAAAAAAGGGGTTAATTCTTCCTTCTTCACCAAGGCAGAGCCAACAAGGTGCACACTGTGCGTTCAACTCATACAGTTACCTTGCACAATTTGGTGGTAATGCCAGTGCCCCCTTTGGAATGATTTGGGCAGGAACTTGAGGGGTGTGTGCAGTACTGGGTACTGTAGAATGCAATTAGTACAGTGGAGGAAAAGACCAACAAAGAACCTCTAGGATCCACTTACAAATCTAGAGTTAGAGAGGAACATAGGAACAATGCGCTAACTTTATCTACCACTCCTTCAAACAACAAATCACCAAAGGGTTACCAAACCACAACATCCACAAAACTGCTTTTCCCCTTCACTGGTTCCTGTTTTCAGAGCTATGGAAGACATTTCCCAAGCTTTATCATCACCCTGAGTCTAAACTTCCGCTTTGCTCACACACCCAGGCTTGCCTGGCTAGTCAATCCCAAAGCACACAAAGACATGTTTAACGGCAGCAAGATCAACACACATTCGTGTTCTAAAGTTTTTCTTCATCTCTTCCCAAGTACAAAGAATCCAAACAGAAAGAGATCAGAAAGAGACTAAGCAAACACAATGCATGTGGGCAGCCAGCATGAGCAGATACATTTCCAAACAGGCAGCATCAACTCGCTGCCCCTGAAGCTCTTTCTAGATCTATCAGTTACATGCTTTTTCCTGTTTCTGCACAGTAAGATTGTGAGAGTTGCCCAGTGGTGTGGACCAAACATAGAAACTGTAGCAACCAGTATTCAGGGGCTCTGGCTTTTGGCAACAAGCTTAATATTACTTTGGTTTACATAATTTAATATCTACATGCAAAAGGCATGTGGGTTTGTATTTATTCATCCTTTGAACATGCGCCATGATTAATGCATTTAGGCATGAAAGATGTTCCAGACCATTAACAGCAGGAGAAAAATCAAACCAAATATTACCCGTTTTTCCTACAGTGATGATAAATGGAAGAACAGTTTTGAAGCTATTCTTATATTTTCTTTTGAAATAAGGTAATTGGGCTCATTACCATAAAGCCTGTGGGTAAATTATTTTCTTCTCTAAGTTGGTTTCTTTTTTTGGAAGGGAAGTGTAATCATCTAAAGCCAAAGTTTGCTTTTGTAGGATCCTTGGTATATGCTGTAACAGGAAGCTAGCTTAAAGACATAGGAACCTAAAAGGTTACTCTGTTCTAGCATTTCCTGGGAAAATATCACACAAGTTCATTTGATTCTACAGATGATTCTGAGCATTTGGCAGCTCCTTCCTGTCCTGGTTTATAAACAACCTAAGTTTGCTGCTCTTATGATCATAATTCTGCTCCTGCAATTGGGCAGGGCTAGAGTGATGAAGCATTCTTGTGGAGATGGGATGTGCAGGTTAGAGTTATACTTGTTGTCACTGTCTTATTTTGTCTGATTATCGGGTTAATGCCAAGTTGTTTATACACGGATCTTTACAGTAGGTGCAAGCACTCACAACACCAGGGGGCTGACTGCTTTTTGTATTAGAACAGAAACAAGAAATTGAAATAAATAATACAACTCACCAATCTCTCTGACATAGGTGTCTTGTCTCCATCCGGCAAATGTTGTTCCAGAGCCAGCACAATACAGTTGGCTATGATTGTAGCTAAAATCATGTATTCAAATGGAGTAGGGACCAGAAGTTAAAGAAGACACTAGACAACACATTTCTACCTAAACAGTTACATTAGTTGAGCATTCTGAGATTTCTTATCTTTTTTGAAGGTATTTAGTCTCCTTGACTTCCTCGGCTCTTTATGGGGTGTCTCTGGAAGGAAAGTAGGAAATTGTCTCTTTTCTTTGAGGGAGTTGGTGACTTATACAGAACCCAACGTGCTCAAGGAATTTGGGAGCAAGAAAACAAAAGGTCCAAAGGAAACAGAAAGCTGTTAGTAACTGTTGGGTTTACATGATATTGATAAGATAACTGCCCCGAAATAGATTCTACAGCTGAATGCCATCTGCTGAGTTGTTCTTCAGAAATTCCCTGTCATTTAACTGGAGCACATAGTGTAAATAAGCAATGGGCTAGAAAAGTTTGCTTTAGAGCATCTACGCAGGTCCAAAACATGAATTCCTGCTAGATTGCAATACCCACTCCTGGGGAGAATCAAATCACCAGTGCCCTGTCGGGTTGTATAAGGGAAACAATCTCATGAGGAAGAATGCAAACGCGACACCGGGTGCCCATCGTCTCTAGTCCTAAGCTGCGCTGAGCGCCTTGCTGTCCCAGGGCGGAGCCCCAGGTCCGCCGGCACCGCGGACAGCTCCGCTCAGCACCGCGGACAGCGCCCGGACCCGGCCGCACCTCGCTCGCAGCTCCGGCGTGGGGAGCGACTGGCGGCTCCGCTGCCCCCCTCCCCGAGCCCCAGCGCTAAGGGGTGCCCGCCCCACACCCCGCTAGGAGGAGGCAGCCGAGTGGCACAAGAGGCAGGAGAGGGCGAGACTGCGCCTGGCCTTGCGGGAAGGCGACGCTGTGGCTGCCACCGGAGCTTTGGAGCTGGTTTATTCAGACTTGAATGCAGGGAAGGAGAAATGGGTGAGGAAGTGCAGCGATCCCTGTGACTCTGTAATACGGACAGAAAAATCACTGCGTGTGTGTGTGTTCAGGGGAAAGAGAACTGCACTCACTCGACTGGTGTATATTTTTTCCCTCTTAGCCCCTCAAGAAGTGAAAACTGGGGGAGCCTGAATGGGAGATGGCCTCTGTGGCAATGGGAAGTGTTGCTAGGAGGCTGGGAGGAGGCCCTGCTGCTGTTAGCTGAGGATTAATAGGTGTGTGATATCAAATGTAAAGAAAACAACCAGCTCCCTTGAGATACCAGTGCAATGCCCTCCCATACACACACACACCCCCCAGATCTACCCCCAGGTAACCTCAAATAGTCTGCTTCTCTTTTCTCAGGGCTTACAACCCCACTGTGTGCATCATTACGAGCAAAGCCCCCTTCTGAGGACAATCTCTGCAGCTCACTCTCCCAGCCTGGGATCTGGGTCTGAGACAGAAAGCATCTGTGCCTTTCACAGCCCAGCAGATGATCCTTCTCCTCACTTACTGCTTCCCCCCACCACAACGCTTTGGGTTTAATTTTTTTAGTACAGCCTGAGCTTAGGCTACGCACCTAGTGAGAGTGACAAGATTCATGTTGATTCTAACAGATTCAGGAGGTGATGTACCAAAAGACTCACTGCAATGATCGTATTAATGGGATTCACAAGGTATCTCAGCTCTCAACATCCCTACTATCAATGCAGCTTTAATGCTAAGGTGTCACCATCTTAATCCCACGTTCCTTCATCTATTCAGAGTGAGAAAGAAGGGTTGAAAGGCTCTAAGATGGAAATAGGAATGAGGGTTCAGCAGCATGAATCTCACAGAACCCTTTGCATTTGGCTTACATTGTAGGCAATGTAGATCTTTGCAACTGTACATCTCACACCTAAAGGCACAGGGAAACGCACATATGTCTCCCACACACCCCTGGCAGAGCCAAAAACACACTCTGCCATTCCTACTGAAGCAATTTCCTGTGATCCCCAGCTACACAGCTGTACATGATGTCGGACACACGGCTCCATGTCACACACACCCATCACACACCAGATCACACACGCACGTCTACATTAGCACCAGATACTCAGCCTTAGCTGCCGGGGGGGGGGGGGGGGAGGTCTCTTTCCCCCTGTTCTCTTCTCCCCCTCCCCACCTTGCCCACATCCCCTCCCTGAAAGGATATGGCCATTCTGTTATTCTCTTGGCATATTTCCGTATAACATTATCTTCACTGAAGATGAAGAGGGATCTGTTGACTGTGAAGCAGTTCTGTTTGACAGGGATGGGGTTGTAGAGAGCCATAGTCCTGGCCCTCTGAGCCATCGACTGCTTATACATCCTTTGGCCGGCTTGGGGGCCACCTTGCCGGCTGCTCCCTCTTCCAGCCCCGGCCGGCCCTCCGCCTCCATAGCGGGTTGGCAGATCATCCCCGAACCGAGCCATTCTCTCAGTGCACGGAGCCGGGCGCTACAATCCAAACTGGCAGCCGAGGTGAGAGGAAGACGCATCACAGCGCGCAGCACTTCTCCCTCCGGGGGCTTCGATTGCGGGATCGGGGTTGATCGCAGCGAAATATATAGATAGAGTTAAATATATATATATATATGTATGTATAGATATCTCCCTTTACCTTCCTCCAGCCCTTCCTCTTCCCCGCCGCTGTGGCTGCCCGGGGCCGGGCGGAAGGCGCCGGGGCTCCGCTCACCTCCCCGCACAGGTACCGTCTCTCCGGCCCGACCCCATCCCGGGGCGGCGGCGGCTCCGGCAGGGTCCCTTCTGCGGGGGGAGGCCGGTGGGGCTGGAAGGGGCCGCGCTGCTGCCGTGCCGGCCGCGGGAGCGCTCCGCCGTGCCCAGCCCAGCCCAGCCCGGCCCGGCACGGCCCGGCCCGGCCCGGCCCCGCCGCATGTGATGCCCGGAGCCAATCGGCCGCCGCGGCTCCGCCCGCCCAAGCACCGGCACCGGGAGGCGGGCGGGGAGGGAAGAAGGGAGGCAGGAGGGAGGGATGCAAGGAGGGAAGGATGGAGCCTGCCCGGCCGCCGCCGCCCACCCCGATAAATACGACCAAGACGCGGCCACTCCCCAGGGCCGCGGGGAGGGAGGGATCGATCCCCCCCCGCCCCTGCGCAGCGCCCCGCGGGAGCGCAAAGACCCCGGGGGAGGGCTCCGCCTTGGGGGGGACCAGGCGAGGCGGCCCCCGCGCCTGCGCGCCGCTGCCCAGATGTGCATTGCCCAGCTGCTGCACCCATGGGTGCCCCCTCGGCGCTGGGCATCGAGTTCCGCCCCCCCGCAATCAGAAGTCCTGGAGAACGCCGGGGCTATGGGTGCGGGGTAATGGGGGTGCTCAGCTCAGATCCAGTCCCTGGGGCCGCGGCAGGGATGGGGTGTGGGTGCACCCCCCGCACCAGCACCCTGGGATGGGGCGCTGCAGGGCTGTGTGCGCTCAGCCGGGTTCACACCAGAGCTGTGCCCTTTCCTCAGACAACTTACTTTGTTTCTCCTTGGTTTGAATGACTCCTGCAGAGCACTTGGATACCTTTAATCCCGTATTTATGGACGAAATCCTTTAATCCTGTTTATTCCGGCACCCTCTGTTGCATCCATCCACCACAAGTCAGAAAGCTAACTCCTCCTTGTTCGCGGAGCGCCTCACGTCAACCGGCACTGCAGTAGCTGGTGAGGATTCGCTTTTGCATGTAGGCTAAATCTGGGATACAAACTATAAACTTCTAGAAAGGACCCTCCAGAGAAGTCAGGGCTGTCAACAGGGGGACATTTTCACTCCCTCACAGTAAGGAAACCCTGGACTCTGCTGCTAATGTGTTTTTTGCCTTAGTCATCCAAGCTGTCTCAGTTCAAAACCAACCCACCAACTAGGGAAGTCAGTAGCAATAACATCTGCTGAATTCAGGAGACAGCGAGAGGGCTGGCAATATCCACAAATGAGGGCTGGCAATATCCAAAGGGTGATTCTCCGGGAGAAACTGGCTCCTTACTCAGGGGTTTGGTATCTCTGAAGGGCTTTCTCACACTGCAGCACAGCCCAAAGATACCCTCAGAGGCAGCAGTGGCTGCGGAGGAGAGCCAGGAGCAGCCATAAAGGAGGAGGAAGGTTCATCACATCCTGCTTCCTTGAGGGTCAGAGACAGCAAAGGCCACCAACCAGCCTGACACAGCCACAGCCACCCAACTTCCGTAAGCCCAGGGCAGCAAGAAGCTGCTCCAGTCTGTAGGTTGCCTTCCCATGGGAATGCAATAAAAGACTTTCTCCCCAACCCCAGTACTGGATAATTTGCAGATTAAACTGAGTGCTGAAGTCCTTAGGAGAAACTTTGTCTGGAGAAGGAAGCTGAAGTCTTTGGGAAATGAAGCCTCATACCAGGATGCTCCAGCTCCCGCTGGCTGAGTGTCCCTCACACACTCAACGAGACCCAGGGCAGAGATTAAACTGAGAGTGTTTCCTCCTGGGAGCCTTCACCCCCAAGCACTGCCAAGCTGATCCACACAACTGGGGCAGCAGGGAAAGAGTCTTTACTTCATGGTGAGAGGAGGAGGGCACAGGGAGCTCACAGCTGAACAAGGCAGAATGCTCATCTCTAAAGTGTCCCTGAACCCATTTTCATTTCCATCCTCACTGCATTTTTTTCCTATAATGGATTCCTCTTTTCATCTGAAACTCAACTTTCCCCCAGCTGATTTATTCAGTTGTCAAAAATTTTCACTTCTCTGCTTCTGGTCACTGAATCTGATACATTTTGTGGTCTTGTGGTTTTTTTCAGTGGGAAAATCCGGTTCTTTAATCTGCAGCCACTAGAAGGGAAAATGCCGTTTTCAGTAATCCCCCACCTCTGCTGCTAGGAATCAGCCCCTGAAAACAAGGAATACCTTGGTTTCCACAAACCTTTCTGTCTGTATCCTCCTGTGCTTACAAGGCAGAGGGCGGATGAACAACAAAACAGCTCTGAAAAGTCGAAACCAAAGCAGTGCTGTCTTTGGCATCAGGTGGCATTGGGAGTCAGGTGAAACTCTGAGCCCCACATCCCCTTCCCTTATCCCAGAGCCACCAAACCATCCGTCCTCTTCCAGGAGCAAGCTCCCCACCACAGCACTGCAGTGAAGGCAGCAGACAGGGTGGTGACAGCGAGAAACCGATGTGAGCATGTCATGGGATGTTCTATTAACCCCCAGTTTGCCCTTTTCTCCATCTGTATGCTCAGGGCTTTGCTTTTTTTGCCTCCACACCATAGGGAAGATCACACACATCTTAAGCACTGAAAGCCTTAAAGACAAGAAAGCGACTGCAATTGCAAGGATTATTTAGCTCTGAGAGGGGAAGCATCAGGGTTTAGTTGGGCTGTTTGAGATTAGGAAAAGAGCAGGGGAGTTAAGAGAAAGCAAAAAGTTTAGAGGGCTGCAAAGGGCAGACATCTCTAATCCACCACAACAGGAGGACAAAGCGTGTCATGGCAAATTCTAAATACGGATTCAGTCATGAGCAACTCCTCCTCATCAGCTCCAAAGACAGAGGTGAGCAAACCACACTGCTCTCTAACACTGGTTTGGTTTCAAGAAGCCTTTGTTCTCCCCCAGCAGCTTTGCCAGGCAACCAGGCATTGCCCTGGACTTTCACCTCCATCCCAAGCTCCAAGCCAGAGGCAGGTGGCTGGGTTTAATGGAGCAGCACTTCCATCTGGAAAGGTGAAGCCCCCCAGCAAGGTGACAGGGTAGAGAAAATACTGCAGGTCTTTGCCTCTCCGATGACTGGGACACTTGGACGGCTGCAAGCACCAGTGGCACTGTTTATCTGCCCTGGCAACGCAGCTCACAGGGACTCCCAGGGCAGTCTGGATCTGTCTCGGGGGGTGAGGGTTCTGGTTGAACCACAGAAGAAGTGGGCTTCCAGCTTGCTGTGCTCCAGAGGCTCAGCTCCCTCTATGAGGGTCAGTAACTAAAATTGAGGGACACGATTCCAACACCCCTCACTGAACAGTCGGGGGGGACACTTGCAGAAGCCACCACTTCAAGCCCATACAACTTGAAGCTCTGGACGCAGTCTATTGCCAAAAAAACAGCTCCCAGGAGCATATTTCCTTCAAAAAACTCAACAAACCCCACAGGCTGCACCTCACCTTCCAGCCCACAGGAAGGTCCACAGCTCCGGGCCAAGAAAAGCAGCTTCCCAAGGCACTCCCAGCCAGCAGTGTCTGCTCTCCTCACTCCCAAACACACATTTTGGACCAGCTGTGCTACAGGAACAGCCTGCTGTGATGCAGGGAGAGAAAATTGTTGAAGACTGTGCTGGAGCCTGCCAGACAATGCAGAATGCATCGTGCCAAAGGCAGCGAGGGGAGGGGGGGCAGCGAGGAAGTGCTCTGGTGCTTTTCATCAAGAATTAAAGGATAAGAGAGTGAACGAAGGGAAAAAGAGGCCTCATGACGGTACAGCTCCTCTTAGGCACATGTATGTTCTGAACCACTGCCCAATTGCCCTCAGCTCTATGCAAATGCAGAGTGAAAGAGACCCTGCGTTCAGAGCCCATCGGTATGAATGGCAAAGCCCCTGGGCTGTACCAGCCTGCACAGGATTTCATGACTGCACAAAGGGATGCACAAGCACCACCCCAAGCCCACAGCACCACCCAGCTCTTCCAGCCCAGGAGATCACGTCAAGCTTGGTATTTACAAGAGCTTAGTCTAAACACTCAAATTGGAGGGAAGGGAAACTGAGGCACAGTGATTACAGAGCAGGTCACGGAGGGAAATCAGGTACCGTGTGTCCCAGCTCAGCACCTTTTCCACATCACCTCTCCCCCTTGAGTGAACACCAGGAGAACAAGAGTGGTTGCACTTATTCTGTTTCCCTTGAACTTAAGTCCTTTGTAGATGGACCATGACATGAAACCCAGCAGCCATTCTTTGGAAGGTAGTTGAAGTCTGCTGATGTCTTTGCTTCATATCCCAGGTAGCCACATAACCAGGCAGTGAGCTCAGGAAGTACTTCAACAAGCAGGACCAACGTCTGAATAACGCCACACTAGAAAATTCACAGCAATGGATAACTATGGAATCACAAGACACAGTGAAGCAAGGCTGTCCACGTGTTGAAGACACACAAGAAACCTTCTGCTTGGTGCCCAGTGTTCCCCTCGCAGTGTTACTGCCCCACATCTGAGCCCCAGCAATACCACAACAGTGTTTGCTCTGTAGAAAAGCAACCCCGTGATGATGGATAAAAAGTACTGTTGGTTTCAAATCAGGCATTGTACCTTTATTCTTTTTGTCATTTCTACACCACCGGTCTCCAAGACTGACCAGCCAACAGGGAAAGGCAACAGGTTCACACGTTCTCTTCCATTGCTTTGGACCTCAATTCAACTGAGAACTTGCTCACCAGAGAGGGGCATTTGGTGAGCTTTAGCCTGCCTGTCACTGCAGATCTGTTTGTGGTACCGCAAGGATCAGACAGCTAATCCTCCTTAAGATTCAGGCCTGTCCTCTGCTTGGGCTCTTCTGAAAATCTGCCTGGATGCTTCTCAGCACCCAGGTGTCAAAACACCCCTTCAAAGCTGACATCAGACAAACTGGAGTAACGCACAGCATCAGCTCTACGCGAGCATCACTCTTGACACCCAAGAGTGAGAAGCATCATAAGACCTGATAGAGCACCGGGACTTTATCAGTCCCGATGAGGATCTGGATGGGTTGGCAAAGGAAAGTCAGAGAAGTTTGGGAATTCCACCAGTCACTTGCCCACAGGTTAATGCAAGCTGAAGACAGGCTGCTCCCAGGTTCTTTTCCGCATAAACCCAGCAGTGTCTGTACTTGGCCCCCGCAGACGTCTGCTGTGTATTATGCAAAGCTGCCAGCGCATCAGGTGCATGTCAAATCACTCTGCAAAAAGAATTACACTTTGCCTGGATTATTTTCAGCATTATTAGTGAATACAGATTGATCAAGGACCAAGAGCTTGTCATCTTCTCAGTGATGGGCAAGAGAACCTTGTCAGGCATAAGGAGAGAAATGAACATACACGGAAATGACTCCATGTCAGCTCCAAACAGCTGCCAAGTTTTGGGTTGAGGTGCTCAATGACAAGGTGTAGGAGGGCCCAAAGTCCTCTAAGGTTTTGAAGAACTTAAGCACTAAAGAACTATACCACACAAGGAGAGTATCACACTGCAGTGTCACCTTATTCCTCAGTTGTAGGATGGCAGTTGCCATGAGAGTTCATATTCTAGAACTAAGGAAGATGATGGTTTCTTTTCTGGACACCTACAGCTTCCATGGGTGTTTCTGCACCTAATACCTGCAAAAGGTTGGCACTTGTGTATGCAATATCAGTAATTAGGCACTTGTCTATGCTATGTATCTGAGAGAGGGAATGTAGGGGGAACTGATAACCTCTACAGTTAGAGGTTTTGCCCTGGAACAGCTGGAAACAGCTGTCTGGACAAGCTTATCCCCCAGAAGGTATCACTATGGAGCAAAGAAGCAATATGGAGTAACAACAGTGTCTAAAGCGCTGCAGCTGCAGTAAGTTAGAGATCTCACTTAGGAGATCCTGGTGAAGCCAGACGCAGGTCAGTGGCTCTTCACCTTACACATCACAGCCTCCTTCAGAGCCCTGTTGCAAGGAAATGTTCCCCGAAGTATCTTTGAATCCTTTCACCAGCACATCCCAAGTCTTCTCAGCTTTGTGATGGTTTTGGTCCTTTTAGTTTAGGAGAAGGAATAGGTTTTAGTGAGATGCGGTCAGATGATGATAGAAAACAAGGAACCATTTGTTAGACGGGGTCTTCAGTTCACATGGCACAACACGAAAGATGCATAGCAAAAGATGGACAGAGTTTCCTTAAAAATTGAGTATTTTGACTGAATGAAGTTGCAGACACATTCAGCCACATCAAGCAGAAGGAAAGCCAGTGCAGTGGTACCTTGCATCCCCAAACCCTGCAGTTGCAGGAGTTATTCTGGTCAACATGCAGCAAGTAACATTGTCTGTTGGCAAAGAGCTGAACCGGAGTCAGGAGCCATGGGGTCCACCAAGGGTTTGCTACAAGTACTCTCAACAATCCTGAGCACATGGACATCCCTAAGGCCTTTCAATCACTATTTCCTTATCTCGAAACAGGCATCGAGATGTCTTTCGCTTCCTTTTCCCTGTTTCAGTTGTTATCTCTGTGATCCTGGGATGCTCTGCAGAATGCTCAGCTCAGCAAAGCCCCAAACCCACTCGGGAGCTCCAATCCACCTAACACACAAATTCAAGAGACAGGCTGAAGGTCTGATGAAGTGCTCAATGAGCTACAGTTAATGGGTGGATGTGCTGTTCCTCTGTGTAGGACCAGATCACGAACCATGCAGCAAGCAAGAATAATAGGCATTAAACAAAAGCCGTGCACACTCCACAGCCTCCTCAGCTCTGAAAGGTTAATGCACACAAAAAGGGAGAAACACAATAAAAAGCTCTGGAGCTACAGATTAACTTTCACTCCTCAGAATCTATTATTGTTATTAAGGAAGAGACTGAAAGGCAGCAATAGGAGCTAGATGCCCTACTTCCACTGCCTTGCACTGGGAGTTGGGGTTTGGGTTTGTTTTATGCCTTTCAATATCTTCCCCATTATTTTTTCACCAAACCTGCAGTGGAATGCAAATGACAACAACCTTGATAAGCAGCCTGAGAGCTGAGTAATCTTGACAGGCAGGGAATCCCCCAGGTTTAAAGCAGGTTGGTGCATTGCAAAGCAGCTCCCCTTTACAAAAACTGCTCTTTTGTATCTGTTGGCAGGGCTGAGGGCAGCCAAAGCCTGCTCCAGGAGATAGCTCCATTTATAATGGTACATCTATTAGGCAACCAATCGGTTTAGCTTGGGTGCTCATTGTTTATTCAGCTAATGGTGAAAGTTATGTCCACACGCTCATGTAAATTAAGTATTCAGCTATTTTACGGGCACGGTAAGTCGGTCAGCCTTAGCCTCAGTAATTAGGGCTTACTGTTTAATTAATCTCTTGTGGTCACACACACGATGCAGCGATCTCCATTGGCTCACATGGTAAAGTGAAGAGAGAATAAGGAAAAGGAGGAGTTAATCCTTTAAGCATATCACTTATCTTCATTGTAGAACGTTAAATGGGATGGGGGGGGGGGCTGCTCTCCCTCGCTGGTGGGAGGAGGTTTGGGTTAAAAGCCAGCAAAAACCACTCAGGACATTAGCTCATTGCCTGTGGTCCCATCACACCTACAGACAGGGGACAAAGTAAAGCCCACAGGGCCTCCCTCCTTGTAAACGGGAAGGATAGAGCTGTTATGCCTTTGGCTTGAGAAGCTCCGAGCTAACGGGGCTACACTTCCTCCTTGCCACAAGCCTGCAGCATCTGAGCCGCTGTCTCCAGCAGTCGCAGCCCCAGGGTTGATGCCCCACGATGCAGGAGGGTGATGCCTGGGAACACCCATCCCTGGAAATGTCACGTCCTTGCCAGGAGCAGCAGCAGCCCCGGCACAGGCAGAGGCCACCTTTCCACTGGCTGCAGATGGGAGAGCAGGAAGGAGTCAGCTCCCCATGAAGATAGGGGCAGGGGGGCAGTGTTGCCAAGGAAGTGAGGCTGGAAGCGCTGCGGAGCAAGGAGCGGTGAAGGGACAGGAGCACAACGGTGCACCTGAGCGGGTGGTGGACAGAAACCCCAGCGAGGGTCTGACCTCAGACTGCCCAGAGCTGCTGGCAAGAAGGTAGGAAACTGCCTCGGAGGAAAACCGTTCATCCACAGCCCCAGCATCTTCCCCTGCGCGGCCCCAGGCTGCCAAGGCAGGGAACACCCGTGACAGGCATCACCCGTGACAGGCATCACCCGTGACAGGCATCACCCGTGACAGGCAGCCTTTGGGAGGGTGAAAGCTCCCATCACCGTCACAAATACCGAGGTTAACCCCGCAGGAGCCACCCCGCAGCCGCGGGACCGCCGTGTCCGAACCGGCCGCGGTTGGTTCCCTGCCCACGGCGGCCGCAGGAGCCGCTCGCCGCAGCCTCGGGACTTTCATCGGGCTCCAGCGCCCTCTGCTCCAGCGTGGCCAGAACTGAAGCTCCTCTCACCCCGCTCCGGTCCCAGCCGGGGCTGCGGGTGCCACCACTGCAGTCGTGTCACCCCTTTGTCACCCGTTGTGACACGCCGTGTTTGTCACCTCTGCTCGCACTCCTCAACCAGCGCGATCCCTGGCACTCAGCAAGGTGGCCCCTATACACAGAGCAGGTTTCTGGTTTATGCAATACTTTCAAAGACTAAAGATTTGCAAGGGAAATCGCTGGAGAGGCGTGCAGCCGCCCACCCAGCCTGGACACCAGCTCTTCAGGCATCAGGAGCATCTCTGCAGCCAGCTCCTCTCGTGGAGCACAAGACACAGCCTCGGGGCTGGCACTGGGTTTTAGGCCATGTTAGTGCCATGCTACAGAGCTCCTCCATCCTCAGCACAGGCACACCTGGATTCTTCAGACATTTATGTCGACACTTGGCCACCCCTTCCCCATGCACAGGAGCCCTGGGAGCAGGCAGGAGCAGAGCATCCACTGCCCACCATGAGCCCTTCCTCCCATGGTGCTGATCTCAGGGAAGCCAGAGCCCTGCCAGGGCTGTTACCCCTGCAGAGGGGTCCAGCTTCCTCACCACGACCTGGGAGATCCTTCTCCTCCTTCCCCGGGGTCAGGCACTGCGAGGAGCTGGTCTGCACCACCCACAGATGCTCCCATAGCACAGAGCTGCTCCTGCAGCTCCTTTCCATGCTCACATGCCAGACTCTGCAAAGGGGCCAGACTAAACAAGCCAGTCTGTCTCCGAGGAGGGAAGCTGTTAGTGTGTATTCAGAAAAGCTTACAGCCAAGGCTCCCAAAGCAAGGAGCGTCCTCTGCTCTGCATGAGAGAGGTTTCCTCTGGGAACAGGAGGGAAGTCACTGTGCCCTGTGGTGGGTCCATTCAGTCACTCATACGGGGAAGGGAGGATTTTCGTCCATGAGCTGGTTTCCAGCACTGGAACCTGCTGTAACTGGGATATCATGTGCAAAGTTTGACATTTCTTATATCTTTAAGGAAAGAGGTTAGCTCTTTTTCGAGCAGCTCCCAAACGCACATGGGTGAAGCCACTAACTCAGGGATACCTGCTGGTGGTAACCATCTCCACCCAAAGCTGCAAACCCCCCTGCCCAGCTGCTCCCTAACCCTAGGGGCATCTCAAGTCTTTAAAGCTCCAGGTTTCCAACAGAAACTTTTCCTACATCTCTAAATACCCACCTCTGGTCATGCCTGAAGCTCCCCAACCCTTACAGTGTGAAGTGGATAAGCCACATGCTCACACGTAGAGCCAGCAAGTCATGGCTCAGGCACTTGCCTTCTAACGTGATGAACAGGAGCTCCTGGTGCTCTGAGCACTGGATACTGCAGAACAGAGTCACTGCCACCTCTTCCAACCCAGAAAGTCTTCTAAGACCAGCCTCAAGGAGAGAGCACACAAGCTACACCCCAAGGAATAAGCATGACAGAAAGAGGTCAGAATCCAACAGCTAGATCCTGCTGGGTGGTTAGTGGGAAAAGTAGCACCTTCTTCCATATATCCCCCAGATCCCCTTTGGGAATCTCTTCCTTACACACTTGCTTCTTGCCTTAATCCTGGTAGGTGCCCAGATGCTCTGTATGAGCTCCTAAAGCTCTGACAACAACAAACCAAGCAAAATAAAATGTTGCTGCATACATGGATAAATACCTATATGTTAAAGACCATACATATATAAATACAAATGTGCATATAAATGTTTCTAGCATAGTGCTGTATTCTGTCAGGCAAGGTCTTGTATGCTTCCCCCTCAGGACAGCTGGAGGGAGGGCAGCATTTCTCCTCGACAACAAGGCTATTTGGAGGAGAGACAGTCAGAAACCCCGAGATTCTTCATGCCTGTTACAAAGAGGTTTGATAAAACAATAACGGGGCACAAACAGGCACTGGGGACACCACGGCACCACCAGTCTCTTCAGGCAGCGACACTGCATGTAGCGTCAGGGCCAGCGGGTGAGCTGTAGAGAACACATGATAACACCCTGCTGTAATCACTCAGCATCAGCACACGAGGAGGTGGCATCTCAGGCACACAACTCTGATGATTTATGATGCACTCAGGGCTCTCCAAAGGCCTTATTTATTTGCATTACCAAGAGGTCTTAATTATTCCTCCTCATATTAGAGGAGACACTGAGAGCTTCTGTAGTGGAGAAGATCACTTTAACCAGCAAACAGAGCACATGCCACAACCAAACATCTATCAGACAGAGCTGAAGAGTTCGTGTTTCAAACCCTCACTGTATAGAGCTGCGTGTGCCTGATGCACACAGGCTGACCCATAAACCTCATGGAGCAAAGCTGAGCAAGCTTCTCAGTGGGTACTGCTGCAGAAGAGGCCCAGCAATGCCAGAAAGCAGAGCATTAGAGGAAGAAACAGCAGCTAACAGCTTCACATCCCAAGAACTGGCAAGAACAGGGGTCAAAACTCATAAATAAAGTCAAGCAAAGCAGATTTAGGACCAGGAGGCCCATTTTCAGGTCTGAGTTTTGGCAGCGAGGGCAGCTCAGCGGTCAGAAGAGGGGCCTTGAAGGTATCTGGCAGCTTTTCACAGGCACTAAACCTCTTGGCAGCTTCTGGAAAACAAGCGCACCGTAAACATCTCCAAAGCGTTTCCATTCTTTTAAATTACTTTAAGGCAAAGTTTCAAGAAGTGTTTTTAGCCCAGTGGGATTCTCATAAGCACCTCAGCAATAGGCACCTAATTCCTGATGAAGTCAGCACTTGACTCACTACGACGTGTTTATCGTCTCTAGGACCAGCTGAAAGCACATTAGGACACGTGAGCTGATGGTGCTGCAGTTCCCTAGGGTGACAGTGACACCAAAGACAACAAAGACACTGACGGGCATCAAGCAATTTGCACAGGGACCATATCTGCTATTTCTAGGCTGGGGCAGTGCAGAGAGTGATGTCCCATCGCCAAAGACACAACACAGCACCCAGAGGTGACAACAGCCCCTCAGCTGCTGATGGTGCCTTCCCCAGGAGCTCACTGGTAAAACTAACGTGGAGCTCCAAGTCTTTTCTTTATCCCAAATGCACTTAAAGTTTGAGAGACAAAACCTGGTATCATTAAGAAACCCTGTGGGAATCCCATGGGAGATCATACGTATTTTGGCCTCGAGCAAGCTGCTCTAATGGAAGGTGTCCCTGCCCCTGGCAGAGGGTTGGAACTGGGTCAGCTTTAATGTCCCTTCCAGCACAAACCAGTCCATGATTCAAGCCCATGGTTGTGTTATTCACAGTGAGACACCATTCTTGGTTTTCTGGGATCAGAGATATCATCTATGGGCTTAAAACAACAGAAAACCTTTCATGATCTGAACCACACACACACACACCCCCCCCCACTCTGTCTCCACTTGGAAGTTCCCCCCTCTCCATCTGCTGCAGGGCTCGGACCTTTCATGGAGAAAGAAACCCACAAAACTCAGGGACAACTGGTACTGAACACCCAGCTGAGGAGGTTGGGCTGGGCACAGACAAAGCCTTTCGTGTCCGGTTGTTTGATGTTTGCTTTACCATGTGAGCATCAGATCAAGCACTTCTAAATGCTTCCTCAGTTAACTAATCCAGCAACTTTAGCTGTAACCAGGACTGTTCCTTTCCTCAGGTCAGTGTTCTTCCATGAGCACAGCAGCACAATGGCCTCTTCCTACCACTCCCCATGAGAGGCGAGTCCCCATGTCCCTGTCAAATGATGGTGTTCGCTGTTCAAGTTACTCCTTGGCAAAATAGGAACGTGCAGCCAGCATTTTAAATACTGGAATCTCTATGCACTGAACACAGTAATTAGAGCTCACAGGCGCTCAGGGGAGGGACACGTTTCTGTGCAGTGAATGGGGCATTCAGTACCCACTTGACATCAGCTCCTGAAAAGTGGAAATTAGAGGGATCATCACTTGGGTGGAGTAGAAACGTGCCTTAATGCCAGCGAGCAGGGTGGTCAGCTCAGCTCCCAGCACTGCTGCCATTCTGCATCCCCAGGCTCAGTTGCCTGAAGCTGCAGGGACCCCCAGGACCTGGATCACCAGAAGGGCTTGGGGTGCAGTAGACTGAGCTCTTTATGTTTTGGAGCGATAAAGACAGGGGTAAAAGCAACAGGAGCTATCATGGGAGCAGGACTTGACTTGCTGGGTGTTTGAGCTGAGCAAGGTAGATGGAACCTTCTGTATGGGCAGCAAGGTTGTGGCAGCAGCTTTAAAGCATCCTTGACAAGGTCACAACTTGCTTTTGTGGCCTGAGCTAGGTGAGAACAAAGGGGAACGGTACATCCTTGTGCTCATAGCTGCCAAGACCACCACCTGCTCTAAATAGCCCCTAGTCATTGCAGGTTGGAGGGGACAACAGCCCAGATGAGCCCCATTGAACCACCTCCTGGACAGAGCAGAGACAGGGCTAGCTCACCATTTCTGGGGAGGAATACCACTCGAGCAGGCAGCCCCAGGCACACAGGTTGATGCCTCTATCAAGGAACCATGCAGAGGAACAGCACCTTTTCTTGCAGAAAGGGTGGTTCTCAAAAGCAAGGAGAGCCTGGAGGCAGGTTAATAAAGCCTGGCTTTCCACTCAGCTACTAACAGCAGCAGAGAGTATGGATGGGGACGAGTTACTGATTTACCCTACCCGAGAAAGGGAGAAAGGAACACAACTATTTTCTCCTATGCTGAGGTCTCACCTCCCTGCAGACAGGGGAGCAGGCCCACAAGGTGGTTGCATACAGCTCTGTGCTTCTCCCCCAGCTCCATCAGCCTCCCCTGCCAAATCAGCCTGCAGACACCAGGGCCAGCACCACACTCGCACTGCCAGGCATGGTCTCCATCCATCCACCCTCAACCTTTCTGAGCCCCTCGTTCATTTTATCCACAACCAGAACAAAACTTCAGTAATTTAATCAGAAACCAGTTTCTTGCTTTAGTCCCAAGCAGCTGATAACACACAACAGCCCAGCTCACTGCTTAGCACATTTCTCTTCACTGAGGACCTCACTTTTCCTGGTTCAATTTAATACAGGATTAGTTATTGGGAGCAGCTACATTCTTCACTTCACTGAGAAACAAACACATCAGGCTCATTTTGCTTTGCAAGCAGCCTAAAAGCAAAAGAGCTCAATCTAAGAGAAGTGTTTGCACTCTTAAGGTGTTCCTCCTTATCCCACCTCAGACCCCTATAAACCCTCTCCTTGCATGAAGCCTACAAAAGAATGCACACAGGAGTCAGGGGGTTGCACAGATGAACCCCAAATATCCTTGCAGCTCCGAGCAGCAGCAATCAGACCTGGAGGACCATTGTACTGCACCCTCATTCCTTCCCTTGTTGCCCTTTCCTCCTGAAGGCACAGCTGAATATAAAATGGATAAGGCTGCTGGGTTGTCAGGGGGCTGCAGGGGGCTGCCCATGCAAGCAGCGAGGGTTTGGCATCTCAGATGTGGGGGGCCTTTCTCCTGGGACATAAATAAAACCAGCTTCTTAATGAACTACTCGGTATTGATTTCATTTTCATCCTATTAACTGCTTTGCCCTACATGTGTTTGCTGCACTCTGTAGGATTCCTTCTCCCCCCACCCTGTATATGTACAAATGGCAAAGATAAAACAGCTTCATTAGTCCTATCTACTCGTCAGGCACCAGTTGGTTTGGTTTTTTTTTGCTTTAAAGTGCTCATAAAAGAGCCTCCTTGACAGCTTCCAGGCCTGCATCTCTCCAGCAGAGCTAAGATGCATGAAGCAACATCAAGAGCTCTGCTCCTTTTGAAAGAGAGGAGGAGAAGAAAAGAGAAAGAGCCCTCTGCAGAGCCCATAAAGAAACCCACCCTCTGGGTATCTCACACCCCCAGCCTGGGGTGGCTGGTGGGAGCTGGAGGGGCCACAAAAGTCAATCCCCAGAGCTAACGTCATGCCTTGATCCTTACTGTTGTGTCAGACAGTAACAACAGCTTGTCCTTAAACACTGAGCCCCAGCAGAGCCTGAGCAGCACAAGGTCAGGTCAGCCCATGTGGGAGCTGACCTGCTGTAAGGCAAAGCAAAGGTTCTTGTTTTCCTCCCTACATCACCAGATACGGGAGAAAGCCTCATGAGGGAGAGGAGAGAGAAAAGAACCGAGTTAGAGAGTGAAAATATGGGAAACTGGGAAAGAATAGAGAGATGAGAGGTTGAGGAGAGCAAGCGGAGAACCAGCCTTCTCCATAGCGCTAGAACTGAACGCACTGAAGGAATTCAGTTTATGCTGCATCCTCTGAGGTTATTTGCATCGGTAACAAGTTAATGAACTTGCAAAACCACACGGTCTTTGAGCAAAAGAATTCGTAATCAGAATTAAGGCTTCCAACCAGAAAGGAAACCAACCAGAGGAAGACCATTCAGGCAAATGAAGAGGGGAGGCATGTAAAAAATAGGAGAAAAAGAGAAAAAAAAGCTATTTCCATCTCTTAGTTTTGTTTTGGGGGGTGTCGGAGAAGGAGACTGAAGGAATGAGAGCTGGTTTGGAAGCTCGGGGAAGATGCTCCCTGCAGAAATTCGAGCTGGCAGAGGTAAGGTGAGGATAACACCCAGCATGAGCACAGACAGGTTTCTCAGGGCTTTATAGCGCTTTCCAAGCCTCCGAGTGTTTCAGATGGCTTTGATATTGAGCTGAAATCCCTGGAATTTCCAGCGCCCAAGCACAGGTGAATATTTATTTACTAGAGACAAAGAAATAAAACAAGCTGGGCAGAGAGGGGGGAGCACCAATGGGGAGAAGGACCTGGGGGTGCTGGGTGAGGAGCAGCTCCCCATGACCCGGCTTCAGTGAGCGCTTGAGCCCAGAACCCCCCCTGTGCTGGGCTGCACCCCCAGAGCGTGAGCAGCAGCTCAGGGAGGGGATCCTGCCCCTCTGCTGGGCTCTGGGGAGACCCCCCTGAGTCCTGATCCAGCTCTGAGGCAGCAGCACAAGAGGGACCTGGAGCTGTTGGAGAGAGGCCAGAGGATGCCATGGAGATGCTGCGAGGGCTGGAGCAGCTCTGCTCTGGAGCCAGGCTGAGAGAGCTGGGCTGGGGCAGCCTGGAGAAGAGAAGGCTCCTGAAGGGAGACCTGAGAGCAGCTCCAGTGCCTGAAGGGGCTGCAGGAAACCTGGAGAGGGGCTTGGGACAAGGGATGTAGGGACAGGCCAAGGGGAATGGCTTTAACCTGCCCGAGGGGAGACTGAGATGAGCTCTTAGGCAGAAGCTCTTCCCTGTGAGGGTGCTGAGGCGCTGGCACAGGGTGCCCAGAGAAGCTGTGGCTGCCCCATCCCTGGCAGTGTTCAAGGCCAGGTTGGACACAGGGGCTTGGAGCAAGCTGCTCTAGTGGAAGGGGTCCCTGCCCGTGGCAGGGGTTGGAGCTGGAGGAGCCTTAAGGTCCCTTCCAGCACAAACCAATACAGGATTCCCACCATCCAAGTCTTGGAACTGGCCTGAAATACAGCTGGATAAGACAAACAGCCTGACACTTGTTGGTCTCTTAACACCAAAGGCAATTACCTACAAGGTCAATGAAGAATAATCAATGTGTACGCTGAATTTAACTATCTCTGGCATGAATTTATCTGCTATCTTCCAAATGCACAGTTGATAACAGAAGACTTCTGGTAAAGCTTCACCTTCGGATCCCTGTTGTTTTTCAAAGCAGAATCGAGTTAGACCATTTGCCCAGGTCTGGGCAGTGCTTTGATGTTTACAGGGATTTAAGAATTAGCTTGAAAATTGTCACATGTGCCAAGCGAAGCGCAGCAGGGACTGCGTGCACCAGAGGAGCCTGAGCTCTATTGCACAGTCCAGATTTTGTTTTGCTTCAAGAAACAAGGCTCAACACCAGCAAAGCAGCGTGCCCTTAGGCCCAGCCATCAGCTGGAAGAACTCCTCGCAGGCATCACCGAAGCAGCATTTGCTGATGTTGCACACCAGGACCTCAGTTCTGCAGCTCCGTAGACCAGGCACCACTTACTTCAACTGAATTAGCAAGAAAGGTCTGGCCTGGTTAATTGGAATTATTTAGCCATAATGTTTTTGCACTTCTTGTCCTCTCCTCAGCATAATGCTTTCTAAATTGAGTTCCTCATGCAGCAAAATCCAATATGCAGCAAAACTGTTGTTGCCAGAGAAGTAAAACTTTTGGGGTCTGGCTGATTGCAGCAGCTCCCAGTGACCCCTTTTCTGTCCCCATCCTCTGCCCAGCATCAGCAGAAGTGAGTTTCCTTTGATCCAGGTCCATGGGGCAACGACTACACCAGCATCACACAGGCTGTGTGGCTGCAAGGAAGGCTCAGGACCAGAATGACCCCTTGGGCAGCTCCGTCTTCCTTCCCATGCTGGAATTCCAGGGAAATGTGGGCATAACCAAGCCAAACATCCCTTGTCTGACCTTTTCCTGAGTGCAATTCATGAAGAATCATGGAGACAGGTGAAAATAACTGGAAGAAACTGATTTTGCATAGGCCAGCAGAAGGGAGAGCCAGGCACCATCCACCACAACGTGTATTTTTTACCCACAGGGGAAACCACACTTAGAGCAGATGCAGCGACACCAAACAGCACCTTCATGCAACACAGAGGGTCTGGGAAGCGCTTTCCCAACCCACAGAGCTGCAATGCCAGCAAGCAGGGATGGCACAGGGCCAGTCACCCTGCAGGCCCACAGAGACACATCCTGCATAGAAGTGAGAGGCAGCAGCCTGCATAGAGCTGAAGCTGTGCAAAGAGAAACCATTTAAAGCATCACACCCCAACAGAGGTCACTGTATCTGGGGTGCTGGCTTGTCTGTAATAGCAGATGCTGTGCTGCTGGGTGTCCTATGGGAGAGCTGGACTGGGAGGTCCCTGTGTCCTGGGAGGCTGCTTAGCACGGAGACACACATCCACAGCAGCCAGAGCACTGGCTCTGGAGCACACCCAGCCTGGGGGCTTACCACCACCTTTACCAGCAGATGCACTGCATGGAGACACAAGGATGGAGCGTGTGCAGGTCACTTGGTTCTCTTTTCCCTTCTCTGCCATAGGTTAATGATGTTTGCAACAGTCCTTTCATAGAACCCCAGCCTGGTTTGGGTTGGAAGGGACCTTAAAGCTCCTCCAGCTCCAACCCCTGCCATGGGCAGGGACACCTTCCACTGAAGCAGTTTGCTCCATGCCCCGTCCAACCTGGCTTTGAACACTTCCTTGGGCACTTTTGCAGAAAGAATAACCCAAAAGCATAAAACTGAAAACACTTATCTGCAAAATCTGCTTTCCAGGCTAGTTTTAAAAGCCTGTGTTATAGCCCAAGGCTTTCTTTATCTCCCCCATGTCTTTGTAAGTTTGGCCCCAGATCCTTGACTTTCTATTCTTTGCCTTCTTATGGGAGCAAGAGGGTCTCCTCTCCCAGGCACACACAGGACCCAGCACAGCAGCACCCTCATTGGTAGTTAAGGACTTAGGGTGAGGTTTTCAGATGCCCATGGGCAAGTGAAAAGGACCACACAGTCCATTGGGAACCATCACTCCCATTTTACTGATGGGGAGCTGAGGCACAGAGATACCTCCCAGCTATGGAGAGGATGCAGAGAGGGCAGGGTAAGAGCATCCGTGCCACTACTTAAGGTGTACAAAGCCTTTAAATGGAGAGAGCAAGGGGCAAGGTGAGGGGTGAGCCACTAAACACAACCAAGCCTGGGGCAGAGCTGGACACGTTCATGTCTCATAGCTGAGTGATTTAGCAACAGCTGAGTTCAGGAAGGTGATTTATACCCAAGTGAAACGCAGGAGAGCTTCAGCAGAAAAAGCATCAGCACAAAGTTGCCTGAATCTGCTTTTATCTCCAATCTAAACCCAGCAGTTTGGCACTTCCCCATCCCAGTGCACAGGGTGGGCGCTGCTGCTGCTGCTGAGCATCACATCTCTGCCCACTGAGTCAGCAAGTCCTGCTCTCCCTGCACCCCGAGGCCCCGCCGGGTACCAACCCGAGCTGCTCCCCCCGCAGAGCTGCGGCTGCCTGGGGACATCTGCACCGTGGGCAGAAAAGCGGCTCCAGCCACAGCAGGAGGGAGACGCAGGCGAGCGTCAGCAGAAATAATGCTCCCAAGACACAAAAGTTGCTGAGCTCCCTCCAGCTCCTGAACTTCCATCCCCTCCCCATCAAGGGGATCTTCACGATGCCGGAATCTCCTCCCCAGTTCCTTACCCATTTGCACCATTATTGCGCTGACGGCGCAGGCCACCTTTGCTGTTCACTGATTCCCAAGCAATTTATCCCAGTTCTTTTCCTCCAGCAGCTGCATGACTGGAGAGAAACCCGCTTCCCAGCAGAGGATATTTGTCTTATTGTGCCTGGGCAAAGCTTATCTGCTTCTTTGCTGCTCAGAATTGCATTTACAAGGCACGACCAGGACAAAGCCAAGTGCACTAATTGCTGTTGCTCAGGTGGAGTATCTTCTACCCATCCTCAGCCCTGCAGCACTGGGGCTTTATACTTTATCTGGTACAAGGGAGCCACACAGAAGGCTTCTATTATTTACCCATCACAGCTATTTCATTGCCACTGGGTTTTCTGAAAGAAGGAAGAAAAACCCCAGTGATTTCTTACATCTTGTTCTGCTTTTCAAACCAGGATTGCTGATTCTTTCTTTAAGCTTATTACCCATCACAAATACATCACCATTTAAATCAACCTCATTCTGAAAACACAGATGGAAGCTCCTTCAGAAGACAGAGGAAGCTCTTGATAACTGGGTGCTTTGTGAACTCAATGCAGCAGGCTCCAGGCCGTTCCCTTCCAGGCTCCCATGGGATGAGCATGGTGCACCCAGCAGAGAGGGCTTCTAGCCCCTAAATCGTTATGTTTTCCACCTTATCAACACCACAAATCCACATCTTACCTTTGTTCCAGCTTATTTAGCCTCCCACTGGCCCTGTGTTCATGCAGCAGAGCTCAGGTCAGATGCTTCACACCCAGCACTGATGGTTTAAAGCATCTCCAGTAGAGCAGCAGCGTGGGATGGGAATCAATCAGTCTGTAAAGACCAGCTGGTAGCATTTACCCTTTCTCCCCTTTCCTTAGGGAACGGAAAACCATCCCAAATGCAAAAAGCTTCCCAGCCACCTCCTCAAAATCAGCTCAGCCCAAAATGCACTTGGCTCTCCCCAGGCTTAGAGGCGTTCATACCCTTTGCAAACCCACCCTCAGTGGTTAACTGGGCGCGTAGGATCCATATGTGTCCAACACTTTCTATTCCTGCAGTGGTATTAAAGACTTCTGTAGCCAGGGAAGTTGGCAATGGATCTCTCTTAAAATAGCCAGCCCTTTCCCTAATGTAGTCTCTTGTCATTCTTGTTAGATAGCAGAGCTCCAAGGATTTAAGCAAAGTTGGCTTACTGTGCCGATGCCTTGCTCCTACCAGGTCAGCTGGGGAAGTTTGCTGTAATGATGGGTTTAATCCCAGCCAAACATCAGGCTGTGATGGCTTAATAAGAGCATTGGCAGCCCTGGGGTATAAACCTGGTCCCAGGGGTTCTGGGCAGGGGGACAAGGGCTTTCATCTTAGGTACCTGTTCCAGCATTCAGCTACGTGCTCCAGGGTTATGGGGATGGCTCCAGAGAAGATGGAGATTCCCTTTGCACAAGGAGCATGAGTGCTGATGGGCACAGGTTACTCCTGGGAGGATTCTGGCTGGACACAAGGGGAAGATTTTTCCCCGTGAGAACAATCAGCCCCTGGAACGATGTCCCTGGGGAAGTGATGGACTCCCCAGTACTGGGCACTTTAAAGCCTCAGCTGGACGTGGTGCTAGGACACCTTGTCTGGACTGTGGCTTTGCAGAGTAAGTCTGGACCAGATGATCACAGGATCCCAGCCTGGTTTGGGTTGGAAGGGACCTTAAAGCTCCTCCAGCTCCAACCCCTGCCACGGGCAGGGACACCTTCCACTAGAGCAGCTTGCTCCAAGCCCCTGTGTCCAACCTGGCCTTGAACACTGCCAGGGATGGGGCAGCCACAGCGTCTCTGTCACATACCCAGACCCCAGAGCTCCCCACTCTACACCAGCTGTTTTGGGGAGGTCACTTCCAACCCTGCACTGTGGGACTCATGATTAAAACCCTTCAGGAGGGAGAGGGAGAGGGAGAGGGAGAGGGAGAGGGAGAGGGAGAGGGAGAGGGAGAGGGGAGGAGAGGAGAGGAGAGGAGAGGAGAGGAGAGGAGAGGAGAGGAGAGGAGAGGAGAGGAGAGGAGAGGAGAGGAGAGGAGAGGAGAGGAGAGGAGAGGAGAGGAGAGGAGAGGAGAGGAGAGGAGAGGAGAGGAGAGGAGAGGAGAGGAGAGGAGAGGAGAGGAGAGGAGAGGAGAGGAGAGGAGAGGAGAGGAGAGGAGAGGAGAGGAGAGGAGAGGAGAGGAGAGGAGAGGAGAGGAGAGGAGAGGAGAGGAGAGGAGAGGAGAGGAGAGGAGAGGAGAGGAGGAGCTGCCAAACAAACCCCAGCTGTTTTGGCCACCTTTGCTGATGCTGAGCACGTGCTGATTGGGGTGTAACATGGATGGAACACTCTCATTGCCTGTTTCCTTCCTTCAACTTCCCCACCCATCCCAGAGGGGCTGGGGAGCATTTATTCACTATAAATACAAGCTTGCTGGTCACAGGGGCATTTACTTGCTGGGGGCTGCTTTGATGCTGCAGTAAGAGCAGAGGTAACCAAGGGACCAGCCTGCAGGTACATCCAGCAAGACAGTGTCCCCCGCAATGTCTTCTGCCACCAGCAAAGCAGGAGCCCCAGCAGTTGCTGAGCACAGTCAATAGGTGCTGAGTCCTTTAATGACTCTCCCATTGGATAAACAGAAATGAAAAGGCAAGGTTGAGCAGGAAAACTCAGGCATGGGCTGACCTTGTTCAGTCCCCCCCTTCGAGTCATCCCAGTGCTGCTTTCAGGCCCTGTTAAGCAATATTTGCTTTGCTAGTCATTTAGGCCATCAATGCTAATGCCTGGGGCAGGCAGGGGGTGTCACAGCCTCTCCCCTCACCTCCTTCATCCCTCCCATCCCATCTGTGGCCTTTAAACCCGAAGCCTGGTGCGAGGCTCTGGTAGCCAGCAGCCAGGACATCAGAGCCTTTCGCTGCCAACAGCAACAGCACCCACGGCTTTTCATCCTGCCCAAAGCACTGGAAAGGAAATTAAAAGGGCGATAAGGGAGCTCTTTGAGCAGGGAGGGAATATTCGGTGCTATCGGTGAGATAAACGAGTATCTCTTCCGGCTCTGGCAGAGGCTCAGGAATGAGACGTGGGGCGAAATCTGCATTTATAGAGTTTCCATAACTCCTCCAGGCTGCGGGATAACCATGGCCCTCCTCACTCCTCAGGGAGGGAGCTCAGCGCTGCTGGACAAAGGGACAGAGGCTGTGCAGAGGAGCCGGATCAGCTCCAGGATTTCAGGGTAGTTTTGTGGCTCTGCTGGCCCAGGGCAGCTCCAGGGCAGCAGATGCTGCCTTTTGGTGCCTTTCGAACACCCCCGGTGCCCAGCAGCCCCCAGAGACAGGAGCCAGCAGAGGGTTTGCACGAGCTGGATTTGATCCATCCGTGTCTCATCCATTGGTCCCAGAGCAGGGGACTGGCCCCTGTATGATGCTCCCCTATGGCTATAGGGGCTGATGCCCACCAGGAGGAAGGTGTACCCGCGGCCACCAGCATTCCCTGGGGGCAATTCAGTGGGAACAAGAAGGGGGGAGTATGGGTGCTCCATGCATGGCAGGAGAGCAGCATCTCCTCCAGCTCTCTGAAATCAGGGTTTTGCCCCGTTGCCCTCCTGCCATGGGCAAGGATGAGATGCTGCAGGATGCTCGAGATGCCCCCAAAGCTCAGCCCCACGCCTGCCTGAGCTCAGCACCAAATCCAGCACCCATCCATGTGGTCCCACTCCTGGGGACAGCTCTGTGACCATGGGGACACCCCAAAGCATCACTCGCCAAGTGCCCAAATCCCCAGCACAAGGCCAAGGAGTGACTGAAGGTTTCCGTGCACTTAGAGCAGAGCTAAGGGAAGCCCTGGCCCCGCACACGGTGGACGTGAGGCCTCGTGTCCTGCTTGGCAGCAGCCGAACAGAAATGCTCCTGTGCTGGTAAGTGCCTGAGCAAAGCGACAAGCGGCTGCTGGGGAGCAAAGCCTGGAGCAGATGCTTGCGCTGCAGTGAAAGGACAGAAATCTCTCCATCAAACAAAGCAGGATCAGAGCCACAGGCACCTCCCTGGGCCCCGTAAGGAGCCAGCAATCAGTGACCAAGCAGCTTCGCTGCAGGGCAGAACACTGACATTGACACTGTTGCATCCTTGGAGTGATGCAGCTGAAGTGAAGCACCGTAACAAGTCACTGCCCTCAGCTGAGTGGGGGCAGCTTCACCCACGTACCCCAACCCCAGACCCCCAGTGCACACCGGCTGTGTGGGGGCAGAAATGCCTCTTAGACACCCAGCCCTTCTCCAGCTCATCCTCACCTGTGGAATGTGATGGGGCCTTAAGTGCAGAGCTTTCATTTGCAGTGGTTTGCACAGGAAAGCAAAGGCATCGCTCAGCGGTGCCGGGGATTACTGTGAGCAACCCATGTTCAACCTCCACCCATGTGAGCATCCTCCCTGCACCCAGGACCAGCACTGTGTGACCCCATGAACCCCCAAACCCATGTGTGTTTCCCACCCTCAACGCCAGGAAAAGGGCTCATTTAGGAACGTTACGCTCAGAGATTGGATCTCTCTGGGGGTTTTCCTTTTCTCACCTTCAATTAAAGCAGTTTATTCTCATCACAGTGTTTAATTAGCCAATATTGGAATGAATTATTATAATTAGCCTGTAGTTAAATGGTCTCGATGTGTGAGGGCACGTGGGTGCCTTCAAGGGTCCTGCTCGCTTTCCCTGACAGCTCTGGCTCATCCCAATGGCACCCAATGCAATTCCAGCAGAAAAACCCCAACACAGCCATAGAACAGAGGTTGGAAAAGCTCATCCAGCCCAACCATTCCCAGCACCGCCAAGGCCACCACTGACCCATGGCACTGAGGCCTCGTCTCCACGGGGTGTGAACACTTGCAGGGACGGTGACTGCAGCCCTGCCCTGTCCCATCAAACCAACCCAGGCTCCACACCTCACATTTGACTGACCGGGAGGATGAGGAGGGACATCACTGGGTGACAAGAGGTGCAATGAGGAGGCTGGACTCATCCCTGCTCCTCCCGTCCCCGCCGGCATCAGCCTGGGCTTCTCCTGCTGTTCCTATGCGCTATTGACGGGCAGTGACTCAGAGCTCGGTCCTGTTCCCGGCACAGGTCAGCAGGGAGGGCACGCGCTGGCTGTGCTCAGTCCTGCTGCCTCGGCAGCCCCTACCCATGTCTGGAAGTGTGGAACCACAGCGCCTGGGGGAACCTCCCAGCACCACTTCCCTGGCTGCACCCCACAGCAACCCCAACCCCAGCCCAGCCCCGCAGCCGCAGAGCCCCACAGTCCCTCCCGACACCGCTTCCCAGCACAGGGAACATCCCAGGGGTTGCTCACAAGCAGATTCACAAGCAGAGGTCGGGCAACGAAACAAACAATGTTAAGACCAAAGAGCTGGAGCTGGAGCAGCTCTGCTCTGGAGCCAGGCTGAGAGAGCTGGGCTGGGTCAGCCTGGAGAAGAGAAGGCTCCTGAAGGGGAGACCTGAGAGCAGCTCCAGTGCCTGAAGGGGCTGCAGGAAAGCTGGAGAGGGGCTTGGGACAAGGGCCTGGAGGGACAGGCCAAGGGGAATGGCTTTAACCTGCCAGAGGGGAGACTGAGATGAGCTCTTAGGCAGAAGCTCTTCCCTGGGAGGGTGCTGAGGCGCTGGCACAGGGTGCCCAGAGAAGCTGTGGCTGCCCCATCCCTGACAGTGTTCAAGGGCAGCTTGGACACAGGGGCTTGGAGCAAGCTGCTCCAGTGGAAGGTGTCCCTGCCCGTGGCAGGGGTTGGAGCTGGAGGAGCTTTAAGGTCCCTTCCAACACAAACCAGGCTGGGATCCCATGAATTACACAACACATAAAACTCAGCTTCCCCCATACCTCAAAGCAATGCTCAGGCTGCTTCTTCCCACCTTGAAAGTCCGCAGGGCTGGGGGTTTAACTCCTTCTTTCACTTCCAAGCCCCCAGCTGGTGCCAGTCCCAGGCCCTGCACACGAAAACCCCCAAATCCTTTTAAAACATCTTTCTTTTTTCTCTTTTTTTTTTCCTTTTTTTTTTCTTTTTTTTTTTATTGATTTCGTTGAAAACAGAACAAGAAAAATGAGCGGAGCCAAAAGAGCGCTCCTGCGACGGCCGAAACAGCAACCGCAAATAATAATAATAAACATGACGGCATTATGAATGTTCTAGGAGAGATGAACAAAAGAAACTGGTACTGCCCTAATTACAGTATTTAAAGATATATGCAAAAAACAGAAACAAAACAGAACAAAACTGAAGGTAATGACCTGCGCAGCCACCACACAAAAGGTGATGGCAAATTTTATTCACACTACAATACTAACCATTTAAAAAAAGGTTTCTTTTTTTTTTTCCTGCAGTTTTATACTAAAATCACTTTGTTCTTTTTATACAATTGATAAGTTTATATTCACGTGGTGAGCAAAAATCACACCAGAATCAGCACCGTTTTGTTGTGTGGTTTCTCTTTGTTGTCGTTTTGGTTTTTTTTTTGGGGGGGGTGTTCTTGGGGTTTCTTTTCTGTTTCATGGGGTTTTGTTATTTTGTGGTTGTAGTTTTTTAACGCCAGTCCCCAATGTCCTGGTAAAAAAGAACTCAGTTTCTTGGAACCTCAGAGCGGGTGGCTTAAAAACGAATCGAAGGTGCCCAGCGTTGAGGAAAGGGATGGGAACAGACGAGCTGGTGGCATCTGGGATGTCCTCGCCTGCTCTTCGCCCTGGCGGCGGCCGCGAGCCGAGGTCCTCTAGAACACGCTTATCATTCACTTTGTGTTTATAAAAACAAGGAAAAACCTGAATTGCTGCAGAAGTTTAGTGTCTTGTACGATCCCCTTCGACCTTCCCTCTCTACAACACCTCCTGCGACGGGGCGAGGGGAATCCTTCCGTGGAGACGGTAACAGGGCCCAGTGGTGTGGACAAGAGCTGGTTCCTGATGGAGAAAGCCCAAAGGGAGCCCAGGCTCAGGGGAAACATCTCTGGTTGGCTCAGGGAGAGCCAGGGACCAAAGGGATTGTGAGGAGCATGGGTTTCCTCTCGTTGGAAGAGAAAGAAGCCGGTGGATTTGGGAACAAGGAGGGTATTTGTTAGAAATGCCCTCTAGCTCCTCAGGAAAGGCCCCACCACAACATCCTGTGAGATGTGGGAGAAATCCATGATTAGAAACAACCAACCAACCAAAAAACCAAACAAACCAACAAAAGCCAACCAGCAGAGCCTGCCCCGGGGCTGTGCCAAGCACCCCGAACGCCAGCACCTCCCTCCCTCTGCTTAGCAACAAAGTTCCATCAAGTACTCAAAGTTTATTCCAAGCGAACTGGAGATGACTTGGCATGAGTGATCCATTCAATGAACATTCCGAGGACGGGAGGCCCTCCCCTGGACAACACTTAGGAGCACACTAAGAGGAGGAGGCCAGGACAGCTTGCAGGGAGAACAAAACTGCACCAGCCACCCCTCCACACTGTGAAACCCAGCAGCTTTGCAGGCCCAGGGAGGGGAGAGCATCATCACGGAGGCGGGGTTTGCTTTTACTTATTCCTCAAGTAACAGTCGGTGGCACAGCCCTAAGCATCACAAACTCTTGGCTTTCCTGGAGAGGGCTTTTTTTTTGTGTGTTTTTTCATTTTTTTTCTCTTTAAATGGAAATTCAGACAGTTTGTGAATCTATGGGTTAAAAGGAGTCAGTCTCTGGGGAGCGGAGCCTCAAAAGGGGCCGGCTGCTGTGGCAGAGCTGGTGTCGGGGAGCCCGTTTTCCTGCGTGTCCTGGGACGAGGTGCTCGCCTGCCGCTGGGCCAGCGCTGAGCTCGAGTGTTTGCACTTGGGTGAACCGCACTGACAGCTGAAGAATTTGCCTTTGATGTCCCAGAACCTGTCTCCGTAGTCAAAGCTGCAAGAGACAGAGATGGGGTCACTGCAAAGCACCAGCACACAGGAGCAAAAGGGAGCATTGGAGCCAGAGGCCAGGGTTGGCAATCCTCAGAGCTGGGGGGCTTGGAACGCTGCAGGGGATGGAGTGTGCTTGTGGGATCCCTTGGGACTGAAGGGATGGAGTGATCTTGTGTTCAGTTCTGAGACCCCCACTGCAAGAGAGACACTGAGGTGCTGGAGCGGGGCAGAGAAGAGCAATGGAGCTGGTGCAGGGCCAGGAGCACAAGTGTGATGGGGAACGGCTGAGGGACCTGGAGGTTCAGTCTGGAGAAGAGAAGGCTCAGGGGGGACCTGATCGCTGCCTACAAGTGCCTGACAGGAGGATGGAGCCAGGAGGGGCTGGGCTCTGCTCCCAAGGAACAAGGGATGGGACAAGAGGAAACGGCCTCAAGCTGCCCCAGGGCAGGTTTAGATGGAGCTGAGGAACAATTCCTGCCCCAGAGGGTGCTCAGGCATTGGAACAGGCTGCCCAGGGCAGGGCTGCAGTCACCGTCCCTGCAAGTGTTCACACAGCGTGGAGACGAGGCCTCAGTGCCATGGGTCAGTGGTGGCCTGGGCAGTGCTGGGAACGGTTGGACTGGATGAGCTTAAAGGGCTTTTCCAGCCTGGTTGAGTCTATGATTCTATGACCCTGCTCAGGAGCAGCGCTGCTTTCATTCCATCACACTCCATTCTCCCTGCAGCGAGGCAGTGGCAGCCCCAGGACAGCACTTACCCGATTTCTTCTCCAGCTTCTATGTGCCTCGTGCTGAAGAAGGCGATCCTGGGAAAGCGGAGGTCCTGGTGCGACATGAACACTCGCACGGGGATGAGGTTTGGCTCACAGAGGTGGTTGATAAAGCGGCTGATGTTGCCATAGAAACGGGCGTCGATGCAGTAAACCTCTCCATCCTAGGGGAGAAATGTGTCAGTAGCCATGAGGTGAGGCTGGGTTTAGTATCAGTGAGGTTTTTACAAGGGCCTGTAGGGACAGGACAGGGGGAATGGCTTTAACCTGCCAGAGGGGAGACTGAGATGAGCTCTTAGGCAGAAGCTCTTCCCTGGGAGGGTGCTGAGGCCCTGGCACAGGGTGCCCAGAGAAGCTGTGGCTGCCCCATCCCTGGCAGTGTTCAAGGCCAGGTTGGACACAGGGGCTTGGAGCAAGCTGCTCTAGTGGAAGGTGTCCCTGCCCGTGGCAGGGGTTGGAGCTGGAGGAGCTTTAAGGTCCCTTCCAACCCAAACCATTCCATGACTCCATGGTTCTACGATTACGGCTACTTGTTAAAATAAAACAATTGACCAAATTATCGGCCATTCCAGCAATACTCTGCAGAGCTTCAAGAAGAACAACCAGGGCAGGACGCCCACTGCAGGTTTAAAAGGACTAAACACACACTTTTAGATCCAACAGTACCCTGAACCCACAGTTTTCTGCACAGCCCTCTGCCCACACCAGCCCAACGCTCCTGTCACTGCCTGGTCCGTTGGCTCTTTCCACCCTGCCCAGCTAAAGCACCAGCTTGGCATGGTGGGATTGATGCCTGGTGCAGACAAACACCTTAGGGGTACAAGCTGCTGGATAGGGGAATAGCATCTGTTCTGTCCTCTAATTGAACATGACAGCGAGGAAGCACAAAGCCAGAGCCTCAAGAAAACACAGGTTTTTGCAGATAAAAGTGCAAGGGAGAACACAGAAATTCCCCTTCCAGAGAGCAGTAATATTTTGTTTTCCTTGAAAAGAAAAGAACCTCCCTCAGGGCTTTTTTATTCCAGCAGAGAATGACTGTGCAAGGCAGAGGCTTTAATTACAGGAGCTAATTTCAGCTGCAAAGAGGCCAAAAGCAAAAGGCTCCATTAGCAGTGCTCAAGCTCCCTTTTGAGCAAGCACCTCACCACTGGTAATGGACAAGTGGTGCCAGATCACACCACCCCACTGGGGCAGGAACCCAGGGAAGGTGTCCCAACGGCTGGGGAGGCATCACCCCATGTGGTCCTGTAACACACACATGCTGTTATTTCGTGTTGCAATTAGCAGGAATTCCCATCATCCCCTCACTTTCCTCCATGGAAATGCCCTGGCTGGGGAGGGCAACATCACCCACTACCACATCTAGTGCCTGTCTGGAAAGATCTGGGCTCTCCACCATGCAAGTGAAGATGTGCTTCTTGAGAAAGGATTCTGCTGCCTTGACTGACCCAGGCAGAGTCCTCACTGTGAAGCTGCTGAGGAGGAAGAGTCCCAAAGCAAAGTGCTTCCCACCTTGCCATGAGGGTAGGGGAGAAAATCTGAAGGATCAAGGCCCAACTAGAACTTAATCTGGCTACTGCTGCGAGAGACAATTAAAAATGATACTACAAATACATCAGCAACAAAAGGAGGGCTAAGGAGAATCTCCATCCTTTATTGCATGTGAGGGAAACATAGTGACAAAGGATGAGAAAAAGGCTGAGGTACCTAATGTCTTTTCTGCCTCAGTCTTTAATAGCAAGACCAGTTGTTCTTGGGTATCCAGCCCCTAAGCTGAAAGACAGAGACAGGGAGCAGAATGAAGCCCCCGTAATCCAAAGGGGAATGGTCAGTGGCCTGCTATGCCACTTAGACACACACAGTCTATGGGAATGGATGGGATCCACTCAAGGGTGCTAAAGGAGCTGGTGGAAGTGCTCACCAAGGCAGTCCTGACTCACTGGGGAGGTCCTGCTTGACTGGAGATTACCAAATGTGATGCCTGTCTACAGGAAGGGCCAGAAGGAGGCTCCAGAGAACTACAGGTCTGTCAGTCTGACCTCAGTGCTGAGGAAGATTATAGAGCAGATCATCCTGAGTGCCATCACGCTGTGCATACAGGATGACCAGGTGACCAAGCCCAGACAGCATGAGTTTATGAAAGGCAGGTCCTGCTTGCCTGACCTGATCTTCTTCTACGACAAGGTGACTTAGTGGATGAGGGAAAGGCTGTGGTTATTGTCTACCTGACCCTAGTGAAACCTTTGACACCATTTCCCACAGCATTCTCCTGGAGAAACTGGTTGCTCATGGCTTGGATGGGTGCACTGATCACTGGGTAAAAACCTGCCTGGATGGCCAGGCCCAAAGAGTGGGGCTGAATGGAGTCACAAGTGGTGTTCCCAAGGCCTCAGACACCCTGCAAGAAGACAACGCTTGTGCCTTGGATCTTCCTCTTTGCTTCACTGAAGGCTTCCTAAGAGCAAACCCTAGAGGTTCCCCATCAAGGCAGGCAGCCAGGGGCTGACCTAAAGACCAGGCGAGGCCCAGGTGGGGTCTTGCTCTAAGTGCACAAACCAGGCTGACGTCCCTGGTGCTTTTCAACTCCATAATCACAGTCTGACCCTGCCGTTTTCAGACTGAATACAACACTCAGCCCTTGTCTTCTTTCAGTTGTTCAGGGTGTTGCTTTAAAAAGAAAAAAAGGCAAAAAAGAAAAAGAGCAAAGCTTCTTTGTCATTAGCTGATGACAAAAACAAGACGTCTTGGAAGCCACCGCGCTCCTCTGAGTCCCCAGCTCACCTCTCTCCTCCCTTCCCCAGCAAAGTCTGAAGTGATGGCTTTGATAAAAAACATCAGATGGCACTTTTCAAAGCAGGGTTTCTGCTCTGAGACAGCTCTCCACAGAGCAGCACAGGGTAACTACCAGCAGAACAAGCCTCCAGCCCCTGCCAGGGTATCTGATCCCTTTTGAGTGAACCAGGCTTGCTTTTTCAGTCTTCCAACTCATCTTTCTATGAAGAACTCACAAAGCTGGCAGTCCGGACTGCAAGCCTGCATACACACACTGAGTACCAAAAACCGAACAACTCAGCTCAGGATACCTGAACAGTTTTGACAGAAGAGCATCTTGCATCAGAACTGGTGTGGGGAGCACACACCATGCTAGCCCAGCCTTGCTTTAACAAGCCCTAAGCCTTACCTCAACCCCTCTGTATTTCGTGGCTCTCCTCTTTGCTGCGTGTCAAGGTGCAGACAAATACTCTCTTTGCCCTTATGGAGAGGCAAGACCCTGGGTTTGTCTCATCAGACACCTCCAGATACAGTACCTTGTTGTCAAGGTCGAAGAGGTAGGAGTCCTCTTCACGGACATCTGCCTCCGAGTCAGATATCAGCTCACCAACGTACCTGCAGACAAACGGGGAAGGCAGAGATAAGATGTTCATGCAATCATGTGTTTGGGTTTAAACTTCTCTTTCTGAGAAGAGGGAAAGAAAGAGATACAGTTCAGCCACAGGTGGCAACCCCCAGCCTCACAGTGCAGGTCACCTCAGAGCCACCCAGGCAAACTGAGCTTTGCCAGTTTACAGCAGCTAAAATCTTGCTCCAAAGTCCTCCTTTTCAGGGCAACGCTTTCAATATTAAAACTGGAGTCTTACTTCCAATAAAATTTACTTTTCCTCCGAGGAATGCGTTTCCTTCTGCAAATCTCTTTGTTGGCCAAGATCAACACATTAATCCAATTCTCCTTCTGTTCAGACTCATGTCCTGGCTCTCCTGTACACTACTGCAGTGCTTGTGCCGTTTATATCCCAAAGCAAAATGGTTGCGTCTGTCCCTCCTGTATTTTCCAGGGTATTTTGACTGATTACATAGGCTACACACCTTAAAAAGGTTTGGTTTTGAAGTCTTAGGTCTAACCTAACCTGGCAGGATCCCGGGAAGGATCCCAACTTCTTTCTATCCCTCTCAAACCAGAATAAATCAGAACTGTGGTCCAGTAACAACCACCTTGTTGTGAAACCAGGTGCAAGGCAGATTACAACCAGGTCCTCTGATCACCACAATGCACGTGCTGCTTGGCCTGGCTTGCTGAGAAGAACTAAATACACCCACCACCTTCCACACCCCAGACAGACACTGGTTTTGCTGCAAACCCCCTTGCACAGGAGTCCCCACTGCACTGGTGTTCCCACATTTGTCTCCCTGTCTCCATCACAAGCAGTTTTGGACTGTCAAGGTTCAACATTTCCTGCCTTGACCTGCTTCAGCTGAAGTAAGAGACACGAGAGGTACAGAGCCAGAGGGAGAATATGAGAAAGCAGCAACAGCCCAGCAGTATCTAACTCTTCCTGGCCTGCACTGCAATGCTAATTAATTATAAGCAAAGGATTCACAATACGAATAAATGAATATTTTGCAGCATCAACATTATTCCATGATCAGCATCCGTTATCCCAGCATTGCTCTGCAGCTCCCAAGGCATTTCCAAGTGTTAACCAACTGTATCCATTCCCCACCCTGGCTTGAGGCAGCATTTAACTGCAAGGCTGGGACAGAGGAGAGCCACAAACCATTAACCTGGAGAGGACCCATTCCATGACAAGGGATCATCTGGCTGCAGTTCCCAAACCTGAGGGATCTGGTCAGAGCAGGAGGCTGTCGCTGTGTGTGATCCTCCTCTTTGCCCCACTACACCTTGTTATTTATGAAGCACTACTGGAAATCACACGCTCAGTGGTGACCTAAAGCAATAGGAAGACGATGGCCAGAGATGCATTGCTGTAGCGTGGCAGAGTAGCCAGCAGCAGCTGAGAAACAGCTGAATAATGCTGCATGGAGATTGCTCTGCTCAGGGACAGCTACTCCAGGTTTACAACTCAGTGAAACTAAAAACCACAATGGAAATAGAAACTGTTGGTTTGATGTTCCTTTAAAGACTATTCCTGTAATTCATTACCTTTCCAGGACTGCTTACAAATACAAACAGTTCCTTTATTTCCCAGATGGAAAGTTAGGGAGGGATGTGCAAGAAGCACATGTTCCTACACAATAGAAGAGTTTGAGCTTCAGTCCCTTCCTTTAAGAACTCCCAAAATCAAGCCAACGTCCTTCTTCTCAGCAAGATACTGAGCATGGTGCTGGCAAGTAACTACACCTGAGCTTTACCCTGCTGCTCATCACTGCAAGCCCACAGCTCACTCCATGCAAAAAATCAACAGCAACAGGAAGGTCCCAGAATAGGCTCCAGGGTTTTCGATGCAGTGTGGAAAATGGGACACTTGGGGATCTCTCTGGCTGAAGGGGTGGCTAAAACACCTGGCTCAATGCAGATGGTATCAAAGCATCACTCTTTCATATAGAAATGAAACCACATAATGGGCATGCACAGAAAGCAGCAGACTAGATCCTCACAAGTCTCTACACTTCCTGCACCCCACTAGTTCACAGCCTCTCTGCTCTGGAGCCAGGCTGAGAGAGCTGGGCAGGTTCAGCCTGGAGGAGAGAAGGCTCCTGGAGGGGAGACCTTAGAGCAGCTCCAGTGCCCAAAGGGGCTGCAGGAAAGCTGGAGAGGGGCTTGGGACAAGGGATGTAGGGACAGGCCAAGGGGAATGGCTTTAACCTGCCAGAGGGGAGACTGAGATGAGCTCTTAGGCAGAAGCTCTTCCCTGGGAGGGTGCTGAGGCGCTGGCACAGGGTGCCCAGAGAAGCTGTGGCTGCCCCATCCCTGGCAGTGTTCAAGGCCAGGTTGGACACAGGGGCTTGGAGCAAGCTGCTCTAGTGGAAGGTGTCCCTGCCTGTGGCAGGGGTTGGAACTGGATGAACTCTGAAGTCCCTTCCAATACAAACCAGTCTGGAACAGCTCAGAAGCAGAAACAGAAAGGGAAACGATTGCTGGAATGATTATAGAGAAAAGTTGAAAGGTTTCTAAAGCACAAACCAGGCTGAAATGCTCCTTGTGTGTAAAAAAGGCATTCACACACAGACACAGTCAGGACCAGCAGAGCTTTGCAAAATGAAAGTGTTGTGATAACTATTCCAGACCTGCTCCCCATGCAGGCAAACGTGAAAACTCATGGAATAAAGTCATCCTTACACCAATACTATTATCATCCTTCTCAAGCAGAGGAAGAACTGCTGTATGAAGCCACTAGCTGCTCAGGGCTCCAATCCGGACTTTCAATGGAAAATCCTCTTCCACAGGAGCTGATCCCAGGAGCTGCTGTGTGCAAGCAGCCACCAGACACCTCTGGCACAGGCGCTTCTTTGCCAGAGATGAGGGAATAAAGAAACCAAGTCTGTAGGGTGGCCATGAAGAACCACAGGAAGGCCATCAGTACAGCTGGAGGAGAGGAGGAGGACTGCGTGTTGGTGAGTTAATACTGTGTGTGTGTGAGAGTGATGGAGATAAGGAGGAACGTGCATGGGCAAGACACAAATTAGCTCAGCTTTTTAGTATGCAGCTTATTTAGATAATGATGAAGACAATGTCAGCAGCTCCTGGCAAGGGTGAAGGGAAGAGTTAAGCATGGTCATGGTATCTGCACCCCATCAGCAATGATGTGCTCCACAATGCGCCCGTCTGTGTCCATTACACTGTCAGGGCTGCCCTGTTTCCCTGGGCTGCCAGTTCACCACTGCCAATACCTCTTGTGTGTTTAGCATTCCAGTAGGATTTGGTAAAGTTGGTGCCTTTCCTCTTTGGGAGCAGTTTACTTGCAGGCTCTGGCTCATCGCTGGATGCTGAGAATCAGGACACTGCGATCTCTGGTACTTGACAGAAAGCCCCACCTGAAGACAGACTTGGGACACTGCCCACAAACAGCAGTTTTAAGCCTTACCTCTGCACAAAACATGTTCTTGTCTGGCAGCTCCAAACATGGAAGAAATACTTGGCCAATTCACTGCAGAACTGACTTAATTCTCCAATGATCTTCCTCAATCCCCTGCCCCAATTCTATAAAACATCAATAACTACTTCTAGAAAACCCCAGCACCTATTTCCATGAAGGCCACAAGTTCAGCACTCTTAGAAGGTGTTAACTCACTGGAGAATTGCAATGAAGAAAACACTTCCCAGAACATCTATAAAGCATACATAGCACTTTAAAGCCTGAAAACTGTGGGGCTCAATGGCAGACTTTTTCCCTTGACATACATCTGAAACATTTTTGTTCTTAAATACTTTAGTGAATCAGAGCTGACACATGCTTAACACAAAGTGCTTTACTGTTTTGTTGAATAAGACCAAAGCCAAAGCTGTGACACTGGAAAACCTCTTGAGATGTCAGTATTGAAACAGAAAAAGATCCCCTAGAAAGAAGTTGTTTCCAACTGCCTTGGCCTGAAATGTCCCCTTAGCCACAGTGAACATATGACTTGAGCACAGGCGCAGCACCACCCAAATGCATTCTCCCCTCACCACTTGTGTTTCAGAGGGGAAAGAGCTCAGCACAGATCCCATCGAGCCAGCAAAGGGTGGAGAAAGCTCCACACTATGAGGAAAAGGACAAACAGAGCAGGAATGGAGTCAGGAAACTCCATTCAAATTGGCTGAGGGCCCGATGCCAGTTTGACTGGTGTGAAAACCTCTCCTTAAAGAGCAGCAAACCACCTCAGGAAGCAATGGGCTTGTGGGAGCTACTGACAGCTGAGGAACTTACTCGCACACAAAGGTTCCCAGAGGAATGTCCTGCATCGTTCGCACACCCCAGCCCATCTTTTGTGTCCGATAAAGCTGCAATCGAGTCCTGGAAAGAGAAAAAGAAGCCACATTAATAGCAGCACTGCACAGAAAGATGATGGAACTTTCATAGAGGGATAAGCAAAAAAGGCAGCAACCTTCCATGACCACAAACTCAAAGCTGATTTTGATACTCAACCCCCAGTTCTCACACTGGCACCACTGAGGGAACGCTCCACCCCTACCACTGCTCTCAGCACGTGGGCAGATAATTCTTCACTAGGAGTGGGGTGACACACTGGTAGCCCAGAGAAGCTGTGGCTGCCCCATCCCTGGCAGTGTTCAAGGCCAGGTTGGACACAGGGGCTTGGAGCAAGCTGCTCTAGTGGAAGGTGTCCCTGCCCGTGGCAGGGGTTGGAGCTGGAGGAGCTTTAAGTTCCCTTCCAACACAAACCAGGCTGGGATTCTATGATGGAAACTGTCTGGGGACAAGGGATGGGCATCCGTCACCCCTTTCTCCTGCACAGCTGCACCCCTCAGGACTGGGGAGGAGGATGTGGGAGTGGATGCTCCATGTGGTTACACCACTGATGACTGACATGTAGGACACCAGACTCTCACCCCCAGCATTTGTTTTTCCTTCCACACACTCAGGAGAAGGCCAGGAAGGTGGAATGGGACTTAAGGCAGTGTAGCTCTGCAGGGAGGGTGCTGCAGGGAGAAGGCAGGGAGCTTACGGTGAATTAAGAACGCCTTAAGTTAAGTGCTCTGACCCCTTTGCCCTCTGTAGAGGCCAGTGCATTTAGCAGCTCCATCATATCCAGCTCCCTGGCTGAAAGACAAGGAAGAAACGCTGCAACTTGAAACTTCTTGGTGTAATTGCTGCTCTGTGGAATTTTACTGATGGAGTTCATAGGCAGAGAAACAATTCTGTAAGTCACTGTGCCTCCTGCTCCGCCAGAACTTGAGTTAAGTGCAGGATGAACAGTCTCCAGGGCTAGGGAAGGCTGATGCTGTCCCAAGGGAACCAAAACCCACTCTCAGCAACGCTGTTATTGGAATAAAGAGAGAGCCAACATTCACCTTAACTTCACCAGTTGCTTTCCCCAGCACTTCTTTCCCCAGCACTCCCTCCTGGCACCACCATCAGCTCAAACCAGGGGCTGTGCATTTTCTTGTACCTGCTCCCAGCTCCTGAAGCCTTCACCACGGCAAAACATGACTTCAGGAGAATGATCACTCTAAGAGTGGTTATAACACTGTTTCAGGCTTGAGGAAGCTCCCCCATGTTTTGCATCATCCATCACAGCACAGCACCAAGCTCAGGCTCTGCTACTGGGGATGACACAGACAGCAGTGGGACCAGGGCTCCAATCCCAACTTCCCAGCGAGGCCAGGTCACCCTGCCAGATGGAAATGTGTGTGCTGCTGAGCAGAGTTAATCTGGAGCAAATCTAATCAAGGCAGCACTGAAACAGAGCGGGAACAGCCATGTGTCACACTGCAGCCCAAATGCAGGAGGTTTCCTCCCAGGGACCTCAAGCACAGCTCTGCCAAGCACCCGACCGCAGGCTTCCCAACACAGCCGCTCTCCCAGGCTCACGGTTGGGTTTCCAACACTTCCTGGCTTTCAGAAAACACTTCGGCAAGGCAAAAATACAGCAGCAACAGCTCTAGGTGTACAGCTCCTCAATCAACACCCACGGAGACACCGGAGCTCTGGAGCTTGGTGGGGAAAGCCAGAAGAGATAAAGCTCTGTGGAAACACAGCCAGCTTCTTCCTTACTTGTTTTTAATACTGCAAAATGTCATTCAAACTACAAGGCTTGCAAATAAATGTGTTGTCAGCACTACAAAAACTTTGCAAAAGTCTTTTTCCCAGTGGGATTCCTTTGGACTTAGTGCAGTGGCAAACTTCTCCATAGCAGAGGTCCAAAATACAACATTGACACTTTTAGGTTGGCACCAAAACGACAGCGGCTGATCCGCAGTACTGAGGCCAATGGGTTAGTCAGGTATCGATCATGGGGAGTCAGGCCAATAGCTGGAACTTCTGAGCAGCCAAATCTGGGCATGCTGGCCTATATAATATAGAATCATAGAATAACAAGACTGTTTTGGGTTGGAAGGGACCTTAAAGCTCATCCAGTTCCAACTCCCTGCCATGGGCAAGGACACCTTCCACTAGAGCAGCTTGCTCCAAGCCCCTGTGTCCAACCTGGCCTTGAACACTGCCAGGGATGGGGCAGCCACAGCTTCTCTGGGCACCCTGTGCCAGCGCCTCAGCACCCTCACAGGGAAGAATGTCTAATCTAAATCTCCCCTCTTGCAGTTTAAAGGCGTTAAATACAGACTGCTAATTTACAAGTTCTCCTAAATGAAGGCTTTGCAGTTTCTGCTGCTGTGATTTTCCTCACACATCTCCACCTGAGAAGTTACATCTAGGCTGCTCAACCAAAGCCACAAGTCATTTCCACGTTTTACGGTCAGGCTGATGAAAGAACACCAAGTTTTCAACATGACAGCAACAAGGGCATAGTGTAAATATTAACTGAGCTCAACAACCTGCTGCTGCTTCATTCCCACCAACAGCACACAGGAACCCACCACTGTATGGTGGCACCTGCCCCAGCTTCTGCCTCCTGGGGTTTTTGTGGGTTTATGGGTGAGGTGAGACTAGAGAGCCAGAAAGCTCACAGGTTTGGTGTTGGTCTTGCCAAGATAAGCTGCGTTTGGATCATCCTTCTCACCTGAGCCCATTCTGCACCACCCGGTTCCTACAGGTTCTCCAGCAAGAGCACGCATGATTGCACTCAAAGATCAGCGGTGGCTCAGCCATGTTGAATTCCGGCAGGAGTCGGCCATCCTGAAGAGGAGAGGCATTCCAGACTGGGTTAGTTGTTCATCCCTGCCTCCCCTCCAAACCAGGGGCAGGCCAAGGGCAGAAATCCCCCCTCAGTGTCAAAGCAGACCAGGGAACCCTAATGTGGAGCATGCCCCAACCTCCCCCAAAGCAGCATCAGACCTCAGCTTCTGCAGTGGCTCTGCTCTACCCCAACAGTGGTATCACCAACATCTGGAGACCATCATCACTATCACCAACAGCTGCCAAACAGCAAGAGACCATCTAGATTTTTGCTGCCTGGCATCACCCTATGCACCACTAGAAAAAATATCTTACAGAGCTGTGCAAAAACCCACTGTGCATCCCCATCATTATTAGCATTTGCTGTGCTGGAGGGGAGAAGCAGAGGCTTTGTCTGCCTCTGGAATAAAGCCTAAACTTCCAAAGTACAAGGCCAGTATACCCAAGTTCTTTGAACCACATTATCTTCCCAAATAACACTCCCAAAAAAGCTACAATTCAATTATTAACCAACCCAAGATAGGATTAAGGAAGCGATAGACGCAGTTCATCATATTTAACAAATTTGGCTGTTAAGGCTTGAAAGATGTAATCACCTATTAACATGTAAATAAAATGGCTACAGAGCAAAGAAAGATGCCAACAGCCCCCCTGGGAGAAACTTGCAGAGATTCACGGAAGTTCTGATCTTAGCAGAACCTGTCCAAATGTTAACCTCAAATCCTCCCTGGAGCATTGAAGCACGGTTACCCAAACCAAACCAGGCTTCTGGCAATGCTGCAGTTAAAACATCCCTACTTTGCCTTCAGCCAGAAGGATCACAATGATAACAGATAAAAGCAAGCAAAAAACCTCTTTACTACCCTGCCCTTGTTTCCATACGACAGCTTTGTCTGTGCTGCTCTGAACTGGAAGCTGATTTCACGCATGGATTATTCAATACTCTCTAGCACATGGGTGTAATTAATGGCTCAGTTGGCATGAGAGTAACACAAATAAGTAACACTAGAAAAGCTTTCCTGCTTATGTGCTTTGCTGTTATCACACACACCGCAAAGCTGAGACTACGACTTCAGGCATTTTAAAACAAAGAGAGAGGAGTTGTGCGAGGAACTGGCTTAAAGGTACTACTATAAACCCCGAACTGCAGAGTTCAGCTCACAGACAGTGACCTGACCCACTAGCAGGTTCTGTGTCCTCACCTTATCATACCAGCAGCGCATACTGAGTTGGCCACACATGCAGTTACTGGAGGAGCAGTCATCTATACATACACAATACTGGAAGAGAAGAGAAGGGGTTAACTCCCCACCACACACACATAACTGAAAGAGCAACTTCTGTGACTGGATCAGAGAGGAAACCACAAGTCTTCTTGCTGCAGCTCCTGAGTCAGAAGGACGAGTCTCATCAATTGAGCAGTGGTTTTGCTCCATTATCTATGTGTGCAATTTCTGTGTGCTCTCACATTGAGCCACCTTCCTTTGCCATGAGAGGATGTCCTCCTGTGTTACTAACCTTCCTGCATGCCCTATGAGCCGTGCTCCACGCTTGGGTGGAGCCGTTGAGGACAAGGACTCGTCCAAGGAGGGACAAGAGCTGGGAGCTAATGCAACATGACATCTCAGTCCTGCCTGTTGCTTGCTTTTTCCCGTATGTGTGCTCCAACTGGCTCCAGCCCTCCCCAGACCAATGCTATCCCACCACCAGTGGCTGCCCAACAGGGTTTGGGCATGGGACATTCACTTCAGCCATCTGAGGGCTGTGCCCATAGAGGGCTTTCCCTCACCCTACGCTTCCCCACCACTGCTCTCACAACCCAGTCCTTCCAGGACTTCCAGTATCACACTGAAGACCTTGGCCTGGATGCTGCAGTCTGCAGGAAGACAGCATGAGGAAGGTCTCCCAACAGCTTACCAACTTTCCAGATACAGAACAGAGGAAAAGGATAAATGGGAGCCACATCAGCCAGCACCAGCGACAGCACACAGCTGATCACAGGGATTAGCTTAAGTGCTGGAAGAGAAATAAAGCAGAATCCCATCTCCTAGAGAAAGAGCTGGAGTTTAGGACTACAGCCTTAGCTGGAATTTGATGGCCATATTAGGAGCAGACATTCCCATTTGAATGTAAACCCCATTCTGAGGTGCAGCACACCAGGACAGGATACCCACGTGGCTATGCAAGGTCCCTCACCTGTAAATGGGTGATGTTTCTATCAATGTCCATCGGGGAGGTGACACAGTTCTGTGAAACGTATTTGTAGTTGCTAGGACAAGGCTCACTGTCCACAGAGTTGACACAGGGAATGGGGATCCGCTCATAACCCCGGGCGATGTCTCTGTCAGTGGGAGAAAGAGAACTGTCAGAGAGGAAAAGCTCCCCTGTAAAAGGGCCCATTCAACTGCCATCCTGGGGCAGAATTACTGGCTCTGGTCACTGAGCACTCAAAGCCTAAAGCAGCTCAGACCAGCAGAGAGTTCATTTTTTTCCACCCCGTCTTACAGATAGTTCTTTGTGCTTGTCAGTATTTCCATTTGGAGGATGAATTTACAAACCAGGCTCTGAATCAGCATGTGCGTAGCTCTTGCTAAGCTCAACCTGACCTTCACACCAGTTTAAAAGGCTAAGCGTGCACTTGCAGTCCTTTCTTAAACCAGACTTCAGCCTCCCTCATGGGGCTCTATTTCATGACCCCCAAGCAAAGCCAGATGTATTCTCACCTGCTCACAACCTTCTCTATCTGGACAGGCTTCTCAGCAGATGATTCTTTGAGAGTCTTGTTCATCTGTAGGGCCACCCAGACCTGAGAGTTAAGGCTGGAGCATTGGAGCGGGGTCTCACCCTCCTTGTTCTTTAAAGTGACATCTGAGCCACGGGAAAGAAAGAGACTGCAAAAGAGCAAGACAGAGTAAGCATCTCCTGAGAGAAACTCTGCAAGGGGAAAACAAGCTGAATCACATCCTCCAGGAGCCCTTAAGGGGCAAGGAAGAATCTGTAGTAGTGAATAATCACCTGAGTTCTCCTTATTAAGCATGGTTCAATGAATCCTTCTATGTGAAGGTGCTTGCAGAAGCCACAGACTTGAGCTCTAGGCACTCATGAGAGCTCTGGGCAAACCTTGCCTTGCTTCAGGCATGACAGGTACTCTGCTGGTACAAGCCTAACTTCACACACGCTTGAAACTCTCTCTGGCAGGGAAAGATATGGGGTGGAAATGAAAAAGTCCCACAGGAAACTGGTGCTGGACTTGGCCCTTGTTTAGACTCACCGGTTTTTGGTGAGTACCCAGGATGACTTTATTCATAGCAGTGATGGAGCAAAGGGAAAGCCCTGTTACCATATTATGCCATGCCAGTTATGGGGAGAAAAAAAAGCAAGCTTTAATCAAGGATGCCTGTGGCCTTTCTGTTGGGAAGCCCAGGCTGAGCAGAGCCCCTCAAACCTCTGCCCAAGACTCCAGCACCACTCCTTGTTTCTTGCTCTGCTTTCCACCAGCTCTAGCAGCAGCTTGTATTTCAGACCCATTGCCCCTAGGAGCAGGGTAATGGAGAAACAAGCCCTCCATCCCCATCCTGGTTTGTGCTTAGACCTCAAAGGCATTTCAAAGGATCTCCTGAGCTTGCCAGCCAGTAACCAGGCAGAAAGGAGTGACCAGGGGAAGGGAGAGGAGCAGCAGGGCTGGAGCTGTACTTACACTACACACTCATAGCGATTCTCTCTGGCTGCAATATGCAGGGGCGAGTCGCCGTGAATATTCACTGCATGTAAATCACACTTAGCAGCCAGCAGGATCTCTGCTATGTCAACACAGCCAGAAAAAGCAGCCCAGTGCAAACAGATATTTTCCTCCTGGGGGGAAAGAGAACAGAGCAGAGGCTGTTTAGTGCATTAAACCCCTATTGCTTTGGGATCCGTCATCCTTAGCTCTACACCTGCAGCATGCAACATGTGGCTTGCAGTCTTTTTCCTTCTGAGTGGGACTGCCAGGGTGGGCAGGGAAATCTCTGCACAGACAAGCAGGGAGTTCTCACTCCAGCTGCCTCCAAGTACCAAGGATGGGGAGGCTGCACACAAAGTGGTCCATTGCCTACCTTAGACACACAAGGCAAATCATCTGTCTCTAAGCTACAAACCAGTCTCAATCTACCCATGAGAGAGGTGGCAGACATGAACTAAGACGCTGGAAAAGGCTAGAAGCTGAGCTTCCCAAGCCCAGCCAACAGGAAAAGTCAGCATGCCTCCAGTGCTACAGAACTAAAAAGAGCACAGCACGAGCTATAGGACTATGAAGGTGCTAGAAAAGAACCACGAGCCACAGGGAGAACAATCAATCCAACTTCAGGCAGCTCTTAAATACTGAATGTACTCATCTCTCACTAGCAGCACTGGAAATAGCTGAACACTCATCTTTTTTGATGGAGGTATTTTAAGCAATGATACTCTGTTTTCAGTTCCAGTGCAATTTGCAGCACACTTCGAACCCTTCCCCATGACAAGCTCTGAAGACATCGATTAAAACAGTGCAGTGATAGTAATGATCAACTCTTGTCTATTTCTTTTTAAGCAAAAATAAAGCAAATCTTGGAGTGATTGCAACTTAGATCCTTCCTTAAATGGGAGGCTACTGACATGCACCATGGAGTGGAGAGGCCTGTTTCTATATAGCTTCTGCCTCCCAGTGTTGCAACATCTAGGTAAAGAAAACCCTAATCACATCACATACAAAAAAAATTCACCCTGTCGGCTGCACACCACATGATGCTACACCTGGACTTGCTACTCTGCCTTGCACAGGCTACTGCTGAAGGAACTGCTTGCAACAGGATCACAATCAAAAGCATTTCTCCTGGAGCTTGATGGTTCCCAGCACAATACCTGAAGGGACTGACAAGAAATCTGGAGAGGGGCTTTGGACAAGGGATTGTAATGACAGCACAAGGGGGAATGGCTGTGAGCTGGTGGCGGGTGGATTGAGCTGAGCTCTTAGACAGAAGCTCTTCCCTGTGAGGGTGCTGAGGCGCTGGCACAGGGTGCCCAGAGAAGCTGTGGCTGCCCCATCCCTGGCAGTGTTCAAGGCCAGGTTGGACACAGGGGCTCGGAGCAAACTGCTCTAGTGGAAGGGGTCCCTGCCTGTGGCAGGGGTTGGAACTGGGTGAGCTTTAAGGTCCCTTCTAACACAAACCAGGCTGTGGTTCTATGATGATTCTATGATAGTGGCTGATTTCTGAAATGGATTCCAGGAAGGACCTTACATTGTCACGGATGTTGATGTCCGACCCCTTCGCAAGCAGCAGCTTCACCAGCTCAATATGCTTGTACTCGGTGGCCCAGATCATTGGCGTCCAGCCTCCGTCATCCTGAGGAGGGCAAAGGGAAAGGGTGAGACATGCAGGATGGGCAAGAGGTCTTCTGCTGGCTTCACAATCTCCCTGGTAGCCACAGTAGGGTTCACCTTGCCCGGGAGCCACAGACCCCTTCCCTCCCTGTTTGTCTCATCACTCTTCCTCAGTCTATGCTGCTGCAGGAAGAGGTCCCTCAGGGTCCTGCAGAGCCCAGCACCATTTGAACCAACATGCCTCAGCAGGCTGGAGTTCATTTGTAGCAGGCAATGGATCTCCAGGTCATTCAAACACTGTCCAAAAGGCACAAGGAACATCCATCTTGGGTAAGAGCTATTGCAAAGCTCCCTGAGAAGCCCAGGGGTGGTGGGGTTCCCCCAGAACCAGGAACCCAGATGCAGTGCTGCCTCACCCCACGGCAATGGATGAGGTCTGTGACGACAACGGCCAGGCTCAACCCATCCCACACCATGTCCATGATCCCACCATTCCCCCGCTAGGGAAGAGCACAGTGACTCCCTTGAACAACAGGCTCCGCCAGCAAACTCCGAGTCAAGGAGAAACTGCAAATCAAGGCACGTGCAAAGAAAGTTTCCATGGGGCCAGCGGAGGGGATTCACCTTCTCTGATGGACCGGGATGCCTACGGCACTGTCACCACAGAATGTTCTTCAGGTGCCTCCCAGGACTGTCCTTGAGAAACACTGCTGAGCCTTGAGTCCCTGACCTGAGCGAAGCAGCTCCTGCCCCTCGCAGAAAGAACTCACCTGGCAGTTGACATCCATCTTCCCGTTGGAGAGGAGGTACTGAACAACATCATAGTGCCCCTTCTTGGCAGCCAAGTGCAGACACGTGGAGCCCTCTGCATCCTGGACACAACCACAGAACAAGCACTCAGAGGACACCTCTTCCCAGCATTTCCCATGTCTGTACAACCCCAGTGATCCTCAGGAACACCAGAGAAGCTCCCAGATAGAACAGAGGGCTCCAAAAACTCCCAGCTGCTGTGAAGGAGGCAAGAGAGCAGGAGCCAATGCCAGCACTAAGCAGAGGGAGCCTTACACAAAGCCCAGAGGTGCAACCCATGCAGAACAGGAGGCTGAGAGTGCAAAGGCTATGAGATGTCTTTTTGAAGCTTAGGGAAAGCACCAGCCCCAAATCCTGGCAGACTGATGCTCCCCTTCCCCAGCAAACTCCTTCCAATGCTTCTCCATGTGCTGGGGAGCCAAGGGAGGCAGAAATCCCTTACAGAGGAGGTGTTTTCACTTTACATCAGGAAAGGAGCCTTGTCTCAACCTGAAATGTTCCATTCATACAGGTTTTTTGCTGGATTTTATCAGCACAAGGCCTTATCCCAGCACCCAGAAGCAGGGCAAAGGGGTGTCCTGCTCCTGAGAGACCAAGTCCCCAGCGTGCCCGCAGCTGTCTGCTGATAGGAGATGAAAAACAGCCACAGGCTGAAAGGAAAAACGCCTCTGGGAGCTGAGAATACAGGGTCTGGAGGAGATGGACAGGCTGTGAGTCACGACAGGGACACTCCCACATTAACACCAAAGATCGCAGTGGCTGGAACCTGATTTTGATCAGGCCTTTATATCCCAAGAGCTTAGCACAGAGCAAGGCCCAGAGACCAGGAAATGAGGGGCAGAAAATGAAAGACTGAAAAGCAAAATGACTGCCTCCAGCCCAGCCCCTGGAAGAAACATGGGAGGAGAGAGCTTCCACATGGAGCTGATCGGGGAGTGTGGCACAGGGCTAGGGAGCAACCCCCGGGCAAGGACAGGACATCTCGGGTCAGGAGTTACAGTGGGGGCTTGTTGGGGTAAAAAAAGGAGCTCCTACACCCTTACAAGTGCCACACCTGAGTAATACGACAGCTTCCCCCTTAGGCTAGCATGAGCCAAGTGCAGCTTCTCAACCCTGTGTAGAGCAGACACACATTAATATCATTTTTACCTAAATGTCTAATTTAGATTAGATATTAGGAAAAAAAATTCTTCCCTGTGAGGGTGCTGAGGCGCTGGCACAGGGTGCCCAGAGAAGCTGTGGCTGCCCCATCCCTGGCAGTGTTCAAGGCCAGCTTGGACACAGGGGCTTGGAGCAAGCTGCTCTAGTGGAAGGTGTCCCTGCCTGTGGCAGGGGTTGGAGCTGGAGGAGCTTTAAGGTCCCTTCCAACACAAACCAGGCTGGGATTCTATGATTCTAATAATCAAGTTTCTGCAGGTTTTGTGTGGGCTTTTGCACCCCATCAACAGCTTCACCTGGGGTCTGAGAAGCTCCCCCCAGCACCCCTCAGCTCCCTGTGCTGGGCGCACACCACAGCAGCTCATGTTTGGACTTCTCATTGGAATGGCTGGAGCTGATTTTAAGCTGCAGTGTTGCTGCTTTCAAACAGATGACTAATTTGGTGTGAGAAACTAATTAACATAATAAACTAGTCTAGACTTCAGACGTGATCTCAGGCTTCTCATTTGCTGTTGCAAGCTCTCCTTTGCCTTCAGAAGAAAAAAAAGACTTCTTTTCACTTCCTCAGGAATAAATCAGGCAAGAGGTATCTGGGTCGCTCCACGACACTTGGAACCCACACGTGCCTGTCCTACCTTTTCCCCCTTCTCAGCTCAGAACCAGGCTCTCATGGGTCTGGTTAAGGCTTGGGGCAGGCAGCACCTTGTGCAGTCCTCCTTGTCCTACCGGCTCCCTCATGAAAAGAGCATCCCTGCCCAGCTGTACCCTCCAGCAATAGCAGAGGTTGCAACAATAAGTTCACGTGGGGAGGGCTCCTGAGCTCCAAATAGCATCTGATGTAGGGGACTAATACATGATCTGTGTATTTTATAAGACTGCAACGTAACCAGAGCATGCTACAGACAGACAGCTGCGTTTTATTGTCCTGCTTTAAATTAAAGGGTAGAGTTTGAAGATGGGGTACAATTTTGCCACAGCAGCGTGACTGCAAGAAACCACACGGCAGTCCTTTGGAAAGCAAAGCTTCCTCTGTCATTTCTGCTGGTTTGGCAAGCACAATTACCAGCCCGTTTTAAAATGTCACCCCAAAAGTCTCATTATCTACAAAGAAAACTCCAAAGTCACTGCAATGGATTTCAGTAGCTCCGGCTGAACTCAAACACCTCCTACACTCGGTGCCACAAACTTCATGTAGCCAGTGGCAGCACTTGCCCCAGAGCGCTCACAGCCAGGATACTGCACCACTCCAACAACCACGGCCTTGCCAAGCCTTCATGCCCAAGACAAGCAAGTCCACCTCCCCTCTGCCTATGCACTTCCACCCAAGACCTATCAAGAAAGAAATGGTGGACAAAGGCTTCTTCAGGAGAAAAAGATAAGAAAACAATTGGTACCTTAGGATCTACAAGTGCTCCAGCCTTGATAAGGTATTTCACAGTTTCCAGATGGTTGTTTTCTGCTGCTTCCATCAGTGGGGTCCTCTGGTCTTCAGAGCAGGAGTCGATATTAGCACCAGCCTGTTAGGAGACCAAGGCAGATATAAGGACAGTTACAATCACTGCTGGTGAGCAGAGGAAGGATGTGTGAGGAGTGATTTAGTAGCAAGTTTTTTAACTGAAATTTAGCCATATTGAGCAGGGGAGAAGAAAAGAAAAAGGAAATAAACCCAAGAAAGAAGACAGTGCAATTCCACCTGGTTTGGGAACCAGCACACAATGCCTGCCCTCCCCCCTGCCTTCTACAGCCAGTAACCAGGGCATAAGGAAGCCAACAACCGGTATTAAATAGCTCTTGTTATTAATGGATTTTGTACTGCTACTTTCTAGGTATCATTTGGGAAAAATGAGCTTCCTCCTTTCTCCAGCAGCTTTGATTTCCCTGGTCTGTAATTTCTATGGACACAATGAACAAAGCAGCCAGCTCTTCTCTATGTCACAAGCAGCGGGAACAACTTGCTGATTGCAACAGAGGTAGAAGCTGTAAAAATACTCCTGGAGATTGTCTAGCTATTCCTGTGCAAGTCAATGGCAATGTTTCTGCAGAGGTCTCTGAGCATAGGTCAGTTCAGTTCTCAGTTGAGCATGGAGTGCCTTGAACCAAAATCTTACTCTTTTCCAAAGTACTCCTGTGTTGTGTGTCCTGCCTGCTTTAACTCTTTAGCTTAGCTCAGGAACCCACCCAACACCTAAAACCAGATCTCTGAGATAGCCCAACTGCTGGCAGGTCACACATGCAGGTACACGTGTGAAGCACAGACTTGCTTACAGCAGCGACATGCTGACTCAGGTTCACCCCTTCCAGGTGCCTCCCACTGACTGCATGTGTTTTGATCACTTTAAAATAGCAGGAGCTACTTAAACCAGACCTGAGAAGATGCATTTCAAGTTTAACAAGCTGGGGACATGCCCAGCCAAATCCTGTTCTACTGCAGTAGTCAGACATGAGGGAAGAGACAAGATGATGAAGGATTCTGGAAACAAACCAACTCTACTGATACTTAATTTGTTTGTAGTAGCTCAAACATTTTACTCCTTTTACTCATACAAGTCACTCTGCTGTCTTCACGTGCAGTAACCTGAGTGAGAGCAGCAGGGTAGGCCCATAGCTGCATCTTCAAACTGCACTTTGTAAGTCTCTGACTCCAGATGCTGAAATGCAGCAACCCAGCAGGCTTGTTCTCAAAGCCATGGCATTGCTGCTTTCTCAAGAGCCCTTTAAGGTTTCCCAGTCACACAGGGTAAACAGAGCATCCCTCCAGTCACTCCAGGTGATAAATGGCAGGACAAAAAGGAAAAACTCTTAACTTTTTAAACCTTTCTTTTTCCTTCACATCATTTTGGAGTGGATTCAACAAAAGCACTCCTATGTCTTTGACCATCTTCCCTCCATTAGAATTCAAATCTCAGACAAGCAGCTAAACTTGCATCTGCCCTTCTCTCCTTCCCACATGCAGGACCTTTACCCTGTAGAGGAAAATCCTGCTGGATTTACTCAAGTTTTGATGGCAGGGAAGACAGACGCTGGCTGCCAGGCTCCAGAGCCTACCTGCCTTTGTCACAAGGAGCCTCTTGGCAGCACCTTGAAGATGCCCTGCAGCCTGCCTGCGGTCCGCCTGTGCTGGCATATCTGGCAGCGCACCACTGCTGGGTGTGATGGGCACATAGGCTCCTACACGCTGCACAGTGCCCTGCACTGAAGCTTCACATGCTTTTGCCATGTGGGCAGGAGACCAGAAACCACAGAAAATGGCTTGTATAGCAGAACAAGTGGAGACAGACCTGAATCAGCATATGGCAGATGTCCACATGGCCAGACTCGGCGGCAGCATGGAGAGGGGTTCTCTTACTCTGATGCTCCATTTTAAAGTTGGGGTCAATGCCGTCCACTGGAAAACAGAGCAGGGATGTGTTCAACCACCATTCAGAGATGAGACAAAAGGGTAACAGAAGAACCAGGTCTCAACTAAATCCTTTTAAAGGACAGGTTCCTGGCCCATCCTCAGCCCTTCTCATGTCTCACTACCCATTCACACCAGAAAGCCCTCATGGCACCCATGGACATTCAATATGCAACAGCCCTCAAACCAAGAGCTTCAGAAGTTTAAGACCTTTAAGCCATCACAGTTTCTATACAGGCCTTCTCCTTCTACACAGGGTGTCTCCCCATCCCTGGCAATGTTCAAGGCCAGGTTGGACACAGGGCTTGGAGCAAGCCGCTCTAGGGGAAGGTGTCCCTGCCCATGGCAGGGGTTGGAGCTGGATGAGCTTTAAGGTCCCTTCCAACACAAACCAGGCTGGGATTCTATGATTCAGATTCACAATTCACCATTTCTCAGTGCAACAAAACCAACAAACACTATACAAAAAGGAAAACAAAAAAATTGCTTTGTTTAAAGCAAGAGAAGCTGGAAACACCGAAGAGTCAGAACCACCTGGCCTTTGTGTCTAATCACTAGTAAATCCAATTAATAGCAGTGATCCTCGCTGCATCCTTGCAAACACAGTGCTACAAAGTGGATGGAGCTTCTCCAACTACCAGAAGCTGGGGATGTGACCAGAGACTCTCACAGCTGTGCAAAGACTGACAGATTATGATGACAGCCAGACAAAGATGTCTGGGCATGATAACATGTTGCATATGATGAGGCTGTAGTTAAATATCAATGAGTAACACTTTTGTGCTATTGAAGACACGAACAATGAAGCTAACACTTGGTAGATGGAAAAAAAAGAAGAATCTGATAAATGAAAAGAACAGAAAGCATCCAAAAATGTACTGCAAAGTACTGGAGTGGAAAGGAAATGATCCCAAGGAAACAGTGTGTCCTTCAAAAGGGAGATTCCTCAGGAATATTTGTGGGTAAAAACAAGCTCAGCAGCTAAAAGTCATCTGGTGACAGACACCTACGTACCCCCTAAACAAACCCCTTGTATTGAAGGGCTCTTCCTTTCTGCTCTGTTGCTGATGGACCTCACCATAAGCTGACTCCCATCTTTTTACCTCCCTACCGGATTCAAGTACCTAACCATCCCATTGCACGGAGAGGAAAAGTTCCATCAGACTGGAAACATTACATGTAGGTGTTTTGGGGACAGAAAGAGCTTCTCTGGATAAAACTGGGCCCAAATGTAGAAACAAGCTGGGAGCAGGTCCGCATTTCACAGAAAGATGAAGCCATTTCCAGTGACACATCACTTGCAGAAATGGCTTTCTCCTCCAACTCCACTCACAAGGGGCAGTGGGGAAGATGACGTGCTGCCATGCTGGGAAGTGGACTCTGGCAGCTGCCTGGCAGGAGCTGGGAGTACTGCCAGACACACAATGTCCTGGGAAGGAGCCACCTACCCAGCATAAGCAGGACTTTTTGTAGCTCTCCTTGCCTCGCAGAGAAGTACAACTGCTTGGGATGGAACCGTAACTTCTTGGGCCTGCAGGAGTGGGAAAAAGAGGCACAATTAATACCCACTGAAGAACATTTCTGGCATTTCACCCCATCCCACTGCTAGCCCATGCGCGTTACAAAGTCTGTTCCTACAGAACACCTCCGGAGCACCAGCAAAACACAGAACAAGGCTCCAGAAGGAGATCTTAAGATCCAGTTCCAGCTGCAGCCAGCCTTGTTCTAATGAGAACTGTTACCCATGAGTGCTGCTCATCAACAAATTCTGGGTATTACAACTGTAAATGGGAATTCCTCATAGTTATAGCTATGGTTGGAGGGCAGTGAAAAACTAAATCCTCCAGACAAATCACTGAGAGCTATAACTGTTCTGAATCAGTCATTGGGGGGGGGGGGCGTGACAAATGACTGAACAAGAAAAGGTCTGAGCGGGACCACCATCCACAGAAGCTAAATCTCAGTCTCCTACTAGGTTAAGCAACTTTGCTGGGAATTGGAGAGACACAATGGTCTGTTTCTTACTTTTCCGAGTCCAGGGCAATCAGGGCACTTTCCAGAGTTTCTTTAACTGGTCCCTGGGTCAGGCTGGTGGAAGGCTTTGGGAAAACTGAAGACCCAGCTATGTCAAACCCCTCAGCAGCTGAACTTTCTGGCTTGTCTTCCTCTGACAACCGCGTCCCAGTGGCACTGAAGAGACAAAATGAGAAACAGCCAAAGCACAACCATTAAAAATACCCAGCAGTATGGATCTCGTGCCAAAGAAGGGAAGGAAATGGAGTTTAAATAAGTGTAAGTGAAATTGAAACACAAACCAATGTATTTTACAGCCTTTCTGGTAAGAACTTGCCCCAGGAAGTTGCACTGCCTATGAGTATATTTTGATGGATTCTGTGCTACAGGAAACCAAGGAATGTGCGGAAACAAGGAACATAAAGGCCACCAGAACAGATCAGACAGAAGTCAGAGCACTGTTCAACACACGGATGGCTGTTTTTTTCCTCTGCATTTTCATCCTCTCTTTATACTTGTGCCAATTTGTGCAGGGCAGGAGCTACAGCTAGGTGTTGCCTCAATTTCCCTCTCACTTAGCAGACCTGGCGACATAAACTTATTCCACTCTTATTCCATTCTTAACAATAAGAGGAAGGGATGGTTTTAACTCCCGAACCCCTCCTATCTTCATAGCTCACCCTGCGGCCACTGCACTCTTCTCCAACACAGCAAGCAACACAAAACACACCTGCAGATTCCTGCAGCTGAGTTTGGCTTGTCAGAGAAGGAGCAGAAAGCACTTTGCTCCATCAGGAGCATCCAAATGCAAAGCATGGTCTGGCACAAGATTTGAGATCACTGTGTGCTCCCAGGCTCACCTCCCTGTCGTGGTGTCAGCCCTTCCCTCCACAGAAGCTGGTTTCTGCTGCTCGTAGGTCAGGGACACCGCTGAGGTTGTGTCTGCTTTTGCTATTGTCACCTCCTTTGCCTTGGAGGCCTCTTCCCCGCAGTGTGGGCAGTAGCTCATGTCGTTGACCTGGGAGGCACAGTTCTTATGGAAACGGTGGGAGATGCTGCTCTCCGGCTGACACTCCATGAAAGTGCCCTAAAAGAACCATAGAGAAGAAATTCACACCTTGGTCACTTCGTGCCTTACCCCTTCCACATGCTTCATCCACAGATCTCTTAAACACTTCATTCATCACCACTCTTGTCCCTGGCGCTTCCAATACAGTAAGCAAGCACTGCCACTTCTTTAGAAGAGAACAAAACCAAGTTAATGGGGAAAAAACTTGGTTAAGGACTGCAAAGCAAGTTCTTTAGCTGTGCTTGGGAAACAGAAGCAAGAAGTTCCGATTTCCAGCTCTTTCATCTAACGCTTAAGTTCTCGCTTATGCTCCCAGAAGTGCCAGTGTACTGTAAGGATGCCCCAAAACTGGAAGAGAAAACTTCAGACCTGTGTGCTAAGCCAGCATTAACAATACCTGACCAAGCTGTGCACCAACCATTCCAGGACCTCCATGAGCACAAGTAAACCAGCTCTTAATCCCCATGTAACCTCAAGTATGTGACTTCTCTGCCTGGCCCCTGTCTGCTGTTTAACCCCAACAATGTGGCTGACTGCTCCTTCAACAGACTTGCCCTAAAATTATTTTCCCTTTCCAAGCAAAGTGTTTCAAACTGAACTGAAGGACCCCAGAACTCAGAGCCCTGTGATATCCGTGCTACCTGAAGCCCTGCTGTGCTCTGTGCTCTTAGTAATGGAGAGCATAGACAAACCCCCCCAGGTTTACCTGTGAGCTATGGGAACTACATGAACCACGGCTGGTCACTGAGATGTACAAGTGTGTAAGAAAAGACTAGTTAAACCCCACTCTTCTCCTGAATTCATGGCTCTCCCAAGCAATCTAATTAACTCTGTATCAACTCTGCAAAATGCCTTGAAGGGTTTTGTGGATGTTAGCCATTAAATGATCTTTGACTCAGCATGGAACCCCAGGATGGCTCCATTTACACAGCAATGTTTGAGCCTACTGTAGCATCTTTCATTGATTCATCTTCAAGAACACTGGCATCAGACTATTAATCCTCCTCACACCCGTGAGGCCCTCAATTGGTGTTTTTCAGCTTTACCAACAGGGAAACTAAGATGCTGACAAAGTACTGGACCATTAAAAGCCTCAGTGGCAGAGGTGGAAGAAGCAGATCTCAAACACTGCCTTGTTCAGTGCCATCACTCAGGTTCCCATCTAAACCATCATGGGCAGGTGGGGGAACACTGATGTGTGCACACAGATTCATTTACAAACCAAGCTAATACAATTTCCGATGCAATTGATCTGTACACAGAAAAAAAAAAACCCCAAACAATCCTTGTTCCAAAGAAATTCCTACGGCAAAACTTCCACTGTGCCAATTCCCAGTGAAAACCCTTCAGTAACACTCCTTGGGGTCTCCAGGAAGATAAAGGTGACAATTGCAGCTACACGTTCCTGTTTGAAAACACCACCTGATGTGCTGTGGAACAAGGTGGAGCTGATGCCAGGAAGTCAGTAAACCCCTGTAGGCACCACTTCCACCTTCAGCTCTTCCAGCTACTGCGACAGGTACCCCCTTCCCTAGATTGAGAGCACGGACTTACTGCAGTGCAAAAGTATCCACAGCCAGGGCAACACTGGTGTTTCACCATCCTCCCTCTATGGTCCTCACACAGCACCAAAAGCTGGACTTTGTTAGACGGGCGCATCAGTTCATACTTAACCACACTGTTTGTGCATCGGCCCAGCTGGAACAGGAGAAATTAAAGGAAATGAAATTACTGGAGACCAAAACACTCTCTGTGCTTGTGCGGAGGAAGATCCTGCACACTGCCTTGGTGAGCCCTGGCTTGTTCACAGTAATTCAGACGTGTGCCAGATAGCATTAGCAGTGCAGCAGGAAGCTGGGAAAGCTGCTCTCACAGGAAGAAATGCATCATTTACTAACTAACATGCATGTGGACCCTGAGTCGTTTGTTCCTCGCAAGAAAAAAAGGGCTTTAACTGGAAATAGGCAGCAGCCAAGCAGCAGCAGAAGGGGCAGTCCCAGGGGCCTGACTCACCCAGCACAGCTCTTGGCTCACCAGGAAGAGCTGGGTGTTGGTGACCACGAGAACAAGACCATATGCACTAAATCTTGTTACTGCTCAAAAGTTAAGTCACAGGAAGATAAAGGGAAAAGTAATTGCTCTTCATTGCCAGTGAAGTTATCATCTCTGCTGGTTCCAGCACTGGCCCCTGCCCACACCACAGGGGTGAACAGTGAGAGCTCCAGGTGTTTTCTGAAGGGTTTCACCAATGTACAGCTCTGGGCTTTAAAAGCTGCCTTCTGTTCACTACCCTGTTCTGTTAAGACAGTGGGCTGCATAACTGGGGTTCACTCTTCCCAACCAGTGTTACTCAGAAGCACCAGCTCTTCCTCCCGCTGCCCCCAGTCACACAACCACAACCTCTGCACATCCCAGTTGCCACCTGCATGACACAACGCTGTCTGGGTTCCCCAAGTTCCCCCTGATAACAACCTTGGCTTCCCCAGGTGCTTGGCAAAGGACAGTTATAGAAATACAAACGTGAAAGGCTGCTACAAGGACATGTCCCTGCTGAAACCAGTGCACCATTTACTGTGTGCTGCCATAGAGCCCATGGGGAACACGGTGCCTGCTCATCACCAACAGCCTGTCTGAGCTGAGGTTTCATTTTGCTGCTTTTTCTCAGCAAAACTGGACTTCCCCTCCAGTTTTTGTTTTAAACTCCACTTCTCCTGCACAATCAACACCCCTGCCAAAAGACAGGATGGATTTTAACTTTGGCTCATCCTTCACTCCTCACATCTTTGATCCAACTTAACCCAAATTCCACTGCAAAGTCTACCTGTGGTTTGGACACCTTGGCTACACTCATCACTGAGACACCCAGAGCCCCGGGGCTGCAAGGGTGGCCAGAGAGGACCATGCTTTGATTTCTACTTAGGAGCTGAGGAAATGGGATTAACACGTGCAAAGCTGCATGTCCCAGTGAGGCAGTCCCTGCATCATCATGTCACGCTGTATTACTTGTTAGAAACTCTAATGAAGTACAAAATGATCAATTGCCATTTTCCAACCATCAGAGAGTGCAGCAAGGTGCTCAGCACTGTTTCTAACATTCTCCAAGGACATGACAGGCTGGAGAACCCACTATTCACATGGATAACATAACATCTATGAGTCACTTATCCCACTATGAAAAAGAATCTGACATAAAGCATGGCATTTGCTATTCCTGTCTGATTTAACCAGGGTCAGAACTGTCAAACCACTACAGAGACAAGGAGAAACTCTTTCATATACCTTTAATTTTACATTTAGAAGCCCTGGGGTCCCCCTCTCCCGAGTGTCCAGAGCATTCTCTCTTTAATGAATCTATTTGGAAATTCCTTTCTCTATAGATATCACCAAGTACTAACAGAAGCAGAACTGGGCTGCCAGTCCTTTATTATTTCTTGATTATTCCTTTCTCCCTCCATCCAGCCTTCTCCTGGGATCCTAGAGGAGAACTAGGGATATTCTCACTCCTTATTCTACTACCAGCAAGTACCAGAGCACTGCAGTGTGACTGCAGCTCAGCTGAAGCTTAAAGGAAACCCAAGTGCCACCCAGTAAAAGGATGATCTCCCAAGACTGTTCCTGTCCTGCAGCCTCACTTTACAGACTCTGGGAAGGAGTCACTTCTGCCACTTACTTCCACACTTCTGGTCCTAGCAGGCATCAAGAGGCATGTGGACCAAAAGGCATCGAGTGTGATCGTTTCAGCCAGCCAGACCTGGAGGCTGCACAGGGTTGCCTGCACAAGAAGCTTTGTAACAGAAGCCTCTTAGGGAAGGAGGAAGAGGAGGAGAGAGGAAGACTGGGGCAGAACGAGCTGGTGGGGAGCATGCCAAGTTCCCAAAACTCAAGAGCTGAAGGGCTGCATCAGCTCCTTGGTAGTCAAGGGAAACCAGCTCTGAGCTTCCTCTCATTGGGTTTTCTCTCTGTGATCATGCTGATGTATTTTAGCCCACTTGGCCTGAAGTGTGGCAGTTCCATCAACCTAATCCAGCTGCACAGACCAGGACAAGCAGGAGGGATCCACCCAGAGCCTCTCCTACTGCAGATCACGCCATCTCCTCCCTTTGAGGCCTTCAACCCAGCCATGCAACACATGCAGAGTGCTGGAGCCCTCAGCTTAGCGAGCAGGGCGGCCCTGCTGTTGCCACACTCCAGTGGGTTCCCAGCCTAGCAGGCTCAGAGCCCTTGTGTAACCCAACACAATGTTCCTGGGACACCCTTTTATTCTTTATGTCTTTGTCCTGAGCAGCAAAGTCTGTGAGAAGCTAGAAGACAGACTCCTACCTCATTGTCCATGCTCTCTGTGGCCATGCACTGGTTGTTGGCTAGCGTGGTGATCTCTCTGCTTTTGGGGGTTTCCATTCGACAGCTACAGAGGGGGACTTCCTGGAGCCCATCTACTTCCATTGCTTCAGGACCATTGGAAAGACCTAGAATACAGAAGACCAATAAATCAACTCTGAAACTCACTTCTAGGAGAAAGGATACATCCACCAAGCCCACCCGCGTCCTGTGGCACTTAAGCATTCCACATCCTGAAACACTCTCAAGGCATTATCCAAATCCTGTAAACCATTCTTACACCAGCTGGAGTTGGCAAAAGCATCCTGTTCTTTCCTACAGATGACTGTGCTGACATCATGAGTAGTAAGTTACAAACAGTTTACTCAGAGAAAGGAAAAGCAACGATGAAGTGCAGACTCTTATCACTCTTCCCACCTGCCCCACAACACTGCTCTGGCACTGGAAAACTTGCTGGAAACAAGGCAGAGATGGAAATCTAAGTGGTTAGCGGAGTGATAAATAGAGAAGAGCAGGAAAGCACAAACTTCTATTTGCAGAGGCTTATTACACAGATGGGAAAACAACATTCCTGGGACGATTTGCTCTCAGCCAACCAAAATTGATTTCTTTTGGACAGGGAACAAACCAGGGAAAAGAAAGCAGCAAGATGCTCAATGTTCTTGCCTTCTCCTCATCTCTAGCTCTCAGATTCTGGACATTTCTAAAGCTATTTAAAGGTGGGCAATGGCTTTTGAGTGGGCTCACCACCAGATGTGGGGGCACAAACTGAATGTCCTTATAGTTCCTCTGGCTTCAACTCAATCTCTGTCCTGCCAACAAAAGGGTTGCTCCTAGGCCTGCACTCCTATTCTGTTCCTACACAGTCGTACCATCTCTTTGCAGTATTTTCACCACAAAAGCAAAACCTCATGTATTTATCTGCCTCTGGATTGGGTCACCCTGATGTGTCCCAAGCTATCCCTATCACAGCTCTACGATGGGATTAAGTCCCAGGGAGAAGGAAGCTCCTATTTCTTAAGCTTTTGAAAGGATTTATTTTGCTGCAAAGTGCCAAAGATTGACTTAACTCCTGAGGGAGATTCCTCTTTGGCTACCCTGGCAATGGCAGCATTCCCAGCGCAGCATCCCCCCCCCAGCCAAGTACAAGCCCCTTTCATCCCATAAGGAGTTTCCTTTAGCCAACAACATGCAAGCTCAAGCCTAGGGAAGGGATGGGATATTTCAAGCTATACAAGCAGAGAAAGTCCTTGCAGTTTTCATGTAAAATCCCGTCAAGATGTTAAAGGTTTAAGAGCTTTTTCTAGGACCACAAATCACAAAGCTCATCCCTCGCCTTCTGAGCTGTCACCTTCATAATCTTTCTGACATGCAGAGGCTCTGGTGAAAGCATCCCTCATCCGCACTGACCCTTCCGTGGTGGGGAACACTCCCACCTGCTCTTTGATGTGCCTCTATCAAAAGAGCCAGACAACCTCTGAAAGTGAAAGAGCGATGGGGAGGGGGGGGTTGCAGACTGAGGGATCCAGGTCAGCCAGGAGGAGCTGGATCCGCAGTGTTCAGCACTGGGAACAGCAGCTGGGAACCAGCACCCAGGAACCTGTGTTAGCCCGTCCTCTTCCCAGGGCTGAGCAAGACTACCCAAGGGGCAGTGGCAGTGACGTGGGGAGATGCCGTATGAGCATTCTTCCAGGAATGGAGTTGTTGAGCAGGAAAGGAGGGCTGGGAGAGCACCTTGGAGCCCTTCATGGGTATCTACCAAGCTCCACCCATGCCTGGCTCCCCATCCTTGCCTCCATTCCCATCCCTATTTTCATCCCCACCTCTGTCTCCATTCCCATGCCCATTTCTGTCTCTGTCAACATCGCCATCACTGTCTCTATCCCCATCCCTTGTCTCTGTCCCCATATCCATGCCTCCATCCCACCCCTGCTTCCATCCTGTCTCCATCCCCATTCCTGTCCCATCCTGTCTCTATCCCCTTCCTCATTTCCATCCTCAGCCCCATCCCTCTCTCCTCCCTGTCCCTACCTCCATCCCCATCCCCAATCCTACCCCTCTCTCCATCCCCATCCCCATCTCCATCCTCAGCCCCATCCCTCTCTCCTCCCTGTCCCTACCTCCATCCCCATCCCCAATCCTACCCCTCTCTCCATCCCCATCCCCATCTCCATCCTCAGCCCCATCCCTCTCTCCTCCCTGTCCCTACCTCCATCCCCATCCCCACCCCATTCCCATTCCCATTCCCATTCTGGCTCCGCAGCCGCCAGGGGGCAGCCGGGCCCCGGTGCGCCCGTTGGAACAAAGCCCCGGTCCTGGGGGTCCCGGTTCCTCGGAGCAGGGGCGGGGGGGCTCGGTCCGGGGGGCCCCACTCACCTCCCGCCGGCGAGGAGAGGATTCCCTTCACCCGGAGATCCAGGGAATCCAGGGACACCTCCATGTACTCCATGCTGTTCTCCTGGCCAGGGCCCTCTCTGCCTCCCAAGGATGATTTATAGGCTTCGGCACCTTGATGGAAACACACACGTATTTACACTGCTAAACCCAAGGATTAACAGTAAAACACCCAACTGGCTGCAAGCATGTGCGGGTGTGAGAGCCATGTTTAAGCCAGTAGGCTGTATGCAGGCTCCTCAGAGAGGCCAAGAGTACAGATGCACATGGAATTATGGAAATGCAACATCTGGGCACGATCGACCTCTTAATTCCTCCTGTCTGATCAGACAGAATTCCCACTTCCACTTAGGCAGGTAACAACAAAAGAAGAACAAATGAGACAAGCTGTGTCTCTGAAAGGCACATCTGCCTGCTGCTGTACTGCTTCGGCTGCAGAGGCTTAAATGGCACAAGAAGGGATGAAACTAGGGCTGAGGCATCCTCCTGCTGCAAAGGGCTGAGGGTAACCTCCAGGCAGGCAGAGCCAACCAGCTCGTCACGGATGTCACCAAGAGGATGAGCCAGGGAACGTACAGCTTAATGGGAGGGGAAAACCAGAAAAGCCAAGTTCTGGCTCTAAGTGAACAAAGCTGCTGCTTGGGAAGAGATTGTGTGGGGATCCCTCAGAGCCTTCATGGGAATTGTCAAACTCTTTGCATTCCCTTGGCTTTGCTTCCTCTCCTGGGTTGCTTCTCCCACTCTGGCTTGGCCAAGAGACTTTCCTAAGCCTGGAAGACTGGCCGCCACCTTCACTGAAGGGGCAGCAGCCCAGTCTGCATCTGATACAAAGAATTAGCTATTTGCTCTGAAAGGGATCAATGGCCTCTACTTAGTCTTGAGAAAGGGGCTGGTTTGGGAGGAAGAGGAGCAAGGCAGATGACAGCCAAACCCCAGGCACAGTCCAGAGACTGAAACGTGGTCCTTTAGCTACTTCTGGTTACTTCAGAAGTAGCCACAAATCTGCTGATAAAAAAATGGCCTGTTTGCAAAGAATTAGCAAGCATAGAATAAACCCTTTGAAGGAGATGGATGTGTGAAACCTTCAAAATGAAGCTGAAAGCACAGCTTCACTTCAGAGACTACCCACTTATTTTTACTCATGTCATTACCTTTCCTGATGAAGTGTCCCTTCCAGCCTGCACTCCTGTTCTCCCCAGCCCACAGCTCTCAGAAGACAAAGGCCACTGAAACCTCCTTTTGAGCACTGGGTAACTTGAGTCAAACAAGAACAACCACCTGAACATCACCCACACCACGAGAGGGGCCAGAGAGGCAGCTCATTACAAATGCTGTGGTGCACACATAATCTGCATTATGTGTGAATATAACAACGGCCATTCCGTTCAGCTGGACAAACATCCATACAAAGCAACTGAGCATCACTGTTGGGTGGCTCTTCTTTTCCCTTCTGCATCTAACCGCGCTCCCTGAGCTCATGGGACATGAGTCCACATGGACATGAGTCCACAAGGTTTTTATTTTAGATACTCTCAGGTTAAAGGGAACACATGAATAAAAAGATATTCCTCCAGCATGACAAGGATAAAGCCACCTCATGTGTTCTGCTGTCAGGGAAGATGCAAGTTCATGCATGGGTTTGTCATACAGCCCAAAAGGATGCACAGAATCATAAAATCGTTTGGGTTGGAAAGGACCTCAAGATCAACTACTTCTAACTGCCCTGCCATGGGTAGGGATGCTTCACCTTAAACCATGTTACCCAAGGCTCTGCCCAACCTGCCCTTGAACACTGCCAGGGATGGAGTATTTCCCACTTGGGCAACCTGTTCCAGTGCCTCACCACACTGCAGAGCAGGCTCTGCAGCCAGCCATTGCCCCATGGGCCTCAGGCCCTTACCCCTCCATGTGGAAGGCTGATTTCTGTGCAATTCAGGACCAAAACACCACGAGTTACCTAGCACACTGGCTTGTTTCTTTCTATTCCTCCGTCTCCTCTTGCGGGTGGGTTTCAGCCATGGACTCTCCGTCTTTCCTTTCCTCTTCAGCAGCTTCTTCTTGACGCTGGACTCGGAGCTCTGAATAACCAGAGAGGCCACGTGCATGTAAGGCATGTTGGCAGCAGCGTCCCAGCAGCCCTTCGCGCCCATGCGGAAGAGCCTTCCCGCAGCTTGTGTTGTGTGCAAAGGCCTGAAGGGCTGGGGGTTTGCAATCAAGTGGTGCTGAGATGTCTTTACAGCGCCGAAAAGGAAACACAAGCACACGTGTGGGTGCATTTCCTGTCATTTCAAGAATGCTTCACTTTCTCTTCCATGTAGGTTCTTAACACCACACTCATCGCAGTAGTAGCCGAGCACCTCGGCGCAGCAAGGCAAGTAACAGGCACACGCACACTTCCAGCTTCTCCCCAGAAAAACGGTGGGGTTTTCCAACTCAAATATTCACACTGCTCCACAGTCGTGCTACGAAATGTCAACCAAAACCCACCCTGCACCTGAAGAGCCACCTTACAGGGTTGGGATGAACCCAATGGAATCGAACGCTACAGGAGCAGATCAGCCCCTTCCCCTGAGCAAGGAACAGGGCAGCACAGACTAGTCATGCAGCACATCTTCAGACATATTTACGTATCTAAACAGGTTGTTGGTTTAAAAAAGAAATACAGTTGTCTGGGGTGGGTTTTCAAAGTCACCATAAGAACGGGTAACCAGGCACCCGACCCTGTAAGGCAGCGTTCAACACATCATTGTAAAACCCACACTCCAACTGAACCCATCAGCTCCTGATGCTTATCCATCTCCCACCAAAGCCTACGAAAAACCTCCTGCTACCATGAAGAGTGGCTGGATCAGGCCCTACCTGCATGGGAAGCCAATGCTGCACCATGCCCTGTTATCACAGGGAGCGACACAGTGGTGCTGAGCCCTGGCTCTCCAGGGCAGCTCTGCACCGTGTCTACACTGTCCCCAATAACTGTCCCCAAGCGAGGGCTCAGTTGTGCCCCGCCACGTGGCTTACACCCATTGCATCACTCTGCTTGTGAGGGAGAGGTTTGCATTTGGGCCAGTCCCTGTCTGGGGAACCAAATGATTCACCAGAGATGTGAGTAGAGCAAAAACCACCATCTGGGATGCAGAGATCTGACCTGGGAGCTGGGACTTGACTGCAAGCTCAAGCCTTGGTTCGAGCTAACGCTACACACTGACTTCAGCTACCCAAAGAGAGGGTCAGGCTACACAGCTCCTGCTGCTCGGTCCTCTCTGGCTCCTGTAGTGTCAGAGCACAGGGCACAGACCCTACAGAGCTCTGATTCACTTGGTAGAGTTGGTTCTACCTTCAGCAAAACCATCAAGAAATGAAGCCAAGAATTTTTTCAAGGTGACTGAAGAGTTGGGGTGCCTTAAATGCTGGCTCCTCAACTTGAGGTGCTGTGGAAAGGAGCACATTTTAAGTAAAGGGGAGGGTGGGAGACAGATACAATCAAAGAGCAACAACTGAGATTTAAAAACTAAAGATCAGGTTCTCTTCACCTGCTAAATACAAAGTACAAATCACCAGCAGCTCATGAAAGTCTTCCCCTAGTACACGACCAACAACCTCACAGGGAGAGACTGTCTCTCTGTGTGCTGTTTGCATGTCTCCCCAGTAAGATCTGCTCATCTGGTACCCTGAGGTAGCATGTCAGATCAGTGTGCATTTAAGCTCTGGGCTGGGCCAATGGGTTTGTGAACAATCCCACCTGAGCTCCACACAGAGCTGCAGGGTGTTGCTGGCTCCTGCCTCATGCCAGGTCTGTATCTGAAGGCTTTAAGCACTCTCAAACACTCCTAACATTCAGTGACTGACAGCACTGAACAGCTTGTTGGAAACACCAAAAAAAGCCCAATAATTAGCATCAGGAAGCAATGAACTTTACCACAGATCAGGGTTGAGCACCTTGTGGAAAACATTACTGTGTGGGGGTGGTTTCAGAGTGAGTTTTGTCAGAGACATGAAACCCCACAGCTTTGTGCTCTCACTCCCTTTGGCAGGGGAGCGAAGGGAAAATTAACAACAGGACAAAGGCTGAAAGACACAATTAGCAGCCAGGCTTACCAAGTCAGACTCATCTCCATCTTCCTCCTCCTCCAGAGACTCTACAGACTCTTGCTCCTCCTCAGACTCGCCATCGTCAATCTGCAACCACCATTTGCCCAAGAACAGAAAGAGTCAGTCAGGTCAGGGCTCTCAGAGCCAGGCTGGACAGGACTTGGAGCAAGCTGCTCTAGTGGAAGGTGTCCCTGCCCATGGCAGGGGGTTGGAACTGGATGAGCTTTAAGGTCCCTTCCAACCCAAACCATTCAAGCATTCTATGATCCCCACACTGCACTGCTGGGCCCCCCACCCTGCAGAGCATCCCCCCACCATGCTGCAGCACCCAGTCCCAGCCTGCATGTGAGCTAACATAACTTCTTTGCCAGGATGAGAACTCCAAGGCTGTTAATGCATGTCATGATATGTCCAGAAGGATGGTACAGGGGAAAACAAAATTCAAGTCCAGAAGAAAGTTTTCCAACCAAACCTTAACTTCCTTGATTATCCAAGCCCAGCCTCACACCTACACTGTCTATCATGATTTGGGAAAAAATGAACTAAATCCATTTTAGTGCTTTAGCAGCCTGTTACAAGCAAGAATAGGAATACAGCCTGGTTTGTGTTGGAAGGGACTTTAAAGCTCATCCAGCTCCAACCCCTACCACAGGCGGGGACACCTTCCACTAGAGCAGCTTGCTCCAAGCCCCTGTGTCCAACCTGGCCTTGAACACTGCCAGGGATGGGGCAGCCACAGCTTCTCTGGGCACCCTGTGCCAGCGCCTCAGCACCCTCACAGGGAAGAGCTTCTGCCTAAGAGCTCATCTCAGTCTCCCCTCTGGCAGGTTAAAGCCATTCCCCTTGGCCTGTCCCTACAGACCCTTGTCAAAAGCCCCTCTCCAGCTTTCTTGGCCTCTTTAGGCACTGGAAGAGAACATGTCTCTTATTGGTTCAGTAAATTCCATAACTAAATACGGTGGGGGTTCTGCACCTATAGTGGACCACAGACTTATGCAGCGAAACTGAAACTGGGGGTAGGTGGGGAGATTCTCAAAGGTGCAAGAGAGAGCAGGAAATGGTCCTCCAAAGGCCTGGCTACCACTGCTGTGCTTTCTGTCTTCTTGCAGGCTAAGAAAACCTAGAACTGCCTCAACTCCTGCCATTCCCATCCCACCTGCAGTGTCCTACCCACTCCTGCAAGTCCTGCACAGGGCATGTGAATACCTTTCTGGCATTGTCTGCATCACATACGCTGTCTTTAGAGGTCCTGTTATCATCTGCAGGAAACACAGCTGCCTGTTCTGCTCCATGATCATCGTCCTCTTCCAACTCATCAGAGTCTTCCTCTTCAGAGTCTACATCTAGGCTTTCCCCATTCACATGAGGGCTGGCATCACCCAGGTCCTTTTCACTCTGAAAGTTGTCCAAGCACATGAGCCACAAAGACAACATCAATTCAGAGGACAGAGCAGCCAAATCCATCCTAGACCTCTTCTGTGCTAGGAGCCTTCAAGCTACCAGGGGAAAGCTGGCTCTATGTCCCTCCAGAGCTCTTCTAAGCTGCCAGCAAAGCCAGCCAGAAAGCCTGCCATGTGTCACCTAACCCTGTGGATCCAGGAACCAAGGAACCATGAAGAGTCAGTCCAGACTCATGTGGTTGTAACAAGACATTGAGCGGAGGAGAGCTGCTGGGCAGGAGCCTTCAGACAGACCCCTGCAGTCCAATGCAAACATGGAAGGGCAGCTCTACCAAGGATGCAAGAAGGTTTCTAGGGAATGGAGAGGGATTTTCACTCCGCTCCATGAAAGCCTAGCACTGTTCTTCCTGAATTCAAAGACCAAAACCTCAGGGCATGGGCTGCAGCAAAAGCAGGATCTGACCAGGAGTGAGTCCCTGTCTAAACCTTTTTAAGCAACCAGCTGTTTTGTTGTATAGCCTAAAGCAGTAACACCACAGTTATGGGCAGGATGCTGTTGCCAGAGAGAAGATGCCGATTCAGAATGGAAGATGCTGACCACAACAAGCCAGCACATCCCTGAGCCTACACAGGGGTTAGTGTGCCGGGAGAAGGGATGTGTATGGTGACAACAAACCATGCCCAGTGGGCTCAGCACTCCCCTTACCTTGACACCTGCAGAGGAATGAGTTATGCTCTTAAACATCTCAATCATTGTTCTCTGTTTTAACACTTTGGTCTTTTTCTTGGGAACCAGGCTATAGGTTCCCATTCTCCGTTTTTTCTTCCGAGATACTGCAGCAGCTGGAAAAGAGAAGCAGAAGAAGCCCAAAGTTTGCTCAGGAATGAGAAGAAGATGGGATAGAGAGTAGAGGCTGTACTGGGGGCAAGAGGTTTCCCACTCCAACTGATTTATTTACGAGTCAACCAAAAGATGACACACTCATATGTACAAACACACAAAGAGCTTTCTGCCAGCGCTGCAAAGCCACCCAGATTCTGAGTGTCCTCTCCACACTCCTCCTGGCCCCTACATCACCATACACAACATCAAATCCTTAACTTAGCCTGTGTTTGGCAGTACTGCTGATGCTGTAGCAGGCTGAATAGAATCCAACTTGCTCAAATAGATACTGCAAGACTAATAATACCAACATACAATGAAAGCAATCGCCTAGTAAGTGAGGAACACACAGGGAACAGGTATCTTAAATAAAGAGCTTTTGCCATTTAACCTCCTTTCACACCTACTATGGAAGTTTGTTTGATTCCTTTCACTCCTTTGATTGGGTCTTAATTTGTTAAGCCTCCCTCCTGGCCTTCTAATCAAATCAGTCATCACACCTCACTGCCTGGTGCTGTCTTTGGTGAATACACATCAGAAGGATGCTTAGTGCAGGCTCTTTTAAGAACAGCATACAGCAGGGAACAGCCAGCTTCAGCACCAGGGTTATTGTGTGCAGCAGTACAGCCTGTTCCTTGAGAGCATTTCTTCATCTTCCACTACGATGGAATTTCACCAAAAATCCCCTTTTGGAATTTAACCAAGAATCCCCTCCCTTGACCTGCTGCTGATGCTGCTGAAGATGCAGCCCTGGACACGACAGGCTGTACAGTTCATGGTAAGCAGTTGTTGCAGTGATACATGAAGCCCTCAAGAACTGACAGAAACATTAGCAATATCACATAGGAAGATGGGATGAAAGTGGCTCCTCTAACAAAAACACTGCAGAAGAGTGATCTTCAGCGTGACAGAGCAACCTGCCTGCCCATGCTGCCTGGGACAGACCTGCTCTCGCTGAAACAAGGTGGCACAGGCAGGCCCGAATGGCAGCAGCTCCCTGCAGAGTGGAAAAAGGGTGGACTTCACCTGGGAGGCCACTTTAACAGGGGAGTGACAGAACAGACCCTGTACACCACCCCCAGGTGACCAGAAGGGAGTCCAGAGCACACGAGCACCACAACTGCTGCGTGATGGCCACTGGCAGAGAAGTGGCCAAATGACAGAGCAGCTGTCAAACAAGGTCTGTGGCAGCAGCAGCCCTACTGATGCCAACAGGAAAGGAAACCCTGAGGGGAGTTCAGTGGGAGAAAGGTACTGACAGAGGTTTCAGTGCCTGTTAACCCGCCTCATCTCCCATTCACCCACAGACCATTCACCCATGTTTGGGAAGAAGGTGCTGCTCGGGATTGTAACTCTGCCCTTAACTCTGTCCTTCTCACCTGTCTGCGACTTCGTGGTGGCCACATAGCTCTGGTTCTGAGGTAGTGACTGGTGAAGGCCCGGGAGTGAGGGCAACGGCAGCGGCTTCCCAAACTCCAGGACGGTTTTGTTGCCTTCCTCCTTGGGTTCTTTTTGATCTCTGCTGTCTCTCCCATCTTTGGGGTCTTTACTTGCATGCTGGAAAACAAAATGCAGTTAAATTGAGCCTCTGCATCAAATAAAATTAAAATCAATAAACCCATTCCATTCCTTTCTCTCAAACATACTCACTTTCAAAGACAGAACCACACATTCAAAGCAGAAGCACATAGCCCCTTCTCTAACATGTGATGATACTTTGCCTAAAGACTGCAAAACACCTGGTTGGAACTAGATGATCTTTAGGGTCCCTTCCAACCCAAACCATTCTGTGATACTGTGATTCTATGAATAAATACACCTATTCTCTGAAACACATGAGGAGCACGGCTGTCACATCAGGCACACACAACAACAGTCTTGCAGAGACCTTTTGGAAGAGCAGGAGGCAACAGGAAGGGATTTAATGCTTCCTTCTGGACAGTATTTGGTACAACCAAGTCATAGCAAAGGCTTTCAGCTCTAGCCTGGCCCACAGCAGAACACAGGCAAAGACAGTGTTTGCTTGATGCTGCAGGTTACCTCCAGTGCTGCCACTGCCACAGCAAAGACCTGCCCAAGCTTACTTTAAACCAGGTACTCCCAATGTAGCTCTTGCCACATCAAACACAGGGCAGGCCACAAGCTCCTCCTGAACACCAAGAGAACTTCACAACAGTCACTGCAGCCCCTGCTGCTGAAGTCAGGCTCTCCGGCACCAAGGGAGCTTGCACTGGCTCTGATCTAAGCACACAGTCAGTGAAGACTCAGCCAGCACCTCTGGCTATGAAAGAGGTTCCTACAGCTCCACACCTGCTGCACCTCTCATGGCAACCACTCTGCTAACACAGGTGAAGGAAATGCTGCCACCCTGATTCGATATTTTACACTGGATTTGCCCTCTCATGTATTAAACAGATGATGTAGGTCCATACATCCTCTCCATATATCTGTCCACTCAACTGCCACACAGAAGGCAGGTTTGGCAGAGATGCTCCAGAAAACCAAGAGCAGTTATTGCAGACCATGAGTTCTGCAGTGGCAATGTTTCAGTGCTGCTCCACTTGCAGGAGGATGCTTCTTATGGGGCTCCTGAAGCAGCAGCTGAAATACCAAAACAGAATGAGGAATCCAGGCAAAAGAAAGGAAGGAATAAAGAGCAGCAAGCAAGAGAAACACTCTTTAAAGCCCAGGTTCAGACAGGCACTCTTGGGCACTGCTTTGAAGTACTGTGACCTTGTGAACAAAGAGGGAAGCAACTGATTCTCCTAATTACAGCTCTGCCACGTGCACACTGTTGGCTCCACACAGCCAGAAAAGCTGTGCTGATAAAATCAACCTGACCTGCAGGGAAAAGCCACCAAACTGCCAATGATTCCTGTTATCATGCCCATAACTTCTGGCCGGATTGTCACAGCTGCTCTTAAAAGGCATCTTGTCTTGGATTAATGAGTTCAGAGATGACAAATCCACCACAGTCTTTGATATGCTGTCCCCATCTTTAATTGCTCTCACTGTCAAATGACTAAATGCATTATGCTTTTGCCACTGAATTAAAGAGCCCTGTATCATCAGAAACTCTCACTCCAAGGAGATACTTATGGACTACGACCATAAATCATTCTTTTTTAAACTTTCACCTCAATAAGTTTAATAGAATGAGCAAAATAAGTGTCCACAGGACGATTTTCTGGGCATTGGATCACTTCCGAGCCTGCTCCCAGTTGTCCTACCCCTTACAAAATGTACGTCAGGAGCGCTGGGCACAACATGCCAATAATAGTCTCAACAATACTATTTATACCTCTTAAAAGTCCCTAGTTAGAGATGTGAAGGTTAACAGCAACTCTGGGCTGCAGGATTATTCTGAGAAGTCCCCTGGAACATCCACTGCTTTCCATTTTTAACTTAAAATGGGAAAAATGAGCTTGGGAGAGGCAGAGCTGACCCAGCGCTGCCTGCAACAAGTGCCCACAGGGCTGCAGTTTTGGGCCTTTAAGTGCAGGTTCTTGTAGCTGGTCTCTGCCAAAGAGTGTCCTTACTCCCAACCAGTGAGATTCCACATCCAGACCACGCCAGGCTGTTTGGGAGAACACATTCCAATTTGAAATGAACAAGTACTATGTTATTCGCTTGGGGTTTTTCTCTCCCCCTGTAATTACAATATGGAAATAAATCCGAAATCTTCGACAGGGCTGCAGGACAAGTGGTAAATGTGACTTTTTCAGGGCAACTCTGGTAAAACACAGTTTTTAAATCAAATTAAGCCCTGGGAGATCTGGATTGGTTCTTGGAGGCATATGCAGCAAGGCTAATGAACAAGAATGCCTGCAGAGAGGTGTCCAGATCTCTCAGGAAGCTTGATGCTATGGGAAGCTGAGCAGGGCAGCAGTAAAAACATCTCTCTCACACAACATGTGTATATAAATACATATATATGTACATATAAATTACTACATCTAAGGATTGTAATAAAAGCATCAACAAAGAGCTGAAAGCACTTCTACTCAGTTTTCTTCCCATCTTTCTTCATTCTTAGCTAGATAAAAGTTACCTCTTTGCTGTTCCTATTAAATTTGACTCTTACCCAAGTGGAGTGTTTAGGGGATGCAACTTTATTCTTCTCCCATTTCTAATGTCTCTGAATTCTGACAGTTCCGTGGCTCGAGCCTGTAGGTACAACCCAGCCTAGCCTCCTACACAGAGCTTTGATGCTCTGCTCTATCTGCTCCAGATTTAAACACTCCCACAAAAGAGGCTTTGTTAATCGCATACACTGGTCTGCTGGGAAATTTCTGCTTCCCTAAAATCCCGTCGCACTCGCTAGGAGCCGGTTCAAGCGCACCAGGGCCCTTCCTCACAGAGATATGCTGCATCCTGAGGAATAAGGAATTCGATCCACCTCTGCTGTGCTCTGGAGAGACCCCCCCTGCAGCCCTGATCCAGCTCTGGGGCAGCAGCACAAGAGGGACCTGGAGCTGTTGGAGCGAGCCCAGAGGAGGCCATGGAGATGCTGCGAGGGCTGGAGCAGCTCTGCTCTGGAGCCAGGCTGAGAGAGCTGGGCTGGGGCAGCCTGGAGAAGAGAAGGCTCCTGAAGGGGAGACCTGAGAGCAGCTCCAGTGCCTGAAGGGGCTGCAGGAAAGCTGGAGAGGGGCTTGGGACAAGGGATGTAGGGACAGGCCAAGGGGAATGGCTTTAACCTGCCAGAGGGGAGACTGAGATGAGCTCTTAGGCAGAAGCTCTTCCCTGTGAGGGTGCTGAGGCGCTGGCACAGGGTGCCCAGAGAAGCTGTGGCTGCCCCATCCCTGGCAGTGTTCAAGGCCAGGTTGGACACAGGGGCTTGGAGCAAGCTGCTCTAGTGGAAGGTGTCCCTGCCCGTGGCAGGGGTTGGAGCTGGAGGAGCTTTAAGGTCCCTTGCCCCTGCTGGAGCCTGCCCAAGTGATGCACAGCTTTCAGTATCTGCAGGGCAGGGACTGCTCTGTCAGGACGCTAACAAGCACAGGCAGTCTCTATTTTCAACAAAGCAGACTCCTACACTCAGAAATTGGATGAAGCTCATCCTCCTTCACTTAAACCAGCAGACGCTCAAGAGAGCAGAGGTGCTTTCATCTCACACCTACAGGGCTCCACTGCAAATTGCAAAATGAGAGGCGAGAAACTCTATTCCTGACCCTAAATAAACCCCCGGGCTGTGCTCTCCTTGTCCAAACAGCCGTGGTCTTTGGCTTTTTTCCCCAATTACATTTAATAGCCAAGCACAGTTTTAGCTGCAGTTATAGAGAAGTACAGTGAGGAGAATCCCGTACAAAGGCAACTCCAGTTGCCAGTTTGAGCTCCCAGGTTGTGTTCCACGGTGTCCCAATCACCACACGTGTGGGCCACTGGGGGCAAGAAAGGACCAAAAATCATAGAGAAAGAAACCGCAGTACCAACGTCTTCATTTCCTTCTCATGTGGTATCAGCACTCCCTATGCAAAAGGCTGTGAAGTCATGTATTTCATGTTGGGCATTGCAATGAACAGTCAAAGAAGCTGGAGACAGCCATTCCAAGGCTCAGGCCAATGTTTCCAGAGATTCTTGTGTCTGGAAGCAGCAAAACTTGGATCACAACTCCGTCTGACACCATGGTGAGAGAAATAACCCAGAAACTTGCTTAGCCTGAGACAAGAACACAGTATTTGATGTGTTTATAAACATTAAACTCAAGTGCTTCCTACATTTTAATGGGATCAAGCATGTATCTGTTGTTGGCACAGAAGTCCCCGACAGCAGCAGGGAGAAGTCACTAAAAACAAAGGAAGAAAGAATATCCCTCTAGAAAAGCAAAATAGAGAACAAACCAACCTTACTGAACCCGTGTTGGTCCAACAGGCTGTACACAGTGCTCTTCCCGCAGCCCAGCAATTAAGAGGGCTTTCAGTTCCCAAAGCAAGCAAGCTGGGCACAACCAAAGCTGGGCTCTGGTTTCCCACCAGAGCAGAACACCACCTATGGGTCTGTGCAAGGACACCAGCAAGGTCCTGCTTTGAAGCAGAGCAGCTCAGCGAGCCCCACACCACGGCCATTTGCTCTTTACACCTGAAACCATCACCAGCTTACACACACAAGCTCTTCCTTCTCTTCTCTAAAGGACTTTCATCTCCAGCACAGAACAAGCTTGAAACCGAAGCCAAGTAGCCAGGAGGAGCAACACAGCAGCTGTCATGGAGCAACCCTCTTCTCTCCATCCATCATGCAGAGGGGCAACAAGATTTGTTCCGAGGCGCTGCCTTTGAACAGCACAAAGCAGCAGCTCCCAGGGGTATGTGCCTCTAACAACTGATATTTAAGCAAGAAGCATCAGTCTGCTATGAAAAATGGATCACCAGCAGATGACACTGCCTGTAGGAGCTGTCATGGCACTACTGTCCCTTTGCTGCTGCAGAATTACACTTCTCATGACTGAATTCCAGCATGGCTGTCAGGGGATCCTGACCCCTGCCCAAGCCTTACCTTGGAGCAACCAAAAGAAACCTGCATGGCTTTGGTCTTATCTAGATCAGACAAACTGCGAGGCTGATCCTCTTATTAATACCCTTTTATCTGCAGATTAACAGGTCCCTTTAGAAGAGGGATCCTGGTGTGACTTGATCACAACTGCACTGATTTGTGTGCACACACCTGCATAAAATCATAGTGCTGCAGGCTGCCAGGCAGACTGCACTTCAGCACAGACTAAACCAAGCCACAAACCTACACTGACTTTCCACCTCCCTCTGCAGCAAACCCTCTATGCAAGAAGTAGAGTGGCAGTCTATGGCTTCAACACTCCTAAAGGAGAGTTCCAACAGGGGACATTTAACTGTGGCCAAGCTCACACATGTGGACTTCACACTTTCAGTCTTGCTCTACCCATGCGCACCTGGTTACCCCTCAGGAGAGCATCCTCCATGGGTGCACCTTCTGGGTTCAGACAAGCTGACAGCAGCACTTGCCATCGGAGTCCTCTGTTTCACTATGCCCTCTACTCTTTACCTCTATTTATTCCCTCCCCTCCGAGAAGTCACTATCTCCATCACCATCCCGTGAGCACCTGGCCTTTGTTTTCTGCCTATTAAAGCCTGCTCCACAAACAGACACTTGCAAAGTGCCTGCCCGGCCCCAGGAGATGAACACAAGGTGTTCTCAGGCCAGGGGCTCCTGCAGAGCAACCCACAGACCACATCAACACATCACTGCAGTACTGCTGGGCACTGGCATGGAAAATCATACTTCCAGTTATAGCAACCACCAGTCCTGGGATCAGATACAGAGTGGCAATGCTGCTTAAAGATACAGTTTGATGAATATTGATTGAAACACAACATTCGCCCACTTAGGGGGCTGCAGCACCTCCCATATGAAGACAGGCTGAGAACACTGGGGCTGTTCAGCCTGGAGAAGAGAAGCTGTGTGGAGACCTAAGAGCAGCTTCCAGTGTCTGAAGGGGGCTACAAGGATGCTGGAGAGGGACTTTTCAGTAGGGACTGGAGTGACAGGACAAGGGGTGATGGGTTCAAACTGAAACAGGGGAAGTTCAGGTTAGATCTAAGGAAGAAGTTCTTTACTGTGAGGGTGCTGAGGTGCTGGCACAGGGTGCCCAGAGAAGCTGTGGCTGCCTCATCCCTGGCAGTGTTCAAGGCCAGGTTGGACACAGGGGCTTGGAGCAAGCTGCTCTAGTGGAAGGTGTCCCTCCCGTGGCAGGGGCTGGAACTGGATAATCTTATGGTCCTTTTCAACCCAAACCAGTCTATGATTCTATGATAAGCAAAGCATCTCCTGCTCCAGACTCATCCTTCCCTGTCCAGGCTTTGTCTCCCCCAGTTAAACTGGCACCCTGTTTTCTGTGCTCGCTGGGAATTAGGCTGAGACACGAATTCATGGATTTCTGCACTATTTCTTCTGATAGTTCAGCTCCCTCAACCCACTCCTCTGCATCGCACAAGAAAATACCACCAGAGACACACACCTCAAACTCCAGCCTCATGGTCACCAAGTAATGAACAAAGACAGAACCTGGATTCCCAATTCAGCCATCTGCTCCTCTTATCTCAAGAGATATGGGATGCTTTCATCTCCTTTATCATCCCTTATCCCTTCCAGACACATCTTAGTGATGTGAAGGGGCCTTCTCCAAGCACAGGATACACTTACACATCCCTTTCAGTCTGTTGCCTTGCCCTGGAAACTTTTGGGTTCTCAATAGGGTTGTAAATGGACAAAAGGTACAGTGCTCGTGTTACTGCACTATTCAGCAGGGGAGCAGACAGGATGCTGTCAACAACCTTCTAAGGTCTCTGCTTAAAAATCACCTTAACATGCAACAACATCAATTAAAATCATCACCTGTTTCAGACTCAGCTTCGATCCCAATTCAGGAAGCAACTCCTAAACAAAGAGAAAGCTGGTTACATTTGGGAGACAGTTATTTTCCTCCTTTCAAAAACCAATCCACGTGTGCAGGAAAAGGCAGCCACGGTCCCCTGGCAGTGATTGCATTACAGAAAACAGCATTTTTTGCCCTGGTGGATTACTGCAGGTGCCTGGGGGATGGAACGACAAATGTTCCTGCCACTTTGCAGGCAACCAAACACCTTCCTCCCCTCCCGCTCCCAGGCAGCAAGAACAGTCTACCAAGAAAACAGCATTGCTCTAAAACCTATCAGTAAAGAACTGACTGTGCCCTGTCATCAACTTCGGGGTGATTTCCACAACGCGTTTCCTGGAATACGGCACCTGCTCTGCCAGTGTTTTTGGAGGGGAAAAGGTGTGAATGTGGAGGCTGGCGCCTGAAACGTTCCTGCACTGCTGGGCTGATGAGCCTCTTAGAAGCAGCTCCACAAAGAACTAATCAGGATGGCAAAATGACAACTAGCAAGGCCTCTGCTGCTCAAAAGAAACTAGCATGTACGTTCAGAGACAATGGGCAAAAACAAGGTAGTAATTATCAGGAGGGCTGAACAAACCAGATGTGTTATTGTCTTATAGAAATGAGATCAAATCTTGGGCTCACATTCAGATGCATTGAGTGGAGAACACGGGAACAGCCTCTTCTTACCACCCTGCTTGTGAATGTTCTTCCTCTCCCTATTTTAAGCCCAAAGAAAATGGCCAGAGGTGCTGAGGACATGCTGTGCATTCTTGAGCAGTCCAACAACTGCAGACTTTGGGTTAGGAAGCTGCTGGTAGTGTGTGAGCAAATAACCATCAACAGCATCATCACAGCCCCTCATGTCCGTGAGCACCTGCAGAAGCAGCTTTCTAGAGACAAACCTTGAAGCCCAAGGGGCTGTGTACAAATAATCTTTTTGATGTATCATAAAATATGAATGAGGAAAACTCTCCCTCCTAACCCAGCAGTCATCTTTTAGAAGGGAATTGCCTCTTTCAATTGCTCAGCCCCAAGGGAGCTCTCTCTGTCAAATTCCACAAGGGTCTGGGGGTTTGCCCGGCCTCATTTAAGTGCACGACAGGCTGCTGAAGGGAAGCTGTGAGGCTGCAAAGCCTTGTTTGGGTAAGAGACAGCCTTAGGAGAGACTTTCATCAGGCTGCATGTAACTGCATCTGGGCTTCCCCAGCCAGAAAACAGCAGCGTGTGAGAAGGAGATAATTCAGACACAGTCAGGGGAAGGCAAGGGGAAACAGTGGTGTGGGGTGGGAGAAGGGATGGGAAATCCTATGGCACGTGTGGTTTGTGCCCTGGTGCTGAGCTGGGTGCCCACCACGTCTCTAATCCTGAGGTGCTCTTTAGACTCCCACCTGCATCCGGAGCACAGGAGGTGCCACAGCTGAGGCCACCTTTCCCATCTGTGCCTGGCTGCGTGCCACCCATCTCTCCTCTTCCTCCTCTCTTCCCCTGACCCAGATCACAGCGAGTCACAGCTCTGAGACCTTCACATCGTATTGCTGCTGTGCTGCAACACGTGGGTGACATCTGAGGATCACCTGGCATTTGCTGGTCACCAACCTTTGCAAGCAACTTCCCACATATTTGTGGGTGTCACTCACACTGCCACGCAGGACTAACAATCCCTTCCTTCACCTAGGTGCAGGATACCTAAAGGCTGGTCTCTCTCCCATTAGTAGATACAGCACAATGAGAGGATCTATGTTACTGTAGCTAAATATAAAGGGTCACAGGGCTGGAGACCAAGGGACATCTGCCTGTTCCAGTGTCTATTCCTTACCTTTAGCAAAAGAACCCCCAAAATAGGCAAAAGAACCAAACTTGGCCAATGACAAAGAAAGGAACATTTCTGTTCACCCCACTGTAACATGAATGCACCAGATGACTTCACATCTCCTTTTGCCTCCTAAAACCAAGGCAGAGCTCTGTTTTGTTAAGTGATCCATCCCTAAGGATTCTGGAATGAAGATGTGTGAACAAGTTCCATTACTGCAGGCAACACAGAGAGAAAGAGAAAACATCCTCTGGTTTACCACTATAATGCCATGGCAATGCAATCAAGTTGCCTACCATACCAGCTTCTTGACAGCTTCCAAGCTTAGGAGAAGCCCCAGTTTAACATGCTATGATAATTTCTTCTGAGTCCAACTTAGAAGAAATCTAATTTGTTTCCCAAGCAGCTCTGGATTGCAGCAGATGGCTGATGAGCAACACAGCCAAGAGATAAAGGCCATCGAGTGTCTCACATGTATCTATTGGAGAAGGTAACTGATCAATTATATATTTAGAAACACATTGGGGAAGAGAGCTGGTGGTGGCCATGTGGCTCTATTCCAACACCTCTGCTCTCTGTCACAAGAGACAAAATAAATATACATATTTATATAAAAATTAATATATATTACATATATACATATAGGAGCACTGTCTGCAGTTCTTGTGTCCTCAACTGCTCCAGCAGTCATGGAGCTGCTGGAGCAAGTCCAGAAGAGGCCACGAGGATGATCAGGGGCTGCAGCACCTCCCATATGAAGACAGGCTGAGAACATTGGGGCTGTTCAGCCTGGAGAACAGAAGCTGCATGGAGACCTCAGAGCAGCTTCCAGTGTCTGAAGGGGGCCTATAGGGATGCTGGAGAGGGACTCTTCATCGGGGACTGCAGTGATAGGACAAGGGGTGATGGGTTCAAACTGAAACAGGGGAAGTTCAGGTTGGAGATGAGGCAGAAGCTCTTCCCTGTGAGGGTGCTGAGGTGCTGGCACAGGGTGCCCATAGAAGTGGTAAATGCTCTGTCCCTGGCAGCGCTCAAGCCCAGGTTGGACAGGGCCTTGGGCAACATGGTCTAGTGTGAGGCATCCCTGCCCATGGCAGGGGGTTGGCACTAGATGATCTTATGGTCCTTTCTAATCCAAACCATTCTATGATTTTATGATGTATATTAAAACCCCCCTAACAATCCACTTGGTGGGAATTACAGGGATTATTCATGTTCCCATGCAGCACAGCATCCCTCTCATGCACTCAAAGCAAGCCACAAGCAGTTGCAGCAGCAGCACTGGCTGCTGGGCATATACATTACCAGGCTAGCGATGGGTTTAGGCATTGTCTTCCGTGCTCTGTGGACCTTGACTTCAGCGTTAGCAGCGGTGGCTTTTTTAGCATCCATGTCCTTACTGCCCTCCCCGAGCTTGGCTGGCATTGTGGCTTGCATCTGAGAAAAGGAGCCCACAGTTCTCCCTTTGCTTGCTCCTCCTGGCAGGGTTTTTGCAGCATGGCCGGTGAGAGAAGCAAAGGTGCTGGTAGTCCTTAGAGGCTGCTCCTGTGCCATCTGCTTGGTTAGAATATATCCATTGCTCCCTGTTACAGAAGTCTGTGTGAAGTCATTAGCTTTCAGATGGTTTTGCTTCCCAGTCTCACCATCTCGTTCAGAAATGCCATTTTCTGCTATCCTATTTAACTTAGTACTGGAGTCCTGCTGGCTCACTTTCGTATTGTCCTGAGTGGTTTTAGCTGGGTTTGGGTGGCCACCAGCTTCGCTGTGCTCACAGGAACCGTTGGTTTCACCATCTACTGCCATTTTTGGTTCCCCCGCTTGCTTTTCTGTAGCACTTTCATCTGCAGCCATGGCATTAAACCCTGGAGAAAGAGGGAGGAGGAGGAGGAGGAAGAGAGAAGGAAAAGGGTCACAAGCAGTATCGAAACTCCAAAGAGAAGGTACAGCTACTCACAATGGCTCAGGAAGAACAACCCTTTCCTCCAGAAAGCTGCTTGCTATATATATCTATGTAAATCCATTTAGATTGCTCACTCACCTACCTGGCTTGCCTGGATCCTCAGTGAAAAGTGGGGTGTGTGCCTCAGTTGCAAGCAGCGCACTCATTCTCACTTGCCTCAGCTGCAGATGTGGCCATTTATTCCCAAGTATGGATTTCTCAAGGTAAATATTACCTTGTGCTTTTCCAGTAACTACACTTCCTGGACCATCTGTCAACCCCCTGCACATCAAACAAAACACTGCCCAATCTTGCATTCAGATCTCAGGCAAAGCCCTTCGCAATGCCAGACTGGACTTTGGTGGCTCAGACACAGCTCAGCAGCCAAGCGGCTCTGCCACTACACAGCACACCCCAAGGAGGAACTCCCTGGCAATGCCAGCTCTCCTGGCACGGTTATCCAGTGGCTCTTCTCCTGGGGTGAAGCAGCACAGGAGCAGGATTCATGGTGTCATCTCAGAGGCAACAGCCAGAGTAAACAGGGGGAAGCGTGTGAAGTGCAATTCTAGACTATAGGAACGACAGGAGTCAAACGCAGCAAGAATTTTGCAGGCTCAAAGCTCACACCCAGATAACACAGGAGTGCCCATGCAAAAATGGTTTATCCCGCACTCCTTCCAAACACTTCCATGCTCCCCTCATCAATGAGTTTGTCCCATCTGAGGTTTCAGACCTGACCTGAAGAAAACCCAACTATGAACGCTGTGTACTTAGAATGGTTTGGGTTAGAAAGGACCTTAAGATCATCTAGTTCCGTCTGTGTACTTGCAGAAGGGTTTCCAACATGACAAACCAGCAGCTCCCCAGGCAGGCAACCAGGAGTGATAACAATTCACTGCCACGCTCAGTGAAACGATTAAATCAACCCGCTGTTAGGGATCCCTTGTGTTGTTTCCCTTCCAGAGGCCACACAGCTATGAAGAGCACCACAAATCCCGCCAGCAAAAGCCCTGTCAAAGCAGGTAGGACTGATTACAACCAGCTTGAATCAAAGCAGTTTTCATGTACGGTACTCAGAAAGGCCCAGAGTCAAAGTGGAGGACAGCTCTGCAAGCCAGAGCAGCATACTGCTGTCAGCATCTCATTTCGTTCCACTCCTGAAGCCCAAACATGCCAGGAAAACAATACCCTGAATGTCTCTGCTGACCTGGCAAAACCTGATGCAAGGCTCAAGTGTGAAGCAGAACCAGGTTCCTGGATGCCAGCATACCTGGGCTGACTGTTCAAATCCAAGCTCAGCAGGGCTCTGCTGTATGCCCAAGCACAAGCAGCTCAATGCAAACAGCAAGGAGGAGAAGCAGCGCTGTCACCAGAGCAGCCTGTGACTGCCTCTCACATGGACTTTGGTGGCTCAGAGCCTCTAAAAACAGCTCCAAAACTTCCCCAAAGAGTTCCGAAACCTCCTGAAAGAGCTCACTAGTGCCCACTGGAGCACACACAGGGGGCAGAGGCAGAAAGCCACCCCTCCAGCAGGCAGTAACTAAGTGGTTCTCCAAGCACGATCCAAAGTCATCACCTCCATCTGCTGCCCTCTCACACCACCCAGACCACCTTCTGTGTACTGAAAGCTCTGATAAGCCACACAAGGGTTTGTTTTGGAGAGCAATGACTCCTGGAGGAGATAAAGCGCTGGGTTTTCACTGTTATTTAGCTACTTGAAAAGTCCTGAGCAGAAGGAGCCATTCTTTCAATCCTCGTTTCTCTTTCTGCATTTGGTGTCTTTAAAAGCCTCTGCTGTTGCCATTTAAACAATTATTTCAGCTAAGTCAGTGCCAGAATAAAACAACAAATGAGCTCCCTGACTACAGATGGAGGTTTCCAGTGCTCAGCACCAGGCCCCTGTCCGAATTCAGTCTTCAATCTGTGTTGATTTAAACACTGCACACTCCCACCAGTGCGGTCAAATGACTTCAGTGGCTGACTATTAGATAAAGAGAATAAGCAGAGGGCACGAATTGCTTTACCTGCCATGAAGGCAACCAAAACAAGGTGCATTACAGCACTGCCCTAAGGGGAAGAGTAACTGTGTTAGTCCAGACAAATCTGGGAAGCCGAAATGAAAATCCCACGTACAGTTCCCACACACACTCTTCTGAAGTGCACAAAGCACAGTGTGGCTGTGGAAGCACCATCAATCTCTTATGAACTGGCACCAGACCCCCAGATCCGCATGATTAGAGGTCTGCCTAAATAAAGATATGAAATTTCATAGTCCCTAAAGTGGCACAGAACTGGAGACCTTGACAGCAGTCATCAGGGGATGGGTTTGATCTAACAGGATGGTGCACCCACTCTGCGCTGTTGTAGAGGGCTGCTCAGGTTGCCAGGCAAAAGGAGGTCCAAGGGCTTCCACCTCCATAGAATCACAGCCTGATTTGTGTTGGAAAGGACCTTGAAGCTCATCCAGCTCCAACCCCTGCCACGGGCAGGGACACCTTCCACTAGAGCAGCTTGCTCCAAGCCCCTGTGTCCAACCTGGCCTTGAACACTGCCAGGGATGGGGCAGCCACAGCTTCTCTGGGCACCCTGTGCCAGCGCCTCAGCACCCTCCCAGGGAAGAGCTTCTGCCTTAAATCTAATCTGAACTTTTCTTGTTTCAGTTTGAACTCATTCCCCCTTGTCCTATCACTACAGTTGTGATGAAGAGTCCTTCTCCAGCACCTTTGTAGGCCCCCTTTAGATACATCCCATTAAAGATACCCCCACAAAGAACTAGTTTAGATCAGGAGCTACGTTACTTAATAACATGTGGTAGCCCAAGTAAAGGAGTCTGGGTTTTACAACCAAAATCCTTAGTCTGGTAACAGCAGAACAGGAGCTGCTCGCCCAGGCTAGGCTATTGCTTCTCTTGACGTGATGCTCTGCCTGTAACACATGCTCCATCCCTGTGGAATGGGACAGATCTGCAAGCCTGACCACGTTCAACAAGTCTTAGACACATGAAGTGCACGTTCACAACCAGTGCTGAACAGACACAACTCAACAGATATTTACACTTTTGCTGAAATACGGCCTACAGATGGAGACAGGAACACGAACGAGAGGCAGCAGGAACCTCCCAATGGAGAAATACTGACTACAACAGCCTAAAGAAGCTCTTCAACCTCACCAGACAGACAAAGCTTCCTGCCATGACCTCCTCATCTCCCCTTCTTCATGATTAAACAAGATGAATCACTGCAAACCTGCCAAGATCTTCATTTCAAAGACACTCACAGCAGTGAGTTCTCTTCTGGTCAACAGCTTTTCTGCTCTTGTGCTGCAAATGCAAGTGAGTAAAAACTGAAATCATTTCTCCAGAACTTTACAACTTGACAGCATTCCTTCCTTCCAAGCAGACCAGAACTCCCTCCCCTCAGTATTCGCTTCTTTCCAACTCACTCACTGTTCTTTAATCTACAACCATTCATTCCTTAACTACAACAACATGAAAGGTAGATAGAGCCTGTGTCCATGGAAGTGTAACTTTTTTACTAGAAGCATCTCAGCATTTTCAGAGCTCCCTTATGCATCCATCCCCTACACCACATGCAGCAGGAAAACCTTGTCACATTGCCCACAGTGCTGCCTGCATCCCAATCCAAGCATTTGGGATTAATCTGGGATGGGTAACTTGCCCAAGAGATTTATGTTTTGTTATGGTGCCTGTCTTCATATCTGAAATTCACAGAATCATCAAGTTGCTTGGATTGGAAGGGACCGTAAAGCTCATTCAATTCCAATGTCACAGGCAGGGACACCTTCCATTAGAGCAGGTTGCTCCAAGCCCAGACCATCCTGGCCTTGGCATCCTACCTGGATATCAAGATGAAAGAAACTTCACTAAAGGTTTATCTCTTAGAAGCTGGCTACATTTTAGTAACACAAGGAATTTAAGACTCAGGAAATGCTGCAGCTCCACTGTCAGTGAGACTCCACATGGCAAAGGATTATCAGTAATGTATTCAAACCACTTCTCAGAATTAACAGCTCACTGGAGTGATGCAGAGTTTCCAGCCCTTCCACCCTTCCCCAGGCTCAAGCAGACCCTGTGCACGAGTTTCAGACTTCAGCTTTCTTCTCAGTATCAGTACCAATCTCAGTATCTTCTCAGTATCACAGTCATTCAAAATTGACTTAAAATCCCCATGAAGGGAACAAAGTCATACAAAAGTAAGGGAGAAGCCAAGTCAGACAGGATGAGGCCACCTCACTCAAACTCCAGGGTGCCCTTAAGCCACCACTGCAACCAAGATGACAGCTCAGATAAGCACAGTCTGACTTCAGGCACCTGTCTTTGGCTAAGCGACCCCCTGCCTGGACGTGCCTACCATGTGCAAGCAGAAACGAGCTGGACCAGCTCAGTCAGAATGATAACTTCAAAAAAAACCCCTAAATTAGGCAAAATGAAACCCACCTCTGCTCTGCCAGCCCAGACTCCCGCAATGAGGGCTCCTCTCCACTGCTTCCAGCTCTTCCAGCAGAGCCAGGCCTCGCTCTGGTCCTGCCCTGGAGCTGGCCAGAGCTGGTTCAGCCTGCCAAAGCCTGCCTGTGGGCAGAACCCCTCTAGCAGACGTGCCACAGTCTCACCAGCCATCCCTGCTGCAGCCAAAGGGAACCCAATCACCGCTGCAGAGACCGAAGGGGACGAGCAACCACTTTCAATGTGCAGGCCACCAGCTGGATGAGCCCAAAACTCTCTCTTACTTTGAGAATGCAGTGGAAACAAAGTCTGAAATA